>NC_133452.1:2955689-3273450 GCF_048565385.1 Saimiri boliviensis
AAATCTCTACACTTATAAAATGAAAACAACAAGCTTGTTTTGAGGATTAAACAAACTATATAAAGCAACTCATGCTACCTGACACAGGGAAGTGCTCAACAATCAAGTGTTCTTCTTTATAGTCTCTTCCACTAGAATATAGCTCTTCTGAGACAAGGAAACCTCTTTTATTCATTATTCTAGGTCCTCCCTCAGAATCCAGTACAATGCTCTGCATTAATGATAAAAACAAATTTGAGTCAAGATGCCCAATAACAAGATCCAATTCTGCCAGCTGTGGCTATCTGTTCTCAACTGATGAGAACTCCGGAAAGCAAAACTTAAATTTGTAAAGTTTTGCCAAAATTTCTGCCATAAAGTCTCAAGGGCAGAATTAACATTCTAATATGTTGCAGCCAAACTAGTTATAATTTTACAAAGAAAGATTTAAAAAAAAAAAGAGAGAGAAAAAAAGCACAGCTATAAGTTCTCAATACCTAAATGAAGAGCCTACTTGCAAGCAGTATGCTTTCAGAAAGAAGTTTCTGTTTACAATAGGTAAGATGGTAACTGCCTATGATCACTTTATCTGTACAGTCAGTATACGATGGTCATCTCAGTATGTCTCAATAATTTAGTTCAAAGGGAAGGAAAAATTTAATGACATTTCCTTTCCTTAATGGTTATTTCTCCTTCCCAGAAAACAAATTTCTTTGGTAAATATTTACCTTGATATAAACTTTTCCCTGAGAAATATTATCATCAATGATTACTGAAACAGAAAAACTGATTAAGGTCAACTCCAAAACAAAATTCTTTTTATGCTTATTAAAAGAATACAATAATCCAAAACAAGAAAGAAAGAGAAAGAGAGAGAGAGAGAGAGAGAAAGAGAGAGAGGGGCAGGGAGGGAGAGAGGGAGGGAGGGAAGGTAGGCAGGAAAGCAAGCAAGCTACATTGTAAAATTACTAAAGAGTCAATACAAGAAATAAAGATGGAGATTTTCTTTTAACTATCAGTATTTCATTAATAAAATTGACGATCAACTGGCTTTATTCCCCAAGCCAGCAGAAATTCTCCAGGGCAACCCTAAACCACCTTTTGATAAAGCTAATCAGAATCATTCATTCTAAAACTGAAATAGGTCAACCATGTACAATTTACTTTTCTTCTATCTTTAGCCCTTACATGAAACCCATGTCCTAGCCTGTAGCAAAACAATGCTAACTTCAAACAGATCACCAATTCCTATTCCCCATGGAGGAAACTGATGGATTATCCACTTTATTACACACACACACAACAAATTTATTTCTTATGATGGTGTCTACAAAATATATCCAAAGGTTAAAAAAAAAACAATTATGTCTTCATCACCCACCAGTTATTAGCAGACAAAACAATCAATCTGATGGCAATAGCCATTTGACCTACTTAACATTAAGCTGTTAACAGATTTTGAAATCTTTTATATGAACAGTTTTTAAATACCAGTACTTCAAGAACACTATTTGAAATGAATGCATTTCATTACCTAACACTTTTACAAGACAAATAGTACTCACGGAAACGTCTGAAAAAGAAAAAAGGAAAAAAAAAAAGAACAGTCATACAATGTCTTCTCCGAGCTAACATTCTTTCCACTGTATTCACTCCCAAGAAACCTTCCTCCTTGCCCTTTCCTCCCACTCTGCATTCCTATAAAGCTCCTAGAAAAATCCAGTTTTCTATTAGCCCTAATTATGTTATCTTAGAATTTTCTGATCTTTCCAACCACAAAAGAATTTTCTAAAAAAATTCTAACGAATTTGCTTTGTCTTTAACCTCAGTTTCCTCATCTACAAAACGAGAAAAGTAACAGTATGGACTTCCACGGCACACTGTTGTTCTGTGGCTGGGAATGTAAACTGACATACGAGCAACTGAGAGGCACTTAGCAAACACAATCTGATTCTAGAAACAGAGTCTATAACTTCACATGTGCATTTGGTCTTCAAAATCAAATGACTTCATTAAATTTTTGTCTAAAAATAAAGGCATAAGCTTAACACATAGCAATGCACCACTGTGTGATGTGAACCAACCACTGTACTAGAAGTATATCTTATTGCTTATTTACCAAATCTGAGAAAGACCAAGTTCACTGAAAGTAGGAAAAGGTCATCTTCCAAGCAAAGAAAAAAACATTTCTAGACTTTAAAAAAACCAACAAAACAGAGAGAAAGCACACAATTGCACAGATCTCCCTTTTTACGAACTCTTAACAAAAATCCATCCAATACCCAAACACCTAAATGTTATAAATAAAACAAAATTCTCTGCCAGAAAACAGAGCCTGCTGTGAAAACCAACAAGCCAACATACTTTTAAAATTGCCCCAGTTGTAACTGCCAACATTATCTACTTAACAATCATCTGCTCACAGCAGCTACACATTTGTAAGCCATAACCCTGTCAACTTTCAAATCAAGTTAAATCAGTGCTTTGCTGCTAGACTTCACTGGAATTAGAAATCTACCCAAATCTTAGTCAGCATTAAAGAAGGGGGATCAAAATGTGAAGGTTTTCCCTACAGTACTCTTTAAATTTTTAAACTATTTTTTAAATAACTACCCACACAGACATACACTGAGAATTTGAAAGATGATCAATTAAAAAACATTTTAAACCCAGCCAGGCACGGTGGCTCACGCCTGTAATCCCAGCACTTTGGGAGGCTGAGGCGGGTGGATCACGAGGTCAAGAGATGGAGACCATCCTGGTCAACATGGTGAAACCCCGTCTCTACTAAAAACACAAAAAATTAGCTGGGCATGGTGGCGCGTGTCTGTAATCCCGGCTACTCAGGAGGCTGAGGCAGGAGAATTGCCTGAACCCAGGAGGCGGAGGTTGCGGTGAGCCGAGATCGCGCCATTGCACTCCAGCCTGGGTAACAAGAGCGAAACTACGTCTCGGGGGGGAAAAAAAAAAAAAAATTTAAACCACATGGCAAAAGAGCAATTATCACATCTGTGATTAAAGATGTTTATAACTCAATCATAATCTTTAAATACATTTGTGCACATGTACATAACAGAACCCTAAAGCCAACTATCTAATCTAGAGGTAGAACTGATTTTGCCACATACTGTTTGGACATCTAGTGAAGGCTATGAGTTGGTTCTCAAAGGACTACATTAAAACACAACTAAAATATGTGTAAAACCTATGATGTTGTAATATAAGTGCTTCTTATTAACATACTATGAAGATCTAGAGTGGGCTCAGGTTCATACAACTCGGATTTTGAAATAATATGAGTATAAATACACCAGTGAAGAAAATGTTACATTATCATCTGAGGGTAATACAAACGTATTTATTCAAAATACAGATGTAATGCTTGTCTTACCCAAGTTCAAAGACTCCATGAATCATACTCTTAGACTTCAACTTAAGAACCCCCTGAAAAAAATCCAGTGACAGGGAACCCACTATCCAGCCAAGAAATATATTCTTTCTTGGTACAGATAGTTAGCTAGAAAGTCCTGCCTTTTATTTAAAGCAAAATTTTTCTCACACATTTTGATCAACTGGGCTTAGTTTTACTCACTGGTACCATTTAGACCTATGTTCAAACCATGGCTTCTCATTTTTCAAAAATGAATGGTCATGAAAATCCATGAAATGATTAGGGCAGAAGATTTCTATCAGTTACAATGCACTCTGGGGTAAGAAAACAGGGAAAATACTGTGTCACAAAAATTTAAATTCAGTTATTACTATGTACATCCTGGGCTGCAAGGTAAAATACAATTTTTTTCTTCCTATCGGTCACAGTTAAACCAGTTTAGATTGAGAAAGGGGTTTCTCAACTTCAGCAATACTAACATTCGGGGCTGAATCAGTGTTTCTTATGGGAGCTCTCCTGTGCATTCCAAGAATTGTGAGCATCCTGGCCTCTATGCAGAAGGTGCCAGTAGCATCACACCCTCTGATGTAATAACCAAAAATGTCTCCAGACAGTTTTATATGGCCCCTAGGGGAACAAAATTGTCCCAGGTGAAAACCATGGATTTAGAACAAGTCTGGAACATCTTCAGAATGACATTCTAATTCTAGTTCCTTCAACTGTTCTTCTGTGACATAATTTCAAATCCACACCCTGTATGATCACTTCTCAATATCTTTATGTTCCAACCTCCTAGCCTAAAATAATTTTCAGTCTTGATCACAGAACGCCAGATGTGGTCTGACCAGCAGCAAGTACACTAATTCTATATACGATACCTGTAATTAATGCAACTGAAGATTAAACCAGCTCTTTAGTGACCACATAATATTGTTGATTCACAAGAGTTTCCAGTAGAATTAAAATACCCAAGTCATTTTCAAGTTAGTTTACCAAATAACAATTATCCAACTTGGCAATAATCTGTTAAACAACAGTCTTTGAGTACAACTAATGAGCTGGTTTCTAATTCATCTAATTATTTTAGATCCAGTCCTTAAACACAATAACCTGGTGAAAGACATTTTTGAAGACCTTGATACAGTCCAGATACGTTATGACTAATGCACTTCCCTGATCTACAAACCTGGTAACCCTCTCTCTCACTCTCTAATATCAATTATCCCCACCCCCATCCATCTCTCGCTTGCTCTTTCTCTCTCTCTCAGGAAATGACAACACTGTATTTAGTAAATCCTGTTGGTTTCTACAAATGGAATTACATAGCTTTTAAGCTTCAAGACAGTTTTCTCTTCCATGTTACCATAATCATAGCAAATATTTCCATGTAGCTACGTTCAGTTTTTTACAGTGTGAGTAGAAATAACTAGGTTAACACTGCTTTTAAACTTTTTACTGTGTAATAAACATCTTTCTTACAAAGTCACACTTTGAAAATTATACATTAAAATATATAAATATATGCCACCATATGTGAAAACAAAACCATGCACAATTTTACAAATATGTACAAAAGCTAATAAATAGTTCCTTGTATGGACCCAACTTCCCTCAAACATAAAACAGCCTTAATAAATATATTTGGTTAAACTACTACTTGACATATGACATTAAAACAGTCCATTTTCACAAACAAGCTAAAAGTTTCTGTTTTAGTCTTGTTTGGTATTCGGCCTCAGTTATCTCTCCTATAAAAATGGAGATAGTAATACCAACTTCTCCATGTTACTGTGAAGAATTAAATGAGACAGTATGCACAAAGGATCTAGCACAGTATAGCAGATACTACATATCTAATCAGTTTTTGTTACTTTTTTCACTGGATACATGGCTATCCAGTGACCTACAGTTTTTTCTACAAAAGTTAATTATCCAATTTCTAGCTAAATACTATAGTAGAGTAAGACTTAATTACCAATTTAATAGTACCTAAGAGTGTGTGCACATGAAAAATTATATTTGACTTTTCTAGTTCAAAGCCCTCCAACCATAATGTGTATAGTAGTTCACCCATACCTCCAGGGAATATGTTCCAAGACCCCCATTGGATGTCTGCTATAGCAACAAGTACAAAGCTCTATATATACTATGTTTTTTCCCTATACATAAATAGCTATAATAAAGTTTAATTTGTAAATTAGGCACGGTAGGAGATTAACAACAACAGTAATAAATTAGAACAGTTAAAACAGTATGTCAACAACACCCCTCTTCCATTTTGTGGCCTGTAAGTAAAATAAGCATTACTTGAATATAAGAACTGTTTGACAGCGCGACAGTCATTCCTATAAATGAGACAGCTATAAGTGACTAACAGGCAGGCAGCATATACAGCATGGAGATGATGGATAAAGGGATGATTCACATATCAGGTGGAACACAGCTGGACAGCGAGAGATTTCATCACACTATTTAAACTATCACACAATTCAAAATTTATCAGTTGTTTATTTTTGGATTTTCCATTTAGTATGTTCTGACCACAGTTGATCCTGGCTAACCGTAACCTCGGAAAGTGAACCAGTGGACAGGTGGGACTACTGTACTATAAGTTATCATTTCTCTCAGAAAAGTAATGATGCATCACAAGTGAGCACAATTTGCTTCAAGCAGAAGTTGACCCTAAAAGTGTTGTATTATCCACTATGATCCTGAAAAGTCCCCAGACAGGGGTTTAAATAAAATAGTACATGCCCTTGTCTAAATACTCAGGTCACTATTTGGTGTAACTGGAGTCTAAAATTCCTAATGTCATTCCAGCTCTGAGAAAAATCAACTACAATTGTTAAAGGTATAAGCTACCTTCCTACTGTCTAGAATAAACCAGGCTCTTCTAGTACTCTCAAAGTCAATGAATGCCAGCTAAGGTGGAAATCGTCATTTTAAATTAAATAAGAAAGCTAACTGGACCTGACTGAACTGCAAGACTAAGTTCAATTCACAAAGATTTAACTTTTAGTCACTAATGCAAGAGTGGGTTCTGGGAACTCACTTGCTTTTTTCACTAAGCAATATGGCCAGATTTATTACTTCATTTTGTAGGATCAAACTTACCTTTTGATACATAATTTTCAAAACTTTTTTTAAGAAAGACATTTGCCAACATTATTATTTGGTATTTCTGGAGGCAGGAGACAACTTGGCTCATTTCAACAAGTAGTTCATCTGTCCAATTAACTAGATCAGTATGGTCAAGGACATGGAAAACAGTTTATCACAATTGTATTCATTTTCATGACAGTTTTAAAAAGATTAATCGATGACTTTCATGTCACTTCAAACACTTAAGTAAACTAGAATAACTACCTTGAAAACTGTGTAAACTAAACTCAATTTCAACATAAAATTATAGTTATCAAGGACATAAACACAAATTTGAAGTCAAATTATACTGAATATCATTAAACAATTTGTTTTTCAAAATAGGATTTATCTTAATATTACAAAACATTTGCTTATTTTCTTCTGAAAAAAAAAATCAAGTTACACAGTTAATTTGTAAATTTAAGAAAATAGTAACTAAAAATACAGAGGTTTTTGTTGCATTTTTCTTTTTTTCCTGGAACCAAGCAAGTTAATTTAAAAGATTTTATTTCCTATGAGGAAAATAAAAAATCCAGGGCAATCCAGCCAAAGAATTATAAATATGAAAAGTCAGCCTACTAGATATTTTAAAAAATTATAAAATCTCTACAACATCACCTTGACATAAATGAAAGAAAAAGTCTAGACCTTTAGGTGGGTCTCAAATCTGTGTGGAAAAGATGAACTTCTTCATAAATGTATTGGGACAAACAGACAGCAAAGAGAAAACTGGATGCATATATCACGCTGTACATTAAGATAAATTTCAAATGGTCAAGGGATACAAAAAAGAAACAACATGAAAAATGAATAAATTCCGTGAAAACTTAGAAATAAGGAAAAGCTTCCGAACCATGACGTGAAATCCACAATCAATTAAAGAAATGTCAGTAAGTTTGACTATATAAAACTTTGACATTACAAAAAATTCAAAAAGCACACAACAGGTAAAGTACCAAGACAATTAACACACTGGAGAAAAAAAAATTTCCAACTCTTACCACAGAAAAAAAATAATCTCTTTAATAGATATAGAGTTTCAAAAATTTGTGAAGAACCAATAACCAATAGAAAAATGGGCACCCAAAAAACCTTCAGGCAGTATACAAAGTGATGAATCCGCCCTTAAATATACAAAAAGATGAACAACCTCAGTCACAATAAAACAATTTTAAATAGACAATATTAATAGTAAGATATGATTTTTCAACACCAAACTGGAAAAATTTCAAAGGTTTGAAAACAGTCTTTTTGCAGGGCTGAAGGAAAAACAAAAAGTATATACCCAAGGTGCAGAATTTGACAACATTTGGTAAAATTAGACATGCATGTACATTTTGAAACCGCAATTCTACTTTTCTGGATCTATACCAAAGATACACTAGCAAAAAATGTGAAATGCCTAATGCAAAAGGCTATTCACTGTGGCAATGTCTATATAAACAAATGTGTGAAAATCATTCATCCAGCAGTGGGGAAGTGGTTGAACAAATTCTCAAGAGGAATAAAACAGTGCCATTAAGAGTTATCATGAAACTCTTTATACCCTGATAAGGCATGATGCTTAAGATATATAGTTAAGTGAAAAAAGCACAAGGCAAAACAGCATGTGTCATAAACATCTACTATATGAAAAGGCAGGAAACAAACACATGTACTTGGTTATATCTTCAAAAAGAAGCCTTCCTTGCATGGACAAACCAAAACATAATCAAGAAGGAAGCAAATCTTTTCTAAACTTATTACATAGTTTCAACTCTAGAACCACGTAACTATTGAACAAATAAAGGCAATCACTGAAAACATAAACTGAAATGAGTGAGTCTTAACTCTGTATCAAGTTGGTCATATTAGCATACAGAAAAAAGGGTTTTTTTGGAGCAATTTTAGAAAACAGCTTTTGACTTTAAATTGCCGGGAGACTATTCTATAGACAAATATCTGCAAAGAATTTTGCAATTTTTTTTTAATTCCCATTCAGAAATCCTGTTGTTCGTAATATTGGTAATATGTTGTAATAGTAACTATATGATACAATAAAGCCAACAAGTAGTTGTGTTTATATACTGACAAGGTTTTCAATGTAAGAGAAGAGAGATACAAAATTAATAAATTAAGTGAAAGCCATATAAAGCCAATCTGAACTGGAAACATCAATACAAATAAACAGGTTTTTATCCCCACAAAATATAAATATCTCCTCCTTTCTTCCCACTGAAAAGGCCCAGAAGCAAACAACAATCTATAAAAATGAACATCTCTAGCACCTAGGCTATAGTCTCTTAAATATCGCTAAAAGAAACCACAGCTACTTGGAGAAATGGTTTAACCCAGGTCAGAAAACGTACAAGATGAATTTGAGACATCTTATTATGCTGGAAAACAAGGAAGATCCCAAAGACTAACTCATGTCTAAAGAACCCTCTAGCCAACAAAAAACTATAGCTGGACAAATTTGGACAATCTGACTGGATAGTCATTATTCCTGAATTCCAGCAGGAATAATGACTGCAAGTGACTGAAATACATAAAAATCTACCAATTCATTATACCAAAGAAAAGTGAGAATGCCACAAAAACAAAATCAGTATCAGCACTGAAGGTAACCAGAGCAACCAACTCCTGACTCTGGAAAATAAGCAATACAAGAGCACAGAATTTATGTCTACATATCTTTTAAGAATTCCAGCCAATAAATGTAAAGAGAAATGATGGAATTAGAAAAATGCCATTTTGAAGCCACTAACTGATTTAGACAAAGATCTTGGAAACAGAGATAAGGAACTTGAGAGCAGAGGGGCTGTCACAACTTGACCTTCTAATGTGATTCCATATAAAACATACAGAACTGCTTATAAAGCCTTGTCGAATAGCTGGACCTGAATCCACTCGAGCCTTTAACGCCAGAGAAACAAGTCAAACCACCACCACCCTGAAAAAGATAAAGGCAAGTCTAGAATAGAGATGCTCTTGGGAAAAAGAAGCCCAATATTTTCAAAGTGTACGGCATGAAATAAACACCCTAGATTAAAAGAGATGTAGGAGAAGTCAATATAATGCGTGGCCCTTGTTTGGATCTCAATTCAAATAAATTGACTGCAAACCAACATTTTTTTCTTTTTGAAAAAAATTTTTTTTTTTTATTAAAGAAGGGGTTTCACCATGTTGGTCAGGCTGGTCAAACTCCCGAGCTCACGTGATCCACCTGCCTTGACCTCCAAAGTGCTTGGATTACAGGTGTGAGCCATCATGCCTGACCCAAAACCACATTCTTTAGAGATACAGGGAAATATCGTTATAGACCAAATAACAGATAGTAACAAGGAATTATGGGTACTTTTGTTAATGAGATTAATGCATGATGGTTAAATTTTTTTTAGATGCACACTGAAGCAGGAAAGAAATAACATGACAGGTTTTAGCATTTGCTTTAAAAAAAAAAAAAAAGTGCACCTAAAAATAACAAAATGAATTAAGAAAGACAAATTGAAAATTGTGAAGTCTAGGGAATGAGTTTCAACTGTGTTTGAAAATTTTCATACTAAAAAAAGTTTAATATGAAAAGAAATCAGTTATAATTACAAACTATTGTTAGGTGCAAAATAAAATAAACCTATTTTTAAAAAGATGCTCTACAAAAACTCAAGAACTTTGATTCTATAAATGGATAATGAATTATTTATTTAACATCAGAAGTCAAACAGCTTCTTACACTGAACAAGCAGCAAGTGTGTCATACAAAAAGAAAGTGAGGCAGAGCCTTAGAAACGGCCAGACATTGGTTAAAATTCCAGTTCATTTTTCTTTCTTCACTTAATACCTACATGGCTCTGTGCAAGACACTTGAGTTCTCTCAAGTTCCCTGTCTAGAAAGTGGAGGGGCTACTATTTCACAGGGTTTTGTGGTTACTAAGTGATTCACACTATATAAAGGAAACTGCCACAAATAAGGGATTTGATAAATGTTACTTCTCGTCTGCAAATTCTCAAGTGTTTACACTTACACAAGAACTAGTTTACAAGGTGTGTGTGCACAGAGGCAGACACTACACACACCGGGATCTAGTGGAGGGTGGAAGGTAGAAGGACAAAGAAGATCAGAAAAATATACCTAATGGATATTAGGCTTAATACACGGATGATAAAATAACTGGTACAACAAACCCCTATGACATGTATTTACCTATGTAACAAACCTACAGACCCTGCACGCATATCCCTGAAGCTAAAATAAAAGTTAAAAGAAGGTGTGTGTTTGTGTATATGTGTGTGTACAAAAAAAACCTATCTCTGGAAAAACTAAATAATACAAAAGGAAAAAATAATAGAGTATATATTAAAGATCTGCAATATGTAAAAAACGAAAACAAACTTTGTAGAAAAAAAACAGAATGGCACTATATACATTTAAAATTCTATTGCTGAAATTAGCTGGACATGGTGGTGGGCACCTGTAATCCCAGTTACTCAGGAGGCTGAGGCAGAAGAATCACTTGAATGCAGGAGGCAGAGGTTGCAATGAGCTGAGATTACGCCACTGCACTCCAGCTGTGGGAGACAGAGCAAGACTTTGTCTCTCTCTCTCTCTCTCTCTCTCTCTCTCTCTCTCACACACACACACACACACACACACACACACGCACACCTATTGTCGAAATACAATTTCTGAGAGTTGAAATCATTTCCAATTATGTAACTGATCTACCCAAATCAACCTATATATAAAATTATAAAATGTCTTGGTGTTTACAGAAAATAACCATGTTCCTAAATTCAGCCTCAAAATTTTAATAATGAAAGAAAACCCAAGAAAACATTTTATAATCTTCACCCTTGAACCTGCAACTAAGATTATTCTTTAAGTATGTGAAATAATAAGAAGGCTCTAAATTTGAACGATGAAGATAATGTACCATACAAATTATATATACAAACATTGGTAGCCCATCATTTACTTGCATTTACAGTGAGTTTCACATCAAAGTAAACACTCGAACTATGGCAAGTGATTCAAAGAAAGTGATACAATCAAAGTCCTTCCATCTACCTTTTTACAGTACATTAAAAACTGAATTCACAGCATTTGACCTACTCCAATTAAATAAAAAATCTTAAAATATCTTCAAAGCACTGCATTAGGAAACAAACACAAGCACATTTTAAAACACAGGCAGTTTTTTCAAGCCACCACTACCTTAAGACCGTTCACATTTCACAAAAAAACATATACAAGAGATAGGGTTGGGACAGAGGTGGATTCTGAGGTAGAGTGAGTAACATGACTGTTACTGCCTTATAGCTGGAATTTTACAAACTAAAACAGTATGTTGTTCTGGTTCCAGTACTTGACATTTTCTCCCTGGTATCATAAGCAATCTTGAACTGCATATTTGGTGCCAACCGGTACCTCCTGCCTACCCTTCCAGTTTCACTCTTTGCATTACCCAATGACTACAACAGATTGGAATGTCACTTAGTACCAGGCATGAGAAAAACAAAAAGGTAAGCTGTGTACAATAGCACAGGGACTTCCGAAAGGAGGTCGAGCTGTTTCGGAGAGGGTTCTTATCAACAGTAACTTAAAACAGGGATGCAGAACCTCTACAGGCAGAAGTGACACTGATGAAACAGCTCAATCAAGTTTTCTTAAGTCTCTTTGCAAAAGACAATTATGGTGAAAACGACCAATGAGGGAAGCAGATTCTCATTTAATGTTATGGGAACATTCTGTTCACTGGAATAATTTTCTTAACTCTTGTTTTTGAGAATCTTCTCTACTGTTAAATAGATATCCTAGGCTAACACAGACACATGTAGACTTCTGAAAAGTGCATTCTGGAATAAATTATTTAGATAAGTAACAATACCAATAGACATAAACTCAAAGACAGGGATACAAAATATGATGAGAATATGGTAAGATGTGTAAAGTTCCATGAAACCAAAACCTCAAAATCAGTGATTCTGTTTTTATAAAGTTACACTGTTCATGAAATCTCATACAAGGGTACTTTTGAAGAAAATATTACAATTTCCAGCTACAACTGCATCCAAAATAAGAAACAGCAACAAACAAGAATGCAGAGTCAACCTAGAACATACAATACTAAACTTAGACATGTTGCTGGAAATCTCTCCTCCCTAATAAATTACATTAAATGATGTAAGGATAAACATACAAAATTAAGGGAAGAAAAAAACACACAAATAGTAATGACAATGCACTACAAATACCAAGAGCAGCAATGCTTGCCTTATGCTAGACATTGTGCGAAGTACTTTCTATGGATTATTAACTTCAATTTTCACAGCAACCCCCTAAGGTGGGTATTATTACTGTTCCTGTCTTACAGATGAAGAAATGGGGTCCAAGAAAGATCAAGTAACCTGACCATGTTCACAGTGCTAATACCAGTGGGGCAGAATTCATACTCTGGCAATTTTGAAACAAGTCATACTTTCAACAACTATGTGGCACTGCCTTTCTTCCTGCTGTATAAAAATAAGGGTGGAACAAGTCCAGTTCCAGCAATGTAGCAGACTAAACAACTGGTAACCACTGTGCTATACAATAAAGAGTACAAAATGAACATTCTCTTCAATATACAGCTGAGTCTATAAACTAGAGAAATCTAATTAAAGGGAAGTAAAGGCTAAACATAAGAAAACATGCTCACTTACTGAAATCAGGGTAACAAATTGAAATTATTATTTCAAATACTTGAGCATACCAAAAAAATCTGAAAATACTGAGGAGGTTGAAAACTGAAGTATGGAATATAAACTGGTATAACCATTTCAAGGATCAATTTTGCTGGACCTAATAAATTTAAATCTAAAAATTCCACTTCTACATATTAATCCTACAAATGTTTTTATCAGAACAGAAGGAAAGAAACATGAACAAGGGTGTTCATGAAATCTACATTTGCAACAGTAGAAAAGTATATACAATTTATTAATCTCTGGATAGGGATAAAGATAGACTACAATTTATTTGGACAACAGAATGCTGCAAAGCAGCTAAATAAACTCTACTAATGTCAAGTTTCATGTCAGTAGTTTTCTTGGAAGAGGAAGAAAGGGAGAAGAAAAACCCTTTTGCTATGTCTGTAACTCTTAATTGCTTAAACTTTCTGGATGCTATTTAACTAAAAGAAATGTAAATAACAGTAATACATCCTTTGCTGATGTGAGATTCAAATGAAGTAAGAGACTGGTTGTAACAGCTGAATCACTGCTAGGCATGTAACACGTTGTCAAAGAAACGTGACCAAGACAGTTAGGAATAAACTCAAGCCAAGGTATTCAAAAAGCTTGCCATTTAGGGAGGAGCTCTTGTTTCACCAAGGTCCCACTCCCACAATTTCACATAGGGTACATCAAGAAAGACTTCTGGGATACTTGAGCAAAGCCTAATTGTAGGGAAAGAACATATCAAGTCCAGGGAACAAGTGCTAAGAGCCCAGGCAGAATCCTGGTTGGCATAATTGACAAACAGCAAGAAGACCCCTGTGGCTAGAGCAGAATGAGAAAGCGAAAAAATGGTATTAGACTTAGGGGAAAGGTCATCACATTAGGGTTTGTAGGCCAAGGTACACTTTCAGTGATTAAAAAAAAATGGGGGAGTCTGAACAGAAACATTACATTATTTCACTTAAGGTTTAGAAGTGTATGTCTGTGTAGGAAACAGACTCTAAGGAGGCAAAGGCAGATAATGGAAATAAATTAAATCAGTCAAGACTAAGTAAGAGGTTACTGGAACAGCCCAGGTGGGAGATGAAGTTAGCTTGGATTAGTTCAGCAGTAAGAAGCACAGATGTTGAGAAGTGGTTAAATTATAAAAATATTTTGAAAGTAGAGCAAACAGAATCTGCTGTTAAGATTAGACATGATCATGGTCTGAGAGAAATAAAGGAATCCAGAAGAATGCCAGGCTGTGGACACGAGCAACTGGTAAAGTGAGGTGCTGTTCACTGAGACTTAGGAGAGGGCTGGAGGAGAAGCAGAGGAGAGCATGATGGTGGGAAACCCGAGTTTAGTTTTGGACAGGCTCTCTTTGCAATACCCAGAGTGCACCTAAGTAGAGATATCCAGTGAGGGACTGGCTATACAGGGCTGAAGTTCAGAACCATGGCCAAGCTTGGAGATGTAAATTTGGGATATATTAGCACTTAAAACCACAAGAATGAAAGATTTCACCTAGAGAATACGTGGAGAAAAGAAGAGGTATTGGTATCAAACCCTGATGTCAGGGAAACAGGCCAGTTCTGAAGACCAAGTGAAGGAAGAATCTGACGAAAGATGTGATCTACTGCTGCCGCATCAGAAGATAAAGACACGACTGGATTTGGCAGCAGGAAAGTCACTGGTGACTTTGAGGACAGTTTTTGTGAATTTAAGGGTTATCCCCCTTAAAGTAAAAAAGCAAATGAAAGAGTTCTAAAATTTAACTTTCATATTTAAAATTAAACAACTTAAACTGACAGAGTATAGACATACTATTTTCTTATTGTATAGATGACAGGTTTGTATCAATCAAATAACTAAACTGGCAAAACAATAATATATTATTGAATGTCTTAATGCAGATCCAGTTAAATTATGTTAGACAACATTTGGTTTCTACTAACTCAGAGTTTTATGACTTTTCTAAGAGATTAACTCCCCTCAGAATGCCGTTCACTAGACATCCCATACTCCACTCTTCCCCCAAATCACATAGGAGATTCTCTAAGATACACAGAAAACAAAACACTTGTGTTTTTTTTTTAATACTAAACATCTTTTTTCAGTCTTTCAATTATTTTCTTTACTGTGATATTTGTGGAAATAAACTGAAAAAAAGCCATTTGGTAAATATACATCAAAACAAATAAAAAGTGAAAGAGAAGTTTTAAGTAACCAGACAAGCTTAACTATTTACAACTATCAATCAGCTTAATTTCTACAAAGCTCATGACTTAGGTTTGAACTTTTAAAGGCTCATGCACTGGTTTTGGGGAGTTTTGTTTGTCTACGTTCATTTATCCCAAAACAAGAAAAATACACGCATATGGTTCATTTTGAGAATCATCTCAATGGTACTGAAGTAAAATTAATTTAGTATTTTTGTAGTCACATTAAAAATTAGAGGTTTAAAACATCCAAACTACTCAACATTAAGATCTTATAACAAGAAGATCTCATTAACAAACCTATATCCAAGGCTTCTTCTGATACCATGCAGTCTAGTGATACGGTTTTAGAGTATAATAGATTTGGGCATCATTGAAGAAAAAACAAGACTACCCAAGCTCTGATAAACTGGTACTTACTAAATGTAAAAGGAATGGGGTCCAAGCTATCAGCTGTAACTCAAACTAAGTGATATGGTTTGGCTGCGAGCTCCACTGAAATCTCATCTGGAATAGTCATCCCCAAATGTGAAGGGAGGGAACTGACAGAATCACCAGTGCTGTTCTTACGATAGTGAGTGGAGCTCTGATGGTTTTATAAGCATCTGGCATTTCCGCTGCTTGTACTCACTTCTCTCCTGCCACCTTGTGAACAAGGTGCCTGCTTCTCCTTTGCCTTCCACCCTGACTGAAAGTTTCCTGAGGTTTCCCCAGCCATATGGAACTGAGTCAATTAAACTTTCCTTTATAAATTACCCAGTCTTGGGTATTTCTTTATAGCAGTGTAAAAACGGACTAATACACTAAGATATTTAGGGTTTAAAAAAATTAAGTGCTCATTCAGTCTTTTTAGTTAAATTTCAAGTCCCCTAAAAATAAGAAAACAAAGCAATAAGAAATATTCATTTAGGCCAGGCACAGTGGCTCCTGTAATCTCAGCACTTTGGGAGGCTAAGAAGGGCAGATCACCTGAGGTCAGGAGTTCAAAACCAGCCTGAGCAACATGGAGAAACCCCATCTCTACTAAAAATACAAAAAAAAAAAAAAAAAAAAAAAAATGAGCTGGGTATCGTGGCATCTGCCTGTAATCCCAGCTACTAGGGAGACTGAGGCAGGAGAATCACTTGAACCGGGAGGCAGAGGTTGCAGTGAGCCGAGATCGCACCACTGTACTCCTGTCTGGGCAACAAAAGCCAATCTCCGTCTCAAAAAAAAAAAAAAAAAGAAAGAAAGAAATATCCATTCAATAGCAAATATATCATAAAATTAGAAGACCAAAATGACTGACTAGGAAAAAACTAGTTATAAACACAGTAAAACGTCAATGTGTTTATTTTGAAAAAATTTTCCATAAAAATTGACAAGAATAAATTTCTTGACAGAAAAACAGGCACTTCACATAGAAAGAAAATAAAGATTGCAAGAAACATTCATGAACGATGCCTCATGAAAGATACCCAGCTTGTGCACAGGCTCATGCCTTGATCTCAGGATTGTGGCCCCGTAGTTAATTACAGGGCTTTTTTAAATTGACGGAATGAGTAGAACATCCAGAATCCAGGAATACAATACACACTGTCCTGAGACGAGCAAAACGGAGTCAACTAAGGGAGATAAGGAAAGGACCGCCCCAGAAAGCGGCTAGTACCATCACTAGGAAGAAAACGCAGGCGGGGAGCGGGGGTGGGAAGGGCTGGTAAAGCCTTTCTTTTATGGTCCCACAGTGGGTAACTGGTTTTGGTAATCAAGAAATCAAGGCTATCAAGAAAAGCAATTCTAGTAGTGTTTTCAGGCTAGAAGCAAGAAAGGCAAGGGTTAAATGAGTCAGGAGCAGAGGAGCAAAGAGATAATTCTTTCAGGAAGTTGGAGTAGAAATGTTTGTTGAATGAATGATGAGACAAAACATGGAGACAACTTACAAAACTAGCAAAGTTTGTTTTTTTTAATTAAAAAACAAAACTAGAGTGCCTTTTTAACAGAACAAAAAAAGGTCAAAGATGAGTGAATGGAAGATAGGAGGTAAGGACGGAGAGGAAGGTAAGAGAAGGAGGAGTGAAAGGCAGCTGCAGGGTCCTAGAGGAATGGGATCTCAAAAGAAGGCGGCATTGGTGAGAATTTAGAGGGCTCTTGAAGTAATAAAGTTATAAAAATGTTTCCAATAGTATTAAAAAAAAAAAAAGAAAATTAGCAACACAGACTGAAACCCTCTAACTGATACATTACAGACATCACAGCTGATCAAAGAATGGAATCTTGACACAATGCTAGGAAAGGGGACATTTAAGAGGATACTGAAAAAACTTTAAACCAAGATCATGGAGGAGGAAATTTAGGAGGTGACACTTTCTAAACTTTCCTCTCCTGATCTGACATCATTGTACAGTATTCTTTTTTTTCCTGTATTCGACTTCTATGCCTGTCCCCTTCCAGTACACTTAGCCAGCTCCCCTTCCCCAGCCCCTGAGATATTTTGTTTCAGGCTTTTTGTCCTACATTCTTGTCTCTCTTCACACAACTTTTTCCTTGTAGTCTCCTCTGTGCCTTGGCTACCTGCTACCTACCATGATTACACTGAATCCCCTGGCCCCCTTCCTCTTAACTGCCTGTGGAGGATGCTTCTGAGAAATCCACAAGCACCTCGAATTTGGTATTTGGTATATCTCAAAGAGAACTTTTTACTTCCCCACTCAAATCTCATCTACCACTGACATTTTTTATTCTGGTTAATGGCACCATCACCTATCCAAGATAGCCACGCAAAAAACTGGGGTTTCCCTGGACTGCTTTCCTTTCTCTCAAACAATCTCCTCATCAGTTTTCAAACTGTAATTTACCTCCTTCAGTTTCATTTTCTTCCCTGTTACCTTAGTTCAAGCTCTTACCTCATAGAGACAAGCGCAGTATGGCCTGAAGTCCCCTGCCTCTAATTATGCCTGCTCTTCAATCCAGACTCAGCTGCCAGGGAGGTCCACCTGAACTGCAAACCTCCTCATGTTCTCTCAACTTGAACGTTCTTAACTTGGCTTACAAGGCCCATAAGAACTGGCCATGATTTACAACTCTGGCTTCATAACTGGCAAATGGCTCCTCAGTCCCAAACTGACTAGTATGTTCACCTGCATGTACACACAGACACACATACAGTACTCTTCTCAGTCACAACATGATGCTATGAAAACACATGGCCCCAGGATCTTAGCAGCTTACAACAAAGCTGTATTTGTTTCTCATGATAATATATCATTCTGTGAGTAGCTGGGGCTGTTTTGGTACTATGGTTCAACAATGTGCCCCAGCACGGGACACACTGATTCATGGATGACAGAAAAAGGCCATGACAGACCCTTCCATGAAATAGACTTCAAGCTTCTGCTCAGAAACAGCATCTGTCACTGGCCAAAGAAAGTCACATGGTCAAACCTGATGTTGAAAGGGCAAAGGCCATACAATCCTCTTACAAAGAGGAGAGTGAGCAATGCACTCTCCTTCTTGTAAGTAATAGTACAATCTGCAAGTCACAAAATGGCCCTGCATATTCTCACGTCTGTGAACAGATTGTACTAGTTTGAGTATTCTTAAATAAAGTCTCAAGCTTTGCCCCTTTGCCCAGCTATTTCCTACAAATTCTTCAGGATTCAGAATAAACATTTCCTAAAATGAACTTAGTTGAGCTTCCCTGACTTGACAAGTCCTGGAAAGGTCCACCACCCATGAGCTACCTACAGGTCTCCCTCTTCAGAGCACTTAATGCACTCTGCCTGCGTACCGCGCCTGCCTTCCACCACTCTGACACTCTGCCACAGCTGCAGTGCTCCTCTTGCTCAGCTCTACACCACAGTGTTAGCACACTGTGTACACACAGTGGGTACAAAGAGGGTATGTATCTGCTGCAGAATGCCAGGTCCCTCTTCCCCACAGAATATTCCTTCTCATCTAAAGACTCCAGTCTGTAAACATGTACCTGATGTCCACCACCCAAACAGGGCATTTACCATACTATTGCCATTTTGTCCCCAATTTATCACCCATACTAAAATGGGAGTTTTTTGAGAAAAAGACCACGTGTCAATTAAATGTCCAACGCTCAGCAAAACTCACATATAGTGGGTGACCTGAGTGAACGTGGAAATGGAGACAAAAAGGAACACATGTCCTGAGTGGGAGAGCCAGGAGTCCACCTCACGCCCCAGATCTCAGTGCCAGTCACTGTTCCTCTACTTAAGGCACAGCAAGCTCACTGGGTAACTGCTCACGTCCATCCGTGAGATCACAGATTACTTCATTCCTTCGTCTCTGTATGCCCAGTCACCGACAAAGTCTGACTCATAACAGGCTCTCAATAAATACTAGTCTGAATGAATAAGTACAATGTCCTCAGATTAACTCCTACAATTGAAGAAAAATGTTTAAATGTCCCTAATTTTAATAGGGCTAAGCCATTATTTAAAAAAAAAAGGTAAACAACAGAAACAATTTCTCATGCTTCTCGGTCCATGAAATAGGCACATAACTATTTCCAAAATTTCTGCTGTTAATAGGCATCAGCTCATGAAAACAATAATTCCCATTACATTTAATGTAAAATTTGAAGTGTTTCTGAAAAATCAAGCTGGTGATTAATCACATGCATTTGTAATTACATACTAAAGAGAAAATGTCTCAAATGCCATTACACTACTAAAATGTTAACATTACTAATTCATCAGAAACTACTGTTCAGAAGCTACACAGATTATATACAAGTAGTACTTTGTGGTTGTGTGCCACTTGGTTAAAAAAAAATGGTAAGTTTTTGAAGTTAAATTATATTTTATGCAAGAATATTAGCCAAAAGAATCTACCGGCAAATGCTACATTAAACTGATACAAATAAGGAAAATATGCTGGGCATAAACTTGAGGGCACCTACAGCTAAGCACCCAACGGCACTAGCACAGTGAAGAGTCTTAGTCTCTTCTCATCACAAAATTAGGTATCCTAACGTGTGGTTTGCAAAATCAAACATTCAGAGAGAGCCCATGATTCAGGAAATAAAACTATTCTTAACTTCCTACCTAGAAAATTCCTCCGGGGCTACTCACCAAGCTTTACTGTTTCTTACAAAGGCTCATGAGCAGAGAAGACAGGCTGTAGGATGTAACAAGGTACAACAGGCCACTGTGTCTGAGATTCCCCCTTTTCACTTAGAAATGCAACTATCTGTTCAATAGATGTTGAAGAACTGTTAGTAATAAAGAATTATCTCCAGAAGATTGTTAAAATTAAAATGTTATCAGGGGAAAACTGATAGTGAATGTGTAAATAAAACTTTATGACAAAAAATTAACTGAGCAATGGCAGTGGAGAACAAGAGTCTGTGCAAGAGTCACAGAATAAACAAGAGTCTTGTTTACTGTTTAATTGTAAGCACAGACAAGGAAAGGGCTAGGGCAACAACCAGAGTAAAGTCAGGCAGGGCAGCACCAAGAGGAAGCCCGGGGAGAGGACAGGGACTCCACGAGACGGCACGTGCAGGCCCAAGGATCTCTACAAACTCAGCATCACAGCCAATGCTGTCACCAAGGCATAGGAACCTTGGGTAGGTCCTGCCTTCTTTTCTTTCCTAAAGGCAAACAAAAATAGTCAGTGAAGCTGTCAAGACTTTTTCACTGAACTCCTCACTCATATTCCAACTTTCGGTTGCTATATAAGATACAAGGTTTGTATACAGTTAGAAAATAAAATATGGCATGTGTCACCACCTTGGCTACAAAACACAGAATCTACTATCACAATGATAAAATTATAACAGAGCTTTAAAAAGTCAAGATGAAAATCAATACATCATGTATTCATGTATGATATACATATATATGCACATAAGTATATGATCCAAATAAAAAAGAGATGTTTCATTACATTATGCCTGTGGTTCTTCCTAAAAATTACGTTCTAAATTTTCTACTTAGATATTATTTTCCTATAAAATTTCCAAGCACTAGTTTCATTGCAGTAACCTTAAATTTTTGGATTTTGCAAACATAGTCGTTAAGAGAAGTTTCCAGAGTCAGAGGATCTGAGTTCCAATCACTGCTCTGTGGCTTATTAGTTTTGCATACCCTTGAGCAAGTTATTTAATCTCCCAGTGCCTTGGATTCTTCATCTAGAAATGGGAACAGCAAAAGAACCCACCTCATAGGACTGCTCTGAGAATGTAAAAAGACAACATACACAAAACATGTACATTTATGTCAGGTATATCACATGCATTCACTACATGATGTATTACAATTACTATCAGAATAACAGGTGACTTTAAAAACTAGATTCCTGACAGATGCTGGTTAAGAAACATGATTCAGTACTAAAGATGCAAACAACTAATAATTAAATACAGTTAAACATATATACAAACTTTTCTTCCAAATAAAATAAAATCATGTTAAAAAAAAAAAAACAACAAAAAAAGCCCATTTTTAAGTATTCAAGGTCCTAAATATTAAATCCAGTTTTTTTAAAACACTGTCCATGGTACTCCTGGCAGACTTCTCCTGAATAAGCAAAAGTTTAGCTGATTTACAAAAGAATCATTACAAATTCATCTATTCACCAACTAGGATTTTTTATCTGTTTTATATTGTCCTAATAAATTAAAACAATGTTTACTAGTAAGCATGTTTCACTAAATGGTTAAAAATTGTGTGCCATCAAAATAGTTAAGTAATGCTATCTATAATAATTAAATTGGTGACTCAAAAACTCAAAATGCATTTGCACTCATCCATAAATTTACAACACAATATATTTTTTGCAAAACAAGGTGCCCCTAAGTAGAAATAAATTAATCTTAAGTGATGCTAATCTTAAATATAAATGCAGTACTCCAATATTTTATTTTTAGCATACTTATTTTTTAAATATATCCACACATTATTTTAAAGTATTAAAAATCCGTATGTGCATGATGGGTCTTAAACATAAATACTATCTGTCTGTGTTTGTGTGTCTGCTTCTCAGGAATAAGCTAACGGAAAATACAACTAAACACAGTAGGAAAAAAAAGAAATCCTTACACAGTCGATGGTTGTCATAACTCAAAGAGTTTATATTTGGGAGAGGGAGACTGAAAGGGCAGACAAGTGCCAGAAGCCCTAAGCTACATTACACAACAGAGTAACTCCACATTTGCTTAATACATGAGACACCACTGTTTCCTGAACTACAAGCTCTGTAAGTAGAATCTGAACATGTCCCATAAGTAAGTGTGGCTTAGGTCACATCCCGAGTGAATTCAAGTAATAAAACTTAATGATCATCACTCTAGCTAATAGCTTGTGGCCAGTATTCTCAAGTAACAAAAATGTAAATGTGTACTTTTATCACTGATAACTAAAATTAAAAGGAGTCATTTATAAATACAGAAAATACATGATTCATAAAATAAATTAATATATGTTGAAATATAGCCTTCCATAATAATGAGCCCTATGTTCACATTTTAAATATAACATCTGTTTATATTACAGCCTTACTTGGAAAACACCATAATATCTACCTTAGAACATACATATTTCTTAAATCAGCCAAAACCAACATTTTTTGGATTCATCACTAAACATTCCAGGGCAGCAGCTCATAAACGCGGCCCGTGAGTCTCTGAGGTTCCCTACGCCCCTTTCAGGTCATCTATGAGGTCAAAACTATTTTCTTATTAATACGTGGACAGTATTTGCCTTTCTCACTTTGTTGGAATCTGCATGAATAGTCAAAAGCAGTAAGTATAGCTGACGGCACCTTAGCACCATATCAAGGCAGCAGTATCAAAATGCACTATGTACAAAATGTACTTTTTACTGCTATGCAAACTTTTTTAAAACGCCAGTTTCACTTAGTCTTTGATGCAACAGAAAAAATGACTGACTTACTTGAAAATTGAGTACGTTTGTTTGTTCCATTATGTACCAAAATGGGAAGTATACACACAGTCCTTCTACTTCTGCATACCACAGCTTGATGGCTGTCTCAAGAAAAAGTACCTGAGCAACTGTTTAAGTCGTGAATTGAATTCACTTCGTTCACGGAATACCACTTTTTTACTTGAAAGAACTATGGTTATTTAGGCTTGGATATCTGACAGACATTTTGTCAAAAATGAATAAAGCAAGCTTATCTCTTCAAGTGCTGCCTATGACAGTGATGTCAATAATAAAATTTGAGCTTTGAAATGAAAATTTTTTGGAAACTTGTATCCACTCCTGAAAGTTTGAGTTTCCCTATACTTACAATTTTTCTTATGAGATCAGGAGTGATATTAACAATGGTTAACATTTTATATATTAAGAAAATTTGTCAACATTTAGTAGATTTGCATATTTTCCTAATAATCAACACGTGAGGGAAGAAAATCATGCGTGAGTAAATGAACCATTTAAAGTGCAAAGCAGACAAATGGATTTTTTGGGTTTTTTTTTTTTTTTTTTTGAGACAGGGTCTCACTCTGTCACCCAGGCCGCAGTGCAGTGGCCCCATCATAGCTCACTGCAGCCTCAACCTCCTGGGCTCAAGCAATCGCCCTGCCTCGGCCTCCCAAAAAGCTGGGGCAACCAGGTATGTGCCATCCTGCCTTTTTTTTTTTTTTTTTTTAATTTTGGTAGAGACAGGATCTCACGGTGTTGTCTGGACTGGTCTCAAACTTTTGGGCTCAATACTCCTGCCTTGGCCTCACAAAATGCTGGGATTACAAGGATGAGCCACTGTGCAGAAGAATATGAAAAGTATTTAAAATAATCTTCCAAAAGAGAATAGCAGAAATGAAAATAAAGTAAGCTGAAACTAGAATCCTTGACACAACTGATTTTACTACCAATGCCTCTTAAAAATAATCATTCCATAGGTGGGCGACAGGGCTGTTTTCATGGCACAATGCACTGTGACTTGTTATTCAAGTTGTATGTCCACGGTTGCATCTATCATGTTTTATACCCTTGCAAAAACAAAACAAAACAAAACAAAAAATCATTCCAATTAATGGCATTCACAGCAACCTGGATGGGACTGGAGACTTATTATTCCAAGTGAAGTAACTCAGGAGTAGAAAACCAAACATCACATGTTCTCACTCGTAAGTGCAAGTTAAGCTATGAGGAGGATGCAAAGGCATGAGAGTAACACGATAGACTTTGGGGAACTGGGGGAAAGGGTGGGACGGGGTGAGGGATTAAAGATTACAAACTGGGTTCCATGTATACTGCTCAGGTGATGGGTGCACCAAAATCTCACCACTAAAGAAAGAACTTACTCATGCAACCACATATCGCCCGTTCCCCAAAAACCCATGGAAATAAAAAATTAAAAATCATTGCAAGTTTTTGTTAATAATGTAAGAAGTGTAACATAATTGTAACCTCGTAACTTATTTAAAACCTCATGTAAAGTCATATTACTGAAAAACAAATGCTCTTTACAACATATTATAATTATAGTATAGTCGGCGAGCATCCAGGAGTCTAGAGCACTCAGAAGTTTATTCGGATAACAGTTATCAATATCTATTTAAAATAACGTATTTGAAAGATATCTTCCCAATCTATGAATGTCATACTAAGCATATTTGTAAGAGGTTATGAAACTTAAAAATACAATGTTATTTAAATACTGGACAGTGTCTGAGAGTGACTATATAGTTATTTCCATTTCATTTTCTCTACTAAACATACAGAACCAAAGTCAAAGCAAAAGTGAGGAAACTGGTAATCTCAAGTCTCAGTAAAAAAAGCTGATAATGTGAACAAAACGACAGAATTTTTGTTGGTTATCCTATAAAAATCAGGAACTAGAATAATAAACAGGCCACCATGGAAAGTACCACTATGAGCAAAGAAGAGTAAAGAGAAAACAAATTCTTGGAAGAACAAAAAGTTTTAAGTTGGAAAAGAGCAGAAACTGCCTGATTTTCCTTTAACAGAACATGTATGAAATCAATTCTGAATAAAACAGCCAACTGCTCCACTCAGCCAATAAAACACCCTCAAACAACAGTAACAAATGAGCATTTTTTTCATGGACCATAACGTTGGGCCAACCTCTCTTCTATTCTGAAAATCAAAGGCACCAAGGCATGACTTCCTAATTTGGAAACAACCTAGCTGGCTGCTTTTACTCCCGTCAGTGGCAGATCCAGACTAGAGCAAGCCTCAACTGCAGCATGTCCTTTCCAGCCTGCTTCCACCCTACTGAAGAGGGAGATGCTTTTTAAAACAAACACAAAAAAGTCTGACTATTCTGTGAACATGGTCTTGTCCTGTCAGCCTAGGTCAATCAGGCACTAATAAACTTCAGGAAGCTTGAAACTGCAGAAACCGAAAAAACACTGCCAGCAAGTCCACCGTGTTCATACCTAGAGTTAAAGGAGACAACTCCGGTTTATGCCTGCTGTCCTGGTAGAATCACCAACAATGTCCACCTGCACTCTAGGGTTCCATACGGCCACTCTAACTAGAAAGGAGTGACACTTACAAGGTAAAGCAAGTTGTACATATTCAACCTAAAAACGTGGCAAAATGTAATCATGTGCAACTAAGACTGGCATTTCTTATTTTCTGTAAGCCACGCAATCTTAACATTATATTTCTTGTGAGCAAAAGCACAAAAATTTTGGCTACTTTCCAGCCACAGTAAAGTATTCCATTTCAGTTCCTCAAAAGAGTTTCACTCATGACACACATGTGTAAATTTATAAGAATAAAACTTCAAATTATCCTTCACTTTTGGAAACACACTGGGCAAGTATCTTCCTACTTACATCTGAACTACCTTTCTACATGCTTCTTTTCACTTTATTAAGTACATTCACTTTGTAAATCAAATTCTAATATGGTTTTGGTCAATCACATACGTCAAAATGATTTGTGAATTTTATGTTTTTATGGTTGCTATAATAAAATCTCAACCAGATGACTTGAGCTAGGCAAAGATATTCCTTGCCACCTCTCAGCCTGCTTTAGCCCAGTTACGCACGATGAGAAATGTGAAGAAAAGCCTTCTACTCATGAATAAAGACGGTACAATTTTGAGAATACGCTCACACCTGCTATGAACTCATACATACGAAGACACCAACTGGAAGTCCACCAGTAGATTTTCAGGCCCTACCAGCGCATCAGTTAGCCAACCCTGACAAGCCCAGAACTGGTTAAAGGGTCTGTGGGATTTGGCACACTGCTTAGTATCCAACTTACAAGTGTAAGTGTAGGTCAGACAGACACATTTGATCCTTGTCTTAAGTATCTACAAGGTGAATGAGTATATCCCACATACAATCAGCCAAGAAACTAACAGAAATAGCAAACATTTAACAACAACGGCAATCAAGAATCTAACCTGAAAATAATTTTCAACTGAGTTCAGTCTCGTATGTTCAATAACTGCTACCTGCATATATATTTATAATAAAGAACAGGTTTATATCAAAATAATCGCTATACCATTTATTAATATATTCCGTCTGACATTACACCAAAATTCCAAGGCTGGTAAAACTGTTTATAAACAAATTAGTCTATGCCACCAGATTAACAAACACCTAGAAACAATGCCTTATACACTACAATTGCTCAATTAAATCCTTAATGACAACCATAAACGTTTCTTAAGCTTTCCACCAATCTGGTATCATATCCTGATCATCTATGATCCATATTTTAACAATTTAGATCCACTTCTACTGCTATTTTGCCACTATTAATTTAACCACAATCAGAGTTTGATAGTGCTTTAAAAGTCTATAGTTCTAACATTTGTTTTCCATTAGGTCTACAAATTATATAAAATAGAATTATTTTCATTGGCAGAAGGATAGCAAATTGAAACTAGACTAGATGTAGTTTCAACTTAAGATGACTCAACAGTTAGACAAGAGCTGTCCCTCAGACTCACAAGAACACACTGAACCAAACATAAAACTTAGCCAGTTATAAAGGAAATAAAGATTTTAAAAGGTTATAACCACCACTGAGATTCAAATTATCAAAAATAAAAAATAGACATGCCTATAAATACGAAAAATACATCATTGGCAATTGACTATCTGATTAAACATTAGTCACCAGAAAGAGATCTTCAGCAGTACCAATGTTTAAAAATACAGCTACTGACAGCCAGGCACAGTGGCTCATGCCTGTAATCCCAGGACTTTGGAAGGCCAGGCAGATTACTTGAGGCCCAAGTTCGGGACCAGCCTGGCCAACATGGCAAAACCCCATCTCTACTAAAAATACAAAAACCAGCCAGATGTTGTCACACATGCCTGTAACCCCAGCTACTCAGGAGGCTGAGGCACAAGAATCACCTGATCCCGGAAGGTGGAGGTTGCAGTGAGCTGAGGTTGCACTTCAGCCTGGGACAGTAAGACTCCAACTCAAAAAAAAAAAAAAAGATGTCAAATATAGTTTAGTTGTATGATAAAGCATAGTCACAAACTAAATATTAGTCTGGAATGTAGCTGTTAAGTTATGCAGTTATTACCACTTCACCTGATGACTTCCTACTCTACCTCTGCTGACAAAGTTATTTCTTACATACATCTCTGGAAAATATGAATCACCATATTACTTCTCGGTTAATCAGAGTATTAAAATGTAATATATTCACCTATAATGAAACACACATAGGTGTTCACATAAATTCTGGGTTATGTTTACCATCAAGGCAAGAAGGCGGCAATAAATTCAATAAGAAATAAATGACTTTAAGACGTATCTCATGAAGCTAAATGGTCAATTACCTAGCATAATTTTTGCATCTAAGTGTAACCTTCTTGCAAAACTAAGAATAAGACATGAAAACATAAATATTCACCAGCCTAATAAACACTCTTCACTAAATTTTTCAAAAGCATATATCCCGTATTTCATCATGAATAAAGGTATATACAATGAAGGCCATATTAAACATTCTTTCCACATGTTTATCGAGCCGATGCCCTGCAATACACAGAACAATTATTCAAGAAAATCCTCAACTCCTGCCTTCGTGTAACGAGAGGGAGACAGACATATCAATGGCAATGACAAATCATGGTAAGTTAAAACCAACAGGGGCCGAGAGTGGTGACCCACGCCTGTAATACCAGCACTTTGGGAGGCCAAGGCAGGCGGATCACCTGAAGTCAAGAGTTCGAGACCAGCCTGGTCAACAAGGTGAAACCCCGTCTCTTAAAAACAACAAGAACAGCAAACAACAACAACAACAACAACAACAGGGAGACCTTCGGATAACCACAGATGCCCTCTTCTGAGGTGACAAAGCCTAAAAGGACTCTGATATCATAATTAATTAGGGATCCCTAAAAGAAAACATGCCGTAACATTAAAAATAAGCAAAGGAGGGACTATACACACTTTAAAGAGTTTCTGCGACCTACAGCTTTTCACAGTAATCAAGACTTGAAGTTAGCTTAGCATCAATCTCCTGGTTATAAAATAACATTAGGTTTAGATCAACTCTCCTTTTATGAATTCCAAATGAATCTAGGATCCAAGTGACAAAGAGGTTGAAAAACACTCCAGTGATAGTCTTATTCTTTGAAAGCCGTTTTTTTACACACAAACATGAATATGAAGGAAAAAGCAAACTTAGCAAGGATGTTAAAACATACTCTAATTTTCTTAAAAAAAGAATGCAATCCAAAGAACCAAGTTTATCCTCTTCTTAAACACAGAAACCACAAAATTATCAGTGGTTATCAAAGCTGCCTGAAACCACCAATCACAGATGATTAATGAAGTTATAAAATCTGAAAATAGATACTTATCACTCTACAAAAAAAAAAAAACAAACAAACAAAAGAAAACCCACAGCTATATTCTCAGACACATAAAAAGATAACTCAAGTAAATAAATACAAGGCTTAAATCTTATTTCTACAAATCAACTTCTGTAGTGAATTTGTTCAACATTTACTTAACATTTGATAAGGACCAGCACAATGCTTCTGTTCTTGCAGAAAACTAAAAAATTGGATTTGCGATGGCCAAATAGAGTAAAAATAATCATTAGATGGTTAAAAGAAAAAATAAATTCACGTGAACTTAGAAAAAGCAAATTGAAACTGTTGCCTTGAAATACTGGCTTAGAGAATTACTGGTAAGTTTACCTACATCCTAATGAAAAATATAATATGTTAAATGTAAAGCTTAACTAGGACCAGAATAAATGTATAGCACAGGAAGGTTCCCCAGAAACCAAAACAAAATGCCAGCCAGCCACTATATAGTGAAAAAGCTTTTTAAAAAAAAAAAAAAAAAAAAAAAAAAAAAGACATCATTAAAAAGCAATTCATCATGAAAAGCTTCTAATACAATTCTGAAGAATAATTTCTAAAAATAAAAATGTTCAGATATAAGTAGGAAAAAAAAATGAAATAATTTAAGTCCTTCAATTCTTGCTTTGCTTCAATATATGTACACCACATACTTTCACCTATAGTGTAACTGAAAAAAACAGCTTTCCAAATGACAGACCGATAAGAAAAAGTTTCAATTGAGTGTTTAAAATAGAACTTATTTAAATCAATGAACTATGTTTCTGATTTGAGTTTTTTTAAATGCTAATTCAATTCGAGATACTGTACCAAAAAGCTGAATTACCTTTATAAAACTGAAACAAGACTCCTTTTCACCAGACTAGAGAAACACCTCAAAAAAAAAAAAAAAAAAAAAAAATCCATTCAAACAAACAAAAAACAACTACATACCAAGAAAATGTTTTATGGTCAAATTTTTTTATCTTGTGATAAAAAGAAAAATGAACTCATTATTCTGAAAGAAAACATAATCCTGAACTAAATTATCATGTCACTTTGCTAAAGACATACTAGTCTATGAACAAATAGTTAAGTACACAGGACTAACTTGCTTTCTAGAACTTCACTCATAAAATCATTACAGCAGATGAATGAATCAGGAGTAACTTAACAATATGTATGCTCTAATTGGCAACCTGAGCCTCATGACGTGTATCAGCATCAACTAAGGATTAAGACAAATGGCTAGCTACCCCTGTCAAGTGCAGTCACAGGTACAGATCAAGACAGAAGAAATGGAATCCTTCCCATGACTGGCAAAAATCAAGAAATCAGACAAGCAACAGTCAAATGTTCTCAAAAATATAAAGTGGAATTTAATGATAAAGGGATTAAATTTCACAAGAATGTTCCCATCTGCCAAAGATGTTTTGTTCCCTAGGAGCTGGTATTCCAGCAAGTATTAAACACAGACGCTACTAAAATGATTTCCTACACGGGCACCCGTCCCGAGCGAAGTGCTTTCTGTGCTGTTCACGTCTGTGCAGCCGCCGAAGCCCCGAGCGCGGAGACGACCCTCGCGCGGCGACGAACGCGGCGGCTCCCTGCCCTTCCCCCTCCCCGGCACGGAACCCTGCCCGGCGGACCGGGACGCACTCCTTGTTTTACAGCCGCTCGGAACCCCTTCAGCAGCTTTGCTATAAACAACCCCCATTGTTACCAGCCAGCAGCGAGCGGGATTTCCTCCTCCTCCCGGGGAGCCGGCCTCGGGCCGGCAGAGGCCGCCGCAGGGTCGCCCGGGGCCCTTCCCCGCCGCCCGAGGGTGGAGGCGGCGCGCCTTTCCCCGGGAGGGCCGGGCCCGGGTGCCGGGGAGCCCGCAGCTCCGCAACTTCCCCCCGCCCCGGCCGGCGGCCTCCGAGCGAGGGAACCGAGCACCGCGCGCGTCACGGGCTCCATCCCGGCCACGCCGGCCGCCGCGGGAGCCAGAACCGCGCTGCAGGTGGAGGGCGCCCGCCCGCGCCCCGCCGCGCCCCCCGCACCCTCCGCGCCGCCGGGGATCGGGCCGGGACCGCGCCGCGCGCGCGGGGGTGGGGGCGGCGGCCAGGTGAGCCGGCAGGTGAGCCGCCCGCGGGGGGACAGGTGAGCGCCGCGCCCCGGGACACGCCGCGGCGGGGGGACAGGGACCGCGGGGGGCGCGGGCCGGGGGCCTGGGGACGGCGGGGGGAGGGGAGGGAGCGGGCGTGGGGGAGGGGGCGGAGGGCGGGGCCGCGGCGGCGGGGGGTGGGGCGGCGGCGGCGGCGGCGGCGGCGGGGGTCGCGCAGGCCCCGCGCCCCGCGGCGCTCACCTCGGTCGGCTGGCTGATCTCGAACAGGTCCAGCCGGTTGGCGTTCCAGTGGTGGATGATGTCGGCCAGCTTCCGCCGCTCCTCGTCACGGCCGCCCGCCGACATGGTCCCGGCCGCGCCTCCTCAGCCGCGCGGGGCCGGGGCCGGAGGACCGGCCGAGGACGACAGGTCCGCGGGGGCCCGGCGCCCCTGGCCGCCCGCGCCGGCCGCCTCCGCCTCCGCGGCCGCCTCCGCCTCCGCGCCCGCGCCGCGTCCTCCGCCTCGGCCTCCGCCCGCGGCTCAGCCCGCGCCGCGCCGCCTCACCCCGCCGGCCGGTGTGCGCCCGGCGCCCGCAACCGCCCGCGCCCCGCCCGCCGCCGTGCGCGCCCCCGCCCGCCGCCGTGCGCGCCGCCGCCCGCGCGCCGCCGCCGCACCTCCGAGCGGCTCCGCTAGGTGCTGCTGCCGCGGCCGCGGGGAGGGAGGCGCCGGGGGGCGGGGCCGGGCTCTGTCCCGAGGCGCGGCGCTGCGTTCGCGCCTGCCCGGCGGTGCCGGGTCCCGACGGGCGCTGCGGGGCTCTGTCCCGACGAGCCGTGCCGGGTTCGGCCCGGACCCGCGCTGCTGGATCTAAACGGGCGGCGCCGGGTCCGACGGGCGGTGCCGGGTTCGGTTCGGACGGGAGGTGCTGGGTCTAAATGGGCGGCGCTCGCTGGGTCCGGTTCCGACGGACGGCGCCGGGTCCGACGGGCGGTGCTGGGTTCGGTTCGGACTGGCCGCGCCGCGTCGGATGGGAGGTGCTAGGTTCGGTTCGGACGGGCGGTGCCGGATCCAAATGGGCGGCGCCGGGTCCGACGGGCGGTGCTGGGTTCGGTCCGACTAGCGGCGCTGGATCCCGGTGGTCGCCGCTGGGTCCGGACGGGCCGTGCCGGGTTCGGTTCGGACCGGCGGCGCCCGGTGCAGAGGGGCGGCGCGAGCCCGGCCGGGGACAGGTGGGCGTGGCGGCCCAGGTGCGCGGCCCAGGCGGGTGCGGCCCCCTCTCCTGCCCGCGCCGCGCCCCGGGGCTGCTGCGCGTTTTTCCTCCAGGGGGACTCCGGGGTCGCTTGGAAGCCGACCTTTTCAAGCCGTTTTCCTCGTCGGACGAAACGTTATCAGGCCGTGCGTACGTTTCGAGGGTCCTGTTTTCTGAACCGTGCCGGCGTTTTCCAGGCCCCCGGCCCCGCCGCTCCCGGGGTTGGAGCCCCCAGTGCGGGGCGCGTTCCTCCCGCAGAGCCAGGCTGGAGGGCCCGCCTCTTTGTCTGTCTCCTTAGAAAATGCCCCGTCTCTGGGACACATTGTTATCTGCGAATCCTTAACCGCCTCGGAGAACGTCCGGGGCACGGTGCGCCCGGGTTAGCGCTGAGGGGTGCCACGTGAGCGGCATCCTAAACGCTCACGTTTCCCGTGGACGCGGAACCCTGGGATTAATTTCAGTGGCCGGCTTTGTGAATTGCAGGGATTCTTCTTCATTGTCCTTTTTAAACTGCCCCTCCCCCCCTTTTTGGCAGCGGGACGCATCCCAACAGTGTCCCCCATGCAGACAGGTGATGCTGCGTTCTCACCTTATCTGTGACGTGTCCTAACAAAAAGCGTTCATCTTTGAAACACTAAGGCAAGTAATGAGAAGAGTGAACTTTATTTGACAAAGCCTTTTTATTTTGGTCAATGCTTTTATTTCCAGTGTGGAAATAATTTTGCTCTCCACCAACTGGATGTCCTCTTTTGCAGGCAATCAGAGAATTCTGTCATCCCCACTGGGTTCTGTCTTTTCTGCAGCACTCTTCCAGTCCAGCTACAAGAGGAGGCTTCTCAGCAGAGGAGCCTGGGGTGTAGAACCCGTGCCCTGGGGGAATGAATTCAATAGATCTCTAGTCTCCTTTAGTAAAATTAAAGTGTGGTGACTTGCAGAAAAGCGTCTGTGTCTAAATGACATTTTTATGTTCTAGCACTCGATTTCTTTATGCCTTTGAGTTCCTGTGTTTCCCGATAGACTCGAGTTTTTACCATGTGAGATCCTCGTGCCCGCCCAGCGGACTCTCACTGGGTTTCTTTCACGTGCTTTACAGATCCCTGGCACCAGGTTAAGTGAGCTCCCACCTCAGGAGCTCCATGCCTCAGAATGCTGTTACCAAGAATGACTTGCCTCTTGGAAAATTAGTTTGCAAAGCTGGCGGTTAGACTGTTGGTATCCAAAGCAAGTATGTGTAGCATCCTTAAAGAGAAAATTCAGGTGTCCTGGAAAGCAGTTATGGGCTATCTGCAGTATTATTCTTGTAATAAAAAACAAATGGCATATGTGAAACACCTACTTCGTGATGCAGGACAGTCACATAGAAGGCTCTAAATCAAGGTGAATTATTCATGTTTTTCTGACTGTCATTAAAAGTCCCCATTTGTGTTAGGTATGAGTGGTATATCAGTATCTAAACTAGAGTTAATTGTAGGTCCCAATTCGTTTACTGACAAATGTTTAAGAGCAGCTAGAAATTAACAGAATACCTGTGATTCTTAAATCGTGAACTCATTCCCATAACTGGTATATGTTTAGGCCATGAAAATTTCCAGGCTGACAAATTATTTCACTGTCGTTGCTCAAGACTCCAGGATGATATTCCGAGCTGCATATTAATTTTGGTACCACATAGAAAATAAAAAATAGGGCCGGGCGCCGTGGCTCACGCCTGTAATCCCAGCACTTTGGGAGGCCGAGGCGGGTGGATCACGAGGTCAAGAGATCGAGACTATCCTGGTCAACATGGTGAAACCCCGTCTCTACTAAAAATACAAAAAATTAGCTGGGTATGGTGGCGCGTGCCTGTAATCCCAGCTACTCAGGAGGCTGAGGCAGGAGAATTGCCTGAACCCAGGAGGCGGAGGCTGCGGTGAGCTGAGATCAGGCCATTGCACTCCAGCCTGGGTAACGAGCGAAACTCCATCTCAAAAAGAAAGAAAGAAATAAAATAAAATAAAATAAGAAAAACAAAAATAGATATGCTACCATCTTCTGTTCATTGTACCACTGGATTCTGGTACATGTAAAAATCGTACTTAAATGATATTCAAGAAATGTTGTATAAAAATAAAATCATGGGCTTTTCTGTTATTCCATTTTATACATGGCGAGACTGAAATGCACAATAAAGGACTGGACTGAAGCTAGACGAAGCTGTGCTGGGTCAAATTGAGAAAGAAGATGTTTTTAATCTATAAGTCCGTTTTTGAAAATTTAAGTTTCTACTATATCATTTTAGATATCTTTTAAAAATAAATTATTTTTAGTTGCACTATTCAAAAAGTTACAGCTATTTCAGTCATCACTGATATATTAATATTTCTAAGTGTCTCCTATCTAAAACCAAAATCTACGTAAAACCTAAAAGTACCAGGTAGTAAGAGACAACAGAACAAGACTCTTTAAAAAAGGAAGTATCACATAATTAAGGAATAAATATGAGGACAAAAAGTAATAACACTTTTAAAGTCCTGATTAAACTTTGAACTTAGTTTAAAATTTTTTTCAAAATATTATGAAAACCATGTTCTGAGACCAGCTATATGTAAAAAACCTTTTTCTGCCTAAGTTTTCACAGGCTTTAGAAAATAAGAAATACCAGGAAAAGGATGAATACATATAAGAAAAACAAGTGATACCAATATATCAACTATGTTTAGCTATATTTAGTACCCTATAGGTCATTTAATTTTCTAACCACCAATAAATTTATTTTATTAAATAAAATTTTTAAAAATGTCAATATTATATAAATCATCTTACAAGTCCTTTTAGTAGATATATCAATTTAGAGGATGGTCTTTAGCAAAAAAATAAAGTAAAAGGATTTAATAAAGGTCCAAATAGCAGACATTCGAGGGCAGGCAGCCTTCCATAGTAGCGCAGACATATGAAACTTCTTCTAATTATTTGATCTAGAAAGTTAAATAACCAAACTCTCCTTTGCTTAACCCATGGCTAGAAAGGCTAGTGTTGCTAATTTTGTCTTCTAAACAAGCAAAAAAGATATATTCTAGAGGATTAATTTTTCCTGAATAGGGTATGTGCTACTTTACTGGAAAATGAAGAAATATATCTTTCAACTCTGCTTCCTTCATTACATCCCCATGTCCCTAATATTTAGTCACATTTTAGGTTAGAACTTGCAGGGAGTTTTTACAGAGAAATGAGTGCTATAAACAGCCCTTAAAACAGGAATTTAATCTTACTTATTTTTGAAAGATATATACTCTTACCAACCCAGAAATACATTTGTGGTTAAATTGTTCTCTAGCATTTTATAAAGTAAGATGATACTGGGAGGAAAAAGCTAAATCTCAAATACATAAACAACATATTTACACTGTGATATGGTTTAGATCTGTGTCTCAATGCCAAATCTCATGTCAGATGGGTTGGAAGTGGGGCCTGGTGGGAGGTGATAGGATCAGATCATGGGGGTGGATTTCCCCTTTGGGTGCTGTTCTGGTGATGGAGTTCTCACTCAATCTGGTTGTTTAAAAGTGTGTAGCACTTCCCTCCCTGCTGCTTCCTCCCCTTCCACCTCATAAGACATGCCTGCCTCCCCTTAGCCTTCTATGACGATTGTAAGTTTCCTGAGGCCTCCCCAGCCATGCTTCCTGTACAGTCTGCAGAACCATGAGCCAATTAAACCTCTTTTCTTTGTACTCAGTCTCGGGTATTTTTTATAGCAATTCAAGAATAGAATGGACTAATACACACTGAATGCAAAGAAATGAAACATGCGTGCAGTGTGTGTGTGTGTAACATATTGGAAAGGGATTATACCGTAAACATGGGTCATTTACCTTTTACTGTGTTGGAGAATTGCTTTGCATTATCTTCTTTTTATTCAGTACATGTTACAAACTAAGTTAAAATGTGGTTGTATATATCCTGAAAATAATTAATAACCATCAGGCTGTAAGTAGGTTGGTGCAAGGGTGTCTCCCCTGCCTGGCTCCTTGTCCTCCTTCCTGCATTCCGTCCGTCCTCAGCCCTGCAAGATTTCTCTGCACACCGCTTTGGAAGTGCTCCAGGTCCAATGCCTCATTGTGTCAGTTTCAGTTTCCCGCTTGGAAAACTGATCAGTAAACACACTGGTTCTTCTCTTGTCATCGTTCCCCATATTTTCCTGATCCCTTACACGTAGCACTTTGATTTTAGGGACTACCTTGAATTTGGTTGTGGCTTGAAATTCTGAATGTGCCTTTTTCCTCCCGAGTTCTGTTCCCCTTGGTGCTGGGGACCCATCTTACTGATGTTTGAGTCCGTGTCCCACTTCTAGCAGACAGCACAATGCTGTGTACCTAGTGGATATTTCATAAACGTTCACTGGCTAAACTGAAGATGGCTGTGTGTTGCGGGGGACGGGGTACCCAGCACACAGCTTCTACAGCTAGTCTAGTCTAAGCATCTGAGACTAGACTTTACTCAGGTGAGTGATCTTTACAAGGGTACAGAGTCCACAGCCTGGAGGCTGTGGAGGTTTTCTGTCAAACCTTTTACCTTTTTTCTTGGTAACAAAATGTACAGTTCTAAACAATGGGTCTAGAAGAAGAAAGAAGTGTGCTTGACTCATTCCTAAGATAGAGGGCTTGACCTACCAAGCAACTTTAATATGACTCTCTGATCTCGCTGTCGTTAATAGAACAAAAGCCAGAACCAGGTAGGAGGCATTTTGGAAACCAGGTGCTAAGGTAAACTAAATGTAATAAACCTTATTCCCTCCCCAATTTTCATAGGTTCCATAATGTAGAAAGTACTACGGAAAGAGGAGGAACTTAATACATCTAAGAAGAACAAATGGGACAAATATATCAACTATTTTTTTATATCGTGTGCCCTTTTCTGCTAGAAAAATATGTACATGTATGACATATAAGCTGATAATCAGAATATATAAATTTTGCTAGGAAACTAAAATTTGGAATACAAACTTCCATTAAATTTTATTTTAACAAATAAAAGCAGGTACCGAATGAAGGGGAGCGTACTATTAAAATCCTATTTACCAGCAGTAAGAATAATATAAACAAAGAAAGTGTTGAGAAATGTGTTCTTCATGGCAAACCCCAAAATGTAATATCCAAGGACTTTTAAGAAAATCTCTTCTTTATCCACTGGTATCTCTGGAAATAAAAAATCCTGAATGACAGGGTTCTGCCTGCTGTTGAAAATATAGTGCAACTTAGACATTTTTAAAAGTGCTTTTGACATTTGCAGCAGTTCTGTGAGGCATGAGAAACCTGCCCTAAGGACTTCTGCTAAGACGGTTTTATGAACATGTGCCCCGAAGCACCCTTGCCACACACACATACCTGCTCTAAATACATGCCGGTGGTAGATGAAAAATAAAGAGGGAAAACAGAGAATTGTAGGAGACTTGAAACAGCATGGGCGTGGCTGAGGGGCAGTGTGGGGTGGACATGCATGGTGGTGAGAAGGAGCTGAAGGGAAAGCCCTGCTGCACTCTGGAACCCAAAGAAGGCAGACCCTGCAAGGAGCGGGACTCTTGTTGGTTGCCGGGAACTCAGTGCTCACGGGAGGAGGGAAAGCTACGGCCACCTGCAGCTGCCAGGCCACCTGCCGTGAAGCCGAGCCTCTCTGAGAAGACAAAACATGCATGTGGCCTCCTCCCGGGGACCTGCTGTGCCAACGAGTGACTGCGTCTGATACCTTCAAGGATGACAACATGGCTGGTGTCTGGACGAGGGCCCCACATGGGCTAGGTGCCTTTGTTAAGCAGAGAGAGGTGAGCAAAGAGACCCTGAGAGAGACAGACGGTACAGAGAGAATCTCCCAGTTAGGATGAGCTGGTGAAGAGCAAATTCCCACGCATGGGAACTCAGCAAATGGTAAGGGGCCACCTGAATCAGCAACCGTTCTGAGAAGAACTTTAAAATAAACATGTCTGGGAACCTTGAAGAAATGTAGGCGGGAATAACATGCGTCAAAAGAAATAAGAAGTTATGAAGAAGAACTGGCAGAAGCACTAACACAGAAACAGAAGTCCACATACTGCATATTCTCCTGAGGGGGAGCTCCACACTCCCCTCTCTACATGGACATAGGGATGGGAACAGCGCACAGTGGGGAGAAAGGGCCAGGGAGAGAAGAAGCGCCTACTGGGAGCTGTCTTCATTCTTTGGGTGATAGGTTTGATCAAGGCCCAAACCTCAGCGCCGCACAATAAATCCGAGTAACAAACCTGCATATGTACCCCTGACTCTAAAAAATAGGGGCCGGGGGCCAGGCACGGTGCCTCACACCTGTAGTCCTAGCACTTTGGGAGGCGAAGCTGGGAGGATCACTTGAGGTCAGGAGTTTGAGACCAGCCTGACCAACTTGGAGAAACCCCATTGCTACTAAAAATACAAAATTATCAGCATATGGTGGCGCATGTCTATAATTCCAGCTACTCGGGAGGCTGAGGCTGGAGAATCGCTTGAACCAGGGAGGCGGAAGTTACAGTGAGTCGAGATTACGCCATTGCACTCCAGCCTGGGCAACAAGAGCGAAATTCCATCTCAAAAAGAAAAAAACACAAAATTAGCTGGTTGTGGTGACGGGCGGTGTAATCCCAGCTACCTCAGGGAGGCAGATGCCGGAGACTCGATGGAACCCAGGAGGCAGAGGTTCAATGAGCTGAAATCGTGCCACTGTGCCACTGCACTTCAGCCTAGGCAACAGAGCAAGACTCCGTCTTGAGAAAAAAAAAAAAAAAAAAAAAAAGGACTGGCAGAAATGATAAACCAAGAACATTAAAAAGTCCAATAGAAAGCAGAAAAGAAGAAAAAAGCTGAGAAATGCATCTGGAAAGTAGTAAAAGCAAGTGACCATAAGGAGCAAGAGCTGTAGGCTGAGGGAGTCGATCTCATCTCTTCAGAACTCCAGAGGGCTAGAGGGAATGGGAGGGCCATAATTAAAGAGATCATCGTTGGAAAATTTTCCAGAATGTAGGAAGCACAAGAGTCTTTAAAAGTGCTTTCAAATACCCAGCAGGATGCATGGGAGTCAGTGTGCACCTGAATCTATCGTAGTGCAACTCTCAGGTAAAGCTCGAAAAGGAAATGCTGAAAGTCACCTGAGAAAGAGAAGGAGGAAAGGACCCGAGAGAGAAGTTCCCATAAAAGAAGGAAAGAGAGTGGGCACCAGAGGGGAGCTGAAAACATGTCTCTGAGTTTGAGACAAAGCACAGGTGAGAAATGTGAGGCCCAGAAGAGTCCCCAGCTAGTGACTCACTCACCCTTGTCTATAGTCCCATGCCCTATTTTAGTAAAACTGTGTCCTGATTTTGCCACCACTGCAGAGAAAGGCAAACAGGTGAGTGACCTCGGACCTCGGACAGTGCAGCTGGAATGTAGGTGGTGCAGATGTGGCAGCCTACAGGGAACATCTGTATTTAAACTTGAACGTGGTTGGATTAGATCCATGATTCCAATTGGTGATCAGAATTTCCTGGGGAGCTTTTCCTAGCAACATTTTTGTTATAGAAATGTGCAGTGATAGGCATAGGAAAGAAAGCCAGTGAGTCCCCGTCTCCACTCCCCACTCGCCCCCGGCTTCAGTTGTCACAGCCTGTTTCATTTATCCTCTTCCCTTTCCCTTTGCGCCTAGATTATTTTCAACAAAAATCATACTTTACATAGTTTCAGTGTTGCAGATGTATCTTCAAAAGACACTCTTTAAAAAGGTTTTCCTCATATCATTTCATACTTTGCAAAATGACAATAATTCCTTGAAGTCATCAAATATCAAGACACTGTTCAAGTTTCAGAAAACTTTTTAAGCATACGCATCCCTTCTACTCAGTGGCAGACACAGAGAATCAGAATCTCAGGGCGAGTCTAACAATCTTTTACTTCAATCTCCCTGAGTGACTCTGATGTTCTGTAGGGTTCGAGAATCACTGGCTTAGATGACCTTGTAGGTTTGAACTTGAGACTCTCCCAATGTCGCACACCTCCTCTCTCCTAGGGGAAACTGTGTCTGCCAATCCCTGACTAGCACAGAGACCTCTATGTGCGGAGAGGTTGTGAGGTTGTCATGGGACAGCAGCCTTGGGTTAAGTGCCACAGCTCCCAATCTTGAGCTCTGTCTCTGACACTAATTTTAGGACAGTGAAGGGTGTGTACAGATCTGAGACTCAGTCTCCTCATGTGAAAAATAAACATGATTGTGCCACAGACCTTCACTGCCCACCTTACAGAGCTGTTATAAGGATAAAATTAAATAAGGCATGTGAATGTGCTTGCCAAGTATACATTGCCATAGAAATGTTTTCGTTCTTTATTTGAACTTTGGCACTGCAGGGGTTAAAAATGTACATGAGAGAAAAGGAAGCCTAGAAAAGTTTTTTTTTTTTTTTTTTTTTTTTTAAATAGACCTTCATGTCAGGGAAACAATCCAGAAGCATTTACCCTTCTGGTTAAAAAAAATCATTCAATTTTAACATTTTACGGATATTTTTAATTATTAAAGGATACTACATTAGAGCTTTCATATGTTCACAATATTGCAGTGAACTTCTAAAGTCTTTGGAGGCTTTCAAAGCCATACAGTGTCATAATAAACACCTTGCTGGGGTTTCTGGGAGTGGGACGCTATGTAGTATTACAGTTTCCATTGCAGTAAGTCATCTATGATGAATTCGGTAGGTTATAGGTCGTGAGTGTTTCAGCTACATATTCTACAGGTAGAGAAGACAGCGCTCGCCTCTCCCCTCCCCGCCGTGACCTGCTTCCCCACTGCGGCTGCTTTGCCTCCCCTAGTTCACCTGTGGCTTTGCTGGCATTCCTCTGCGTGCCCTCTCCAGACCACCGTCTCCTGCAGGCTGCAGCCCAGGCCTCCTCTGATCGTCTGTTGCTGGGGGAGTACCTGGTCCAGGGGCTGACCTCTTTGATCTCAGTGCTTTCCCTGACTCTCCCTCTGTCTTCATTTTCAGATCCTTCAGTTCTTTCTCCTACAGCATCCTCTCCTGGTGTCCTCTGTGGCATTCTCTCCCGTTACAAATCATTCCAGTCTTTCCCCAGACAAAAATCGTTAACCCTAAAAGAAATCCCGAAGCCAACTCAGCGCCTTACTTTTGTTAGCTTAATTTCCTATTACTCCTATGTGAATTCCAGGCAAATCACTCCATCTTTTTTCTTGAGATGAAATCTTGCTCTGTCGTCCAGGCTGGCGTGCAGTGGCACGATCTCAGCCCACTGCAACCTCCCCCTGGTGGGTTCAAGCAGTTCTCATGCCTTAGTCTCCCGAGTAGCTGGGATTACAGGCACGAGCCACCACACCCTGATATTTTTTGTATTTTTAGTAGAGATGTGGTTTCACTATGTTGGCCAGGATGGTCTTGATCTCTTGACCTTGTGATCCACCTGCCTTGGCCTCCCAAAGTGCTGGGATTCCAGGTGTGAGCCCCATGCCTGGCTTTCCTCTCTCCATCTTACAAGCACACCTCTGCCTCCCCGCCTTGTCTTCCGGGCTAGTACTCTTTCCTCCACCCAGAGGACCCGTCTCATATCGCGGGCTGAGATCCTGACCACCTCTGTTAGACACTCGTTTGGATTTTCCTCTCCTGAGCACACAGAATTTCACCTTTCACCCTGTGAAGACAGGCGTGGACACGTGACTAGTTTTGGTTAATGAGACGGTGCAGGAGCCAGGGTGTCACCTCCACGTGGCAGTGTGCAGGAGCCAGGAGTGACTGTCCAGCCCTGTCTTCCCTTGCCTCCGTGCCTGTGAAAAAGCCAGTGTGGGTGTGGGGACACTGGAAAGCCCAGCAGAAGGTCTCAGCCACCGCTCACAGGACAGCTGCCTGGGAGGGGCATGGGGTCCCACAGAGGGACTCTGCTTTTGCAGTTTACAAGAAAGAAGTTTTGGTGTTAAGCCACTGAAATTTCAGGGTTGCTTACTGCAGCAGGAAAACCTATCTGTTCAAATATCCTCGACTCAAGGCCCAGATCAAACCCCTCTCTATCTCCGCCAGGAGGACACCCTTCTGCTAACCCCCAGAGCCATGGGTCGCTCCTCTGGTTTGCAATCATACCTCCGTGCGATGAAACATCTGTTGGGCCAGAGCCACACAGACCTGAATTTGAATGTCAGACTGCCATCGGCCATGTAATGGCCAAGTATCTTTCTGACACCCAATTTTTTAATCTAAATAATTGATGTGATGCCTCATAGAATTGCCAAGAACACAGAACTGTGACACTGCAATGATACATCTGTGATGCTCACTAGGTGTTAAAACCTTTCATATTGATAGATTTTTCTCAGTGTAGAAAACTTAGAAAACTTAAAGCCATTTCAAAGAATAGCATTTTATTTTTCTGGAGTTCCAGGACTGCACAGACAAATTTCTCTGCCTAGTGTTTTTACCAAAGTCCAATGTCTTTAAAGTAAGACACAGATGCATATTTATTTTTGAGGTGGTTAATGAGGCAAAACATAACTATGTACTTAGTTTGATTAAATTGTTGCATAGTAACATTCTTGTCGTTTCAAAAATAAATTTTTAAATTGAATGTTTACAAGAAAAATCAATTAAAAAACAATCAATTATAAGAAAAGTTGAAATAGACCAGGTGTGGTGGCTCACGCCTGTAATCCCAGCACTTTGGGAGGTCGAGGCAGGTGGATCACGAGGTCAAGAGATCAAGAGCATCCTGGCCAACATGGTGTAACCCCATCTCTACTAAAGAATACAAAAATGAGCTGGGTGTGGTGGCACTTAACTGTAGTCCCAGCTACTCAGGAGGCTGAGGCAGGAGAATTGCTTGAACCCGGGAGGCGGAGGTTGCAGTGAGCCGAGACCATGCCACTGCACTCCAGCCTGGTGCCTGGAGACAGAGAAAGACTTTGTCTCAAAAAATAAAAAACAAAAATTAGAAAAAAATAAGAAAATGGAAAGTTATTCAAATATATATCCAATTATGTTTGACCTGCATATCTAATGATTTTGAAATAAATGACAATTTTTGATTTCAAGGCTTTTTATTTGTATTATTTAAGAGAGATTTACTGCCATATCAAGAAATTAATAAATATACATTCGTTACATATTAACTCACATTTTAGACTAGAAGAAACCCATTTATTGTTTAGCTACTAGATTCTTTCTCTTTCTTTCTTTCTTTCTTCTTTTCTTTCTTTCATTATTTCTTCTTTTCTTTCTTTTGTTATTTATTTATTTATCTGTCTATTTATTTTGAGATAGAGTCCCCCTCTGTTGCCCAGGCTGGAGTGCAGTGACAACATCTTGACTCACTACAACCTCCGCCTCCTGGGTTCAAGCAATTCTCCAGTCCCAACCTCCCGAATAACTAGGATTACAGACACGGTGCCACCACGCTCAGCTAATTTTTTGTATTTTTAGTAGGGAACAGGTTTAGCCACGTTGGCCACGCTGATCTCAGACTCCTGACCTCCAGTGATCCACCTGTCTTGGCCTCCCAGAGCTCTGGGATTACAAGCATAGCCACCACGCCTGGCCAGATACTAAATTATTTAAATAATTATATATCAATACATATTGGAATCATGGCTTTCTCATTAGGCTAAAGTAAACCCACAGTGTGGTGAGCAATGCATTATTAAAAACAGTGTTAGGTTCTAGGGAGTTTCAGTAATTTGTGGTTATAATATTCCTATAAAAAATTTAATATGTCATTAGCATCTTTAACACCACTAATCTCAGAAGATAATTATGAGGGAATTGTATATGATTCTAGGCTTAGATTTGGATGGAGACTCCAGAAATGAACCTTCTGGCTCAATAACACAATTATTTTTTCACAGTTATTTTTAACTTCTAATTTTCCATACATACATTATTTCCCATTAAATAAAGACAAGATTACAGTCTAAACTTCAATGTCTAAGTATAGTGAACTGACAATAGAATAAAAAATATAATTTTAAATGAGCTGTATCCAAGGGTATATATTACAAAATATCCAAAATATATATATTCAATTATGAGTAAGAGAAGTCTTTTAGCTAAAACCTATTTGTTTAAACACAGCAAATTCATGAAGAGATGCTTGTTCAAAGATTTATGTCAAAACATTAGTTGTTTTAGCTTAGTTGTTTGGTTTATTTGTTGTAAGGCAGGTTGAGTATTCATTACCCAAAATGCTTGGGATCAGAAATGTTTCAAATTTCAGATTTGGGAATATTTGCAGTATATATTTACCAGTTCATCATTGGCTTCTTTTCCTCAGAATTGTGTGTGATCGTGTATGTATGAAAGATGCATCCATTTGGTTGTATGAGGCGCAGTTCTTCTGTATAAATTGCTATTCAGTGTCCTATTGTATGACTACTGTGCTGTCCACTGTTGGTGAGCATTTGGATTGCCTCCAGTGTGTGACTGTCCCTGGGAGTGCTGCCGTGAGTCGCGTCGTGTGTGTCTGTATGTGCAGCATGACTGCACGTGTTGGTTGGCCATGTGCCTGTGACTGGAATTGCTGAGGCATTGGGCATACACATACTCAACTTGGTAAACACTGTCAAATTCCCAAAGAGGTTGAGCCAATCTACATTTTCATGAGCGGCATCATGGGGTATCAGGGGGTATGTCAGCCTGTAGCCATCCTGGTGGATGTGTGGTGAAATTCTATTGCTTCGATTCACATTTTCCTCATTTCTAATGAAAATGACCATCCTCTCACATATTTGTTGACCTTTTGTGTCTCCTCTTTTGTGACATCTTCGTGTCTCTTGCCTGCTTTTCTTTTGGGTTGTCTGTCTTTTCTTAATTGATTTGTAGGGACTACTGATATATACTGGCTATACACTTTTTGTCTTTGATATAACCACGTGACCACTCAGCCTCTTCACTCTCATAGTATTATCTTTTGCTCTTTAATTTTAAAACAGTTTCTAATTTTAATATAGTCTAATTTATCAGTCTTTCTCTTTATGGTTAGTGCTCAAAAGAGCATTATTCCTATTCAATTTTCTCCCTCCCCAAATAATAAAGGCTTTTCTCTTATATAATTTTCTTAAAGTCTTGTTGTTTGACCCTTCAAATTTAGATAAACAGCATACCTGAAATTCACTTTTGCATATAACTCTTCAGGGAAGGGTTATATATTTTTTTATGTCAATATCCAAATTATTCAAGCACCATCTACTGAAAAAAAAAAATCTCTACTACTTTGCAGTGCTATTACTTTTACCAGAAATGAAATAGCCATATGTGTGTGTCTGTATGAACCAATTATTCTGTTTTTTCAGTCTGTTTGTTTATCATTGCACAAAAACTGCCTAATTACTTAAGTTTTATAATGAATTTTGATATCGGGAAGACTCAGTCCTCCTGCCTCATTCTTTTCATTAAAGGTTTCTTGGCTCTTCTTGGTCCTTGGTGTGTTCACATAAATTTTAGAATTATTTTGTTAATTACCACAGGAAATCCTGCTGAGGCTTTTATCAAGATGGCATGAGATTTATAGACCAATTCAAGGAAAATGAATATATTTACAATAATGACATTTCTAATCCATGAATATGGTGTATCCCCCCACTTAATTAGATTATCTTGAATTTTTCTCAAAAATATTGTATAGTTTTCTCTGCATGACTCTTGTGCATATTTTAAAAGAAGATTTAGTGTTAAATATTTGATATTTTATGCTTTTGTAAGTTAATCTGTTTTAACAATTTATTTTCCAACTGTGCTAATACATAGGCATATAATTGATTTTTTAAAATATTCACCTATATCTAACAATTCTGCTAAACTAACTTTTTAATTCTAAAAATTTATGCTTTCTACATTGAAATATTATCTACAAATAGTGGTAGTTTTATTATCTCTTGGCCAGTCTATATACCTTTATTTCACTGGCTAGAACTACAGTTTAATGATGAATAAATGTGGTGATATGAAATATTCTTGTTTACTTCCTAACCTAGGATTGAAAGTTCTCAACATTTCACTATTACATGTGTTTTTAAAATACTTTTTACTATAATAATGATGTGTCATTCTATTTCTAGCTTTTAAAAATGTACTTTCTATCATGATAATGAAGTACCACTCTATTCCTAGCTTGCTAAGAGTTTTTTAACATAAATAAATTTTTAAAAAAGCTTTTTCTTTATCAATTGCACGATTATTTACTTTTCCTCTCTTTTATAGTGTTAAGACACTGCTTTTAAGAATAAGTCCCAAATTGTGTGATGCATTATCCTTTTTGTACATTGCTATGTTTAATTTCCTAATCTTTTATTTATAAAGTTCACATACATATGTACAAGGAAAATTGACCTACTTTTTTTCTTATAATGTCCTTGTTAGGTTTGATGCTTAAATTGTACTGATTTTATTAAAATTGCTGGAAAGTGCCCCTCCCCCTTTTTATTTTCTAACATTTAGTTGGGCTGGGAGTTTTGTTTTGTGGGGGGATGGGTGGGGTCAGAGTAGGAGAGCTTTAAGTACAGATAATTCCTTGAGTATTTATAGAACTTTTCAAATCTCCTATTTCTTCGTGTGTCAGTATTGATAAGTTTCATTTTTCTAACTACATTAAATTCATCTAACATTTCAAATTTAAATATATGGTCTTTTGTAATTGGTTTCTTTCACTTAGTATAATGTTTTCAAGGTTCATCTATGTTGTAGCACCACTTCGTTTTATTGTTGTTGTTGTTTTGTTTTGTTTATTTTTTGAGATGGAATTTCACTCTTGTTGCCCAGACTGGAGTGCAATGGTGCTATCTTGGCTCACTGCAACCTCTGCCTCCCGGGTTCAAGCAATTCTCCTGCCTCAGCCTCCTGAGTAGCCAGGATTACCGGTGGGTGCCACCATGCCCAGCTAATTTTTGTATTTTTTAGTAGAGATGAGGGTTTCACCATGTTGGCCAGGCTGGTCTCAAACTCCTGACTGCAAGTGATCCTCCTGCTTTGGCATCCCAAAGTTCTGGGATTACAAGTGTGAGCCACTGCACCTGGCCCAAGTTGATGATTAAAGTATGTCGATTCTATTGTATAGAATAGGACAGTATTAGACTTTGTTATCCCTACTCAATATGTTTAATAAGGTGCTTACATTTATAATAAATTGTCTAGATATAAATATTTTAATCTTCATTTTGCTGAAAGAAAAAAATCAAGCTGCAGGATTATGTAAGTTGTAAAATTAATATTTCTCAAAGATATCCTATTCAATAGAAAATTTTTCCTAAACTATTAAACATAATTTTAAAAATAATATAAAGCATTTTTTGTGGGATAAACATCAAATTGAACAGCTTTAGTTAAAAATGGAGCATAATGTATCTTGTGTTTCTATACCAATTAATAATACAAAATTTCGCAGCCAATCTTAGAAGCTTTAATTTGGAAATATTGATGACTGAGTTTTTTTAGCTATCAGGATTTTACTTTAGCCTTGAAGAAAATATGTGCAAAACATGTGTCCAGGAAAGGAGGAGAAGTAGGAATTATAGTCGATCATGAGGCATTATCGTGTTTTCACAGGTGCATGCGTGTGTTAAAGCTCAACAAATCGTACCCTCTAAATACATGCATTTATTATACATCAACTGTACCTCAATGAAGCTGGAGAACAAGATTGTACCTAACATCCAAATCAATCCCGTTCTATATATAGCCACGCAGACACCTGGGCAGACTGGGTTCCCATTGTGGTTTTCACTTCTTAAGGTGGTTAGACTTAGGCAAAAATGTGGCTACTTTTTTCTTTCTGATCCTTTTTTAGACATTTAGTTTTGGCAATTTTGTTTTCCTCCCTTTTATAAAAAAAAAAAAATGGACACATATGGTATAAACATTTTAGCACTAAATAGATAATCATTGAGAATAAAAATCATACATTTCAATTGTGTAAAATTGTTCTCTATGTCTAGAAATAAACTATAATCTTTGAAGTTTAAACATAATTTAAAAAGCATTTTCTAGTAAATTTCTGCAGAAATGCATACATAACAATGACATTATTCAGAAACCCAATTTATTTCTTAATTAGATTATCATCTTATCAAAATGTATGAATATGATATTATTGGCTTTAAAAGAAAAAAAAAACACAGTGTGCCCAAATGCAAGTGCCACACAGCATGGCACTGAAGGTGGCCTGGTTTGAACAGGTGATGAGTCAGGACAGAGGTGTCCCTGCTCTGCCCTGCATTCCAAGGTGAGGCGAGCACACCGAGGCTGTGCCTCCAAGGGCAATGGCTCTGCTTTTACTTTCCATATCTCCGTTCTGCATGTGAAAAATGCAGACTGCTGGACTGCGAGACCAGGTGGAAATGCTAATGCTAAATTGCAGGCCTGGTTAAAGGGCTGGCTGTCATAGGTTTGTTGTTGAAACTCTAAATAGTCAAGGTGCCAGTGTGGTAAATTCAGGAGTTTGTGGTCATAATGCCTTTTATTTGTTTGTTATTTTTTTTTTTTTTGAGAAGGGGTTTTACCATGTTGGACAGGCTGGTCTCAAACTCCTAACCTCAAGTGATCCGCCCAAGCTGGAGTGAAGTGGTATGATCTTGGCTCACTGCAACATCTGCTTCCCGGATTCAAATGATTCTTATGCCTCAACCTCCAGAGTAACTGTAGGGTTACAGGCAGGTGCCACCACACCCAGCTAATTTTTATATTTTTTGGTAAAGACAGTGTTTCACCATGTTGGCCAGGCTGGTTTCGAACTACTGACCTCAAGTGATCCGCTTACCTCTGCCTCCCAAAGTGCTGGGATGACAGGCGTCAGCCACCGTGCCTGGCCCATAATGCCTTTTCTATATTGATTAATCAGACTCTAATGTGGAGGAATACTATTTGGCTGTGAGATGCGGAGCGGGGAGATCTGGAGTCAACCTCACCCAGATTGGAATTCTGATTCTTGAATTTAATAAGCTTTGTGACTTGAGCAGGCTGGCTACCTCTTCAAGTGCTTCGTTTATGAATCTGTAATAAGTGGAATAACGTTGCCCGCCGTGGGGAGCTAATTCTCCAGGCATCTCCTGCTTGCCACTCAATGTGTGTGCAAAGCCCTTTGCAGCACTCTCTTGGGAGACAGAGATAATGTCTCCCTCTGGGGCAAAGGTCAGGTTTGCTTGCGCCCATCATAAAAAAAACGGAATTTCCCAAGTTTGGACTTTGTCAGCTGTGACACACATTCACCAGACGTGCAGGATCCAACTGGAACATTCCACCTCACCCCCATGTGACTTGGAGAGCATGGGGAGCTGAGGCACACATACAACTCCTACCACCTGCTGTGCGGGGGTAATCAAGCTGCTTGTCCTGGGCTCAGGGGGCTCAGGTCTGCTTCGGGCATTCGTAGAACCACTGGAGGCTCACCTGCAGGCTTGCAAGTAGGGTAAAACCCCAGAGCAGGTGTCCCCAAACTACGGCCCTCAGCCACATGTGGCCCCCTGAGGCCATTTATCCGGCCCCCCGCCGCATTTCAGGAAGGGGCACCTCTTTCATTGGTGGTCAGTGAGAGGAGCACAGTATGTGGCGGCCCTCCAACGGTCTGAGGGACAGTGAACTGGCCTCCCATGTAAAAAGTTTGGGGACGGCTGCCCCAGAGCCTTCAGAGTCCCGACACCCACCTTTCAGAGTTATTGAGAGAATGGGTAAGATACTGCATCACCTGCCAAGCACCTTGGCAAATAGCAGTCCCTCAAAAATATGCTTTTTTTTTCCTTTTTAACTCTAAGAATTTGGGGAAGAGGATGTAAATATGCGTCGACACATCACTAACATTTTTTCAGTTTCAGACGGTACTCATAATTATGAACAAATACCAGTCTGATTGTATCTACACAACAACCAACCAAATGAAAGCTTAGTGCATTTCCAGCATTTTTCTGTCAGTTCAAGTCAGCTATTCAGATGCTTCCAAAACAATCAACTCAAACTTTCACTTTCAGGTAGGCAGCCTGAATAGCTGGCATTGGTGCACACTTAGAGTGTCATCCTCCTCCTCCATGGCGAATGTTTATAAGAAAAAAGACTAAAGAATGCTCCATGCTTGCTCAATGATTCTAACGGACTGTGTTTTCTTATTGCAGTTTATGGGAAATAGAGTAGATTCTGAATACAGAATGACAAGCAAAATGAAAAACCAATTGCACAGGGAGAGAACACCTGGCTCTTCAGGCTAGCCATGTTGGGGAACTCTGACATGGTACTCATGATGCACTGTTTTCAGTAGCCAGTTCTGCGTGCAGATTCAGTAGCACTGAAGTAGTTTCTTCTATTTCTAGTTGCTATTGGAAGAAAGAGCAGAATCCTCCTAACCTTTACCTCCTCCTCCTCGCCTGCTGGGTGTCTGCCAATATGAAATATCGGTCACACACAGTGACTTTGCCACCATACAAGAGTTTACTGTGTTTAAAAACTCCTACCAGAGCTTCTTGCAAAAATTTCACAGGGAGATCAAAATAGCACTTCTTTGTCAAAACATTTTATTTTAACTTCTGTTTAAGGAAAGAATCCAAGCCACCACATTCTCCTTAATGTTTACTTTCTCTGAAAAATGAAATGTTTTCAGAGTCTTCAGTTTTCAAGCTCTGCTCCCAGAAGATAGGTCCTTGCATGTCATCTTCAGTTTACTGGAAAAAAAAGAGGATTGGAGTTTTCTTTTGACCTGTGACAAATTTTCCCATCTAAACCACTTGTCCCTAACCTTCCTACACTGATGATGCCTGTGTTTTATTGTTGGGGAATAGACAGTAAAAACCCCAAACTTCAACCTGTTCTGTGTGCTCCAGACGCCTGGTGGTTAGGTGCACTCTCTTGGCCGCTGTGCCCGAGCCGGACCTGGTGGCAGCAGGTGACTGAGTCAGGCGTCTGTCTGTGCGAGTGTTGGTCACCTTCCAAGACTTCAGGTTCCTGGGGTGGCGAGCTCTGGGGACAGCCAGTCCTGTGTCTGTGGCTTCTTGAAGTTTGACAGGGGCTGGTGACCTTGTTGTTTTCTGATCCTCATGGCCATTTCCTTACTTGTGGAATGGAGATGTCAACACGGCTCTTGGCGATGTCCTGTGAGACCCGCTGTGCCTGGCACCGTGGCCACTTCTCCGCCCACCTCTTGCCCTGGTGATGTCGCGTGAGGCCTGGCCGTGCCTGGCCGCTTCTCCGCCCGCCTCTTGCCCTGGTGATGTCGCGTGAGGCCCGGCCATGCCCGGCTGCTTCTCTGCCTGCCTCTTGCCCTGGTGATGTTGTGTGAGGCCCGGCTGTGCCTGGCACCGTGGCCGCTTCTCCGCCCGCCTCTTGCCCTGGTGATGTTGTGTGAGGCCTGGCCATGCCCGGCCGCTTCTCTGCCCGCCTCTTGCCCTGGTGATGTTGTGTGAGGCCCGGCTGTGCCTGGCACCACGGCCGCTTCTCCGCCCGCCTCTTGCCGCACCGCCTTTCTCACCTCACACAAGGCTCTGCTGCAGCAGGTGACGGGATTCGGGTTGCAAAGGACGTTTCTAAGACAGTCTCTCTCCTGCTCTCCATTGACCACTTTTCTTTCTGGCCCCAAGCCGCACTGCAGGTGGGCCAGGGAGGATCAGCCTGTGATGCCCACAGGAGTGCAGTACAGGGCCCTCCTGCATGGGTCGGGCGAGGACACCTCAGGGCTGCCACGTGTGGGACTGAGAGGATGAGTGCCACAGGAGTGGATGTCACGGAGCCACATGCTGAGGTCTGGCGGCCCACAGGCGGACCCTTCCTGGAGAAGCTGCCACCCTTGGCACAACGCCATGAAGCCCACATCCTCATGCTGTCTGTGATGGAGACAGTGACCATGGCCAGCGAAAGGGCTGCATGGACACTGTGCACAGCAAGAGCCTGTGAGGAGAGTCAGGGACCGCCCCACAAAGCCTAACAAGAAGCTACTGGTTCTGTGTTCTAGAAGAAAAAGAGGAAAGCAAACGCTCAGGAGAAAGCTCTGAAGATTCTCGCCGTCATCCTAAAGGAACACAGGTCAGCATCACAAGCTGTGCCCCTCTGGAACTGGGGGCTTTGTGTTTGGGGTCCTCTGTTTCACCTTTTGGGGTCCTCTTCCCCAGCACAATGCTACCCGAGAGGACCCCATAATGATGCCAGTGGCAGTGGGCCCAGGAGCCTGCATTCCTGCCCCGAGGCCCAGCTCTTACCCTAAGGCAGAGGCGGCCAGTGGGCAGCCCACAGGCTGTAGAAATGCTTTATCTGCCCGGTCTGTGTTGCCAGCCAAGTCTTTTATGATCACTTTTAATCAGTTGCTTGCATCTAAAATCTGGGAAACCTGGCCACCCTGGGTCAGCATTTTCTCTTGAGAACAGCCTGCGGGGGGCTGACCTGTGGAGGAGCATGTGCCCCCCACCCCAGCACCCCAGTCACCCCAGTGTGAGGGGATGTGGATTGCTGGGAGACTGGTGACAGGATTTCACTGGGGCCTAGAGAAGGTGGCGACCGTGGGGAAAGGGGCATGGCCGAGCGCACTTTCTCAGCCAACAGTGCTTGGGACTGGCTGCTCCCCTCTGCTGCTTTGCCAAGGCCAAGAGCCCGCCTCTCCTCTGATTTAGGAGCATGGGCTGGGCCAGAGCCTGGGGGCCGGGTGAAGGAGCATGGGGTCTCTCTTCCTGCTTACTCCCTGGCTTTCTGAGTCTGGCTGTGACTTGGTTCTTCTCTGGCCTGGGTGACCCTCAGGCAGGTGGCTCCAGGTTTCAGAATCACTGGTCCCTCCCCTGCGCCTCCAGGCGCACAGGCCGCTGGCCCCTCAATCCCTGTTACTGGTCACTCTGAATGTTCCTGATGTCTCTTCCTCTTCCCGGTAAACAACTCTCAGAGTTTTACTGAGGTTTAATTCATGTAGATGCAGTTCACTGGTTTACACCGTGCCACTCATTGGTGTCCGGCACATTCACAGAGCTGTGCACCCATCACCACGATCCATTCTAGAACATTCTCCAGCATCACCCCTGAATGAACCCATATCCCTTAGTGGCCACCCCCCATGTCCTCCAACCCTCTACCTCAGGCAGTCACCAGTCTGCTTTCTGCCTCTAGATTGCCTACCCAGACTTGTCCTATGAAGGAATGACAACATTTCGTCTTCTGTGTTCCCTCAGCCCCACCCACACTCGTGTAAACAGTCCCTTCATAAAACTCTTTTCAGTTAAACCCTCTAAGTGTCCCGCTGGTCCTGCCAGGACCCTGCGGGAATAAGAGAGCAGAGAAAAGGAGGAGGCAAGACCTTATGGGGCCCCAGCCTTGGCCACTAGGTCATGGTAATGTCGTCAACAGATGAGAAAGACAGAATTAGAGCACTTTTGAAGGTGAGGAGACAGTGGGTGCTGTTGGGAAATGGCAGGTTTAGTTTGCTTGCAGGGGTCTTGGGGAGCGTGTCTACCAGGCAGGTGGGTTCGTGAAAGTGCAGTTCAGGGCCACAGGCAGAGCCGTTAAGCTCTTGCTACCACCACCAAAGAGGCTGAGCCCTGGACAGGTGCCAACTGCTTCTCTGTGCCCCTTGAACAATGTGAAGACATCACTCCATGTGAACTTAACACTCAAAGTGAAGACATCAGCACCCCAGGGGAGCATCTGCATCCACTTCCCTCATCCTCCATGGGCCCAGTGGCGAATGTCTTCAGGAACATTTCCAGTGCCCTTCCCTTTCCCAGGTACCTCAGCCTTTACAGGCCTGTCACCTCACTGTGTTCTTCATAACAGAGGGTGGGCTCCGGCCTGACCGCCAGGAGAATCGTATTTGCAAAGAGAGAAGTAAAGATGACAAATTAGATGGACAAAACCACAGCCTTCTAACAGATGTCTCAGTCCATTTTATACTGATATGGCAGAATTCCACAGACTGGATAATTCATAATGAACAGAAATTTATTTCTCACAGTTCTGGAGGCTGAGATGTCCAATATCAAGGTGCCAGCATCTGGCAAGGGCCCTTGTGCTGTGTCACCCTCTGGTGCAGGGGTCCCCAAACTACGGCCCGCGGGCCGCATGTGGCCCCCTGAGGCCATTTATCCGGCCCCCTCTGCACTTCAGGAAGGGGCACCTCTTTCATTTGTGGTCAGAGCCATCCGCATCCTGTGCTCCTGGAGCACTCTATGTGGCGGTGCCGCAAAGTGCCGTGTCGCTCACGTACAGTACTACTTCCAGTGATGGGACACACGCGTCACGGCTCCGGAAGCGCGTCATCTGACGCACATCCGGTCTGCGGCCGCGGTGCCCCACATCACTGGAGGCAGTGTGAAATAACAGCAGAAGTAGGAAGAAAGGCAAAGCACTATAACCATTGCTACACAGTACAGTGGCCCCCATACTCCCCCAAATGTACAACAACATAATGGCCCCTATAACCTCCCTTTGCCCAAAAGTCTCCCCCATATTACTACACACCATGTTTCCCCTCTTATAAGACCCTGTCTTATATTAATTTTACCCCCAAAAGACAGGGGCTGTCTTATTTTTAGGAGGTGTCTTATAATAGGGGAAACATGCAGCGGTGGGCTTCCCACAGAAGAGGCCCACCGCTGCTGCAGATGTCCAGGACACTGTATACACAGTGTCACAGGCTGATCCCCGCCATCCCTGTAGACAGCACTGGAGGCGGTGCTGGGCCTGTGACACTGTACACCGCTGTCTGGGATAGTGGAGGCAGCAACGCTGGCTGTGAAGGGTGTCACACCTTGCATAGTCCAGCCCTCCAACGGTCTGAGGGACAGTGAACTGGCCCCCTGTGTAAAAAGTTTGGGGACCCCTGCTCTGGTGGGTAGTAGAGGGTAGAAATGCAGGAGAGGGGGATGGGGGCTGAACCCATTCCCTTATCGGGAGCCCACTCCCCAGGTGTAATGACGACCGTAATCCATTTATGAAGCAGAGCCCTCATGACCTAATCACCTCTCAAAAGTCCCGCCTCTTAGCATTGTTGCACTGGGGGATTAAGCTGTCAAAACATGAACTTCAGTGGACACATCCAAACTACAGCACCAGGATAGGGCCCCTTGTGCATTAGTGATGTTTCCCAGTCAGTATGGAATTAGAAGATTGCAGATTAATCTTTGGGAAAATCCCAATACTTACGGAGCAGGCAGAAGAATAGAAAGCCATAAAAGAGTGTGGCAAAGAATCTGTCCGTAAGAGATCTAGGAAGAAATCCAGAAAGGATCATTTTTGTAGAACTGAGAGAAAAGCAGTTTCAAGATGGGGGTAGTCACTTGTACCACACGTGGAGGAGAGATCAAAGACCTTGAGGTGGGAACTGTATGCCCCGGATTTCCCAGCTGGGAAGCTGTGTGAATACCTTCAGCAAGGGCAGTTTCTCCACTGGAGTGGTGTTTGGTACATTTTATTTCCTTTCTGGTGGGGCTGGGGAGTGAAATTTCAGCTTTTTAAACTTTGACTAAAAAGTGAGGCAAGTGTAAAGTGTTTATTGGGAAGCTCGTGGGTAGAGGAAGCAGACAGAAGGCAGCAGGACTCAAGACTGCAGCTGATGGAAACGTGTTGATGGTTCTGGGGAAGGTCATAGGAGAGGGAAAGGGCAGGACAGGGACAAGGACAAGCGTCTGGAGGTCAGGAAATGCTGAGCCTTGGAGGGTCTCTGACATCCGCAACAAGTCATTGCTTTTTTGATATTTTCTGTAACCTTTTTATCTTTATTATTTTCTCTGTTCTGAAAGGTTTTTTTTCTTTTTCTAGTTATGTAGCCAACCCATTTCTTATCCCAAGATTTGATGGAAAATACAGCCAGAAGCATGAAGAAGAAGAGGAAGAAGGAGGAGGAGAAGAAGAAAAACTGTAAGAAAAAATATGAATGTTAAAGTAATTAAAGCTTGGGAACATTTAATACAGGTTCAAAAATACTTCTATAATCCAAAGAACCCAATGATATAATTGCTCCAAAATTTACTTTCTTAACACTCACCCTGAATCACACACACACATTAAATTGCTATTTGTTGAAGAATGTAATAAAACAAAGTTTCATACATTACAGGCCATCTAAAGTGTTTAAAATGTTTAAAAAAGTTTTAAAGGAGTCAGTTTCCATTATTTAGAAAGAGAAATTACATGAAGCAGTTTAGTCTCCAATAATGACAACGAATAAAGTGTGAGGATATGGTTAGGATTATGAAATATTTGCTGGCGATGTGGCACTGGACACTTGCAGGATGCAACTGGCTGTGTGTGTGTGTGGCTGGAGCTGGTGGCATCAGAGCTGGCGTGTTCTGTGTGGCTACAGCCTTGGTGCCCAGGAGTTTCTGTCCAGCTTCACAGCTGGAACCTGTGACTTCCAAAGCTATCCCATGCTCTTCCTTTTTTAAGTTTTTCTTTTTTTTAGGAAATGAATTAGAATGGCCTATAGTTTTCACCTGTGAACCCAGGTGAATGAATTCTGGCAACCCAGGTTGATAGAGTTCTTGTCAACTTAAATAACTTTAAACTTGGTTTGGTTTATTTTAAATAATTTAACTGTTCTTAGGGCAAATGGACCCAATATTAACAGAGTTTTTTAGTTTTAGTTTTTGTTTTTTGAGACAGAGTCTCTGTCTGTCACCCAGGCTGGAATGCAGTGGTGAGATATTGGCTCACTGCAATCTCTGCCTCCCGGGTTCAAGTGATTCCCCTGCCTCAGCCTCCTGAGTAGCTGGGATTACAGGCATGTACCATCACATCCAGCTAATTTTTGTATTTTTAGTAGAGATGGGGGTTTCACGCTGTTGGCCAGGCTGGTCTCAAACTCCTGACCTCAAATGATCCACCCATCTTGGATCCCACCCGAAGTGCTGGGATTACAGGCATGAGCCACGGCTCCCAGTTGATCTTAACAGTTTTGCCTTTTAATTTTCCTCTGTGGACTAGTAGGTGCAAGGAAAGATGATTGCAGCTCAGAGCCCTGCCCTGACAGTAGGCACTCGTAGTGCGGAGGGTGAGATGAGACGTCCTGTCTCCTCTGAGGAGTCTTCTGCCGCACACTTCATGCTGGCATTGCCTTCCTCTCTTCGATTTTTCTCCTATTGTTTCTGCTAGGTGTGCTTCCTGGTCTCACGTCTAAATTGTAAATGATGGTGACCACACCTGCCTCCCTCCTTCCTCACGGCCTCTCACGTGGTGCCAAGTGCACTGTGGGCAGCTGATACTCAGAGCCATGGGTGGGTTGATCTGGTGGAATATGGGCCTGGAAAAACAGGAAGGCTGGTCTATTTTAGCTGCTATATACTGTTTCCATGACATCAGCACACTGCTTATTTCCTCAATTTTACCAGTCACTGAACAACAGAGGATTCCCAAATGAAGCAGAGGAAGGGGCCCAGTGAGGTCAGTCTGGGGACGACTCAGTGGTAACCATGTAGCCAGAGTCGGGCCACGGCAGGCTCTGAGGGCGCACTGGGTCATCCTGCACTGACTGCAGGACTCCCGGCTGGCTCTTCGCTGTGGAAACTGTAAAAGCTCTCATCTGTCTGCTGCATTGTGCTGTCGGGCGGGAGCCAGATGGTGTCAGGGAGTGTTGGCCCACGGGGGAGATACACCAGGCGGCGGGGCACTGCCCCTCCCCAGGCTGATCCCCCTTCGCTGTGTGCCTGGAGCAGTGCCTGCTCCTGCGGATGGTGAAGATGGCCTCATGCCAGTCGCAGGAGGTCGTTCTGGGCGAGTGAAGGTCATCATTAGAATCTGAATCACCAGGAAATGGAGCAGAACTTGATGTGGCACATTCCAAAGATGAAAAAAAAAAAAGCCTTGTTATTAATTTGAGTCGTTCTCATAAACAAATTCACACGCTGATCCTTTGAGCAAAGGAAGGGCAAAGATTCAATAGGTGTAGCCCAGCAGGGTACATGCTCAGAGCTTGACCCAGCTCGACACAGCACAGAAAGCGGCTTTCGGAACCCTGATGGTCAGTTCTGGGTTCTGCTTCACTCTGATGATCAACATGGAATTTTAAAGATCAATCTTGAGCATTTTACCTAATCTCAGAAATCTTTCCCTCTTTATTCATTAATACGATTATTTTGTTTCTTAGTCAATGCCACCTTCTTCTGTAACTTTCCACCCAGGGAGGGAAAAGCCCCAGTATTTAGTGCTCTGAATTTTCCAAAGCATCTTCATGCTTCTCTTGTCTCGAATTTCACCGGGACGGACTTTTGATATTTCCATGTTATAAACGGGTCACCCAGGCACCAGGAACTTGAATAACTAGCCCATGCCTGCAGAGCTCCCACCTAGAGTTGGGAAATAGAGCCAGATCACGGGGGTCCAAACCCAAGGCCGTGCCGCAGAGAGTAGGACACAATGGCGGGGACGTGCGTCCCTCCACGCGGCCTTGACTTTATCAGGCTGAAAATACTTTCTGGCCTGTCCTCTAGGAACCTCTTAGCATCTTTTTACTACGTTTAATATCACAGAGCTATAAGACTTAGAAGACCTCAGGGGCTGTGATAGCCAGCCCCCAGCCTGCTATTCGGTTGCCAAAATAGAACAATTTATGTAATTCCACTAAAAAAAAACAACCAACCATTTAGTACCTTCCTAAAAGCAGAGTTTCTCTTGAATATGGTGCTCAATGACCAGTGGGGCCGAAACCACCAGATATTTTGACATGGGGAAAAGCACATGGTCCAACAGAAATACAGTGAGAGTCACACATGTGATTCAAAATTTTATTGAGTCACATTTAAAAAGTAAAAAGACACACTCTCTTTGCATGCAACCCAGAGCAGGGACCCCTCTACAGAGCATGTTTTACTGTCTTCCCTTAGTACTCAGGAGACGTGCAGTAACTTGGTAAGTACCTGCTTAGTGCAGAGTTGTCTTTCTGGATTCACACCCTCGGGACACCAGCCCCTCGGCGTTTGGCCACATTGCCGACCTGCACTCAGACGTTCTGGCTTGTCTGGACACTCAGGGCCTTTACTCCAACTTCCGCCACAGTCCTCAGAAACCCGCACTTCCCTGCGCTGACAGGTCTCAGGGCTCGCTCCGAAGCTCCGCGGCTCAACAGCTGCGCGGTTTCCTTGGCGGCAGCATCCTAGGCCTTGGGAGGGCCGTGGGAATGATGCTGAAGAAACCACAGCTCAGAAGCGAGGCTCTGTGCTGAGCACCACATTGGGAAGTGCACCTAAGCGGCCACCAGTGGACCCGACCACACGTGGACAGGAATGTTCTAGAAGAGAATGCTGCTCCTGTGAAGGCCGAGGCCTGAGCCAGAACCTGAACCTGGAAGCCGCCCTGACCTGCCGCAGCTCCTCACCTTGAGGCGGCTTATGGGCCACGTTGTAGGGTGGGGACGGTGCCGCTGGCGCCGCGGGTTGGCGGGGCCCGCATGTGCACCTCGGCCAGTGAGCATCAGACGCTCAGGCCCATCCTCACTTCTCACGCCTTCACTTTCCCATCCTCCCTCCCTCCTCTCACCTGCATGGGAACAACGATGGTGACACTTGGTTTTCTTAACTCAAGAGGTGCACGTGATTTATTTTTAAAAAATCCCTCAAAAGAACGTTTTCTTAAACTGAAACTAATGATCAAATCGAAGCCAGGCCAGAGACTGTGGAACTGCCCTTGCTGCTTCCTGTGGTCAGCTCCACTCCCCTCCCTGCCAGCACCCACCGACCTGCGCGGGGCAGGCAGCAGGGAGGCCAGCATGGAGACGGCCAGGAGGAAAAGGCAGGAAACAGCCGAAAGGGAGGTTGGCCTCCCCACTCCTTCCGTGGTGCCCTCCCACTTCGCTTACAAAAATCACCAGCAGCATTTGAGAGCCGCGCACTGACTGAAAGCAAAGCTCAGCTGGCCTTCGAGGAGTCCCCTGGGAGCTGCCACTCATCATCGCCCTTGAGCCCATCCGTGCAGCGGGGCCGAGGTGGCTGGAGGTGAGCACGAGTGGCGGTGAGGCTGGACGGAGCCCACCGGCCACAGGGCGGAGGGGCCTGCAGCTCTCCCACTGGCTGCCTGGCTGCTCCCTGCCCCGAAAGAAACGGCGGAGCAGCGGCCCTCAGCGCCTGGATACCCGGAAGTGCAATGCATCCTCTCCTTGTGCTGCAGGAGGCGAGAGCCAGCCAGGGGAGACAACTGCCCTCTTTGCCTGGCAGTGTCCAGACCCAGTGTCCAGACAGGGCGTGGCTGGATCTGAGAAGAGGCTGGCACCAGACAGACTGGGAGTAGCTTGGTCCTGCCTGGCAGACACATCCACAGCCGGCTGGCCAGGAGTGCAGGACAATTGCACAGGTTCCACCTGCTCCACCTCGTTGGACCTGGGCACTGCCTGCCCGGCCAGCTCTGCAGTGTGGACGCGTGCTGGCGGCCAGTGACAGGCTGAGCTCCCGGGGCTGCCGCCCTTGCTCTGGGAGGACCATAGATGCTGCGTCTCCTCCGGTGGCGGAAGGGAGATGGGACCCACCTGCCTCGTGCGGCTCCTGCAGGGTGAACTCTGACCACCCGGCCAGCTGAGAGGTGCCCCAGGGCTCACTCCGAATCCCTGGCTTGCCTTTGTTCTCATTTCTTCTTTTGACCTCAAACAGGCCACAGTTCCTGGCGCTCTCAGGAAAGGATTTTACATTGATCACTTGCAGCTTCCCGGAGCTGAATTCTGCACAGATCTGCACGGACAAGGGCGGGCAGGCCTGCTGGTTTGGAGGAGCAGAGTGAGGTGGCAAAGGGGTGCAGGAAGCTTATTTGAGGGGGACCAGGGAAGCAGGAACAGGAAAGCCAGCTAAGCTGCAACCTCAGTTCCCGGTAAAGACAGCAGGGCCCAAGGCGGCCACACCCAGACGTCTCCAGAGTTCATGTTGGTCCAAAGGAGAGGCCGGGTGGAGATCCACCTGCCCCATCCCTACTGGCTGAGGGTTGTGGAGCCATCAGCTCCCCTCTTGTGGGGGTCTGTCATGACCTGGGCGCGAGCTTCCTCGGCCTGGGAGGAGCGGGCACTGGGGGAGAGCGCTGCCTCTCATTTGCTCCGGCTGCTGTCTCATTAGCTGTCGATTCGCAGGGAGCAGTCTCCAGCAGAACAATTCCAGAAAAAGCCAGAGCCACCACCAGGCCTGAGTGTTTCATTGCTGACCTGGGGAGGGTATCAGAAGCTTTCAGCAACAATTATCCAAATAACTGCTGATTTTATGCATGGACCCACGAATGGCGGCCCTGGGGACTTTGTCACATTGTCGTTCTTCTTTCCTCTCTTTCATTTCCTTCCTCTCTTCCCCCTCATAAACCCACGTGTGCATAAACATTTGCACACCCCAGCCGCACCACCAACAGCTTCTCCATGGGCTGAGGTCTCTGCCTATTCAAAATGATAAAGATAAATGATAAAGCCAGGCTCATCTCTCTCATCTATCTCTATGTGTCATCTATCTATCTCTCTACTAATCAATTATCCTATCTCTTTTAATCTGTTATCTATTTACCTACTGCATCTACTGTCTATCTATAACTAAGTTCATTCTCATCATTATCTACATCTATCTATCTCTATTAATCTATCATCTATTTATCTATCACCACCCATCATCTCACTGGCATTAGCTCTGGGACTCCTCAAGCCTGTGTGTGATGATGAGCAATTGCCCAGCTGTTTGATGCTGTGATTCTAGTGAATCTGTATAGGGCAGTAAATATTTGGATGAGCACATGAATATGCACTATTTATTTGCTAAGTGTTGTAGGCAATGCAATATATGACGGGGGGCCTGCCCTGAAGAACCTTGTCCATGTGAACCTGGGCGGTCCCACCCTCCCCTGGGCAGGGCTGTTATGAGACCACTCTCTGCACAGGCTGCCTCCCAGTGTGGCAGGAGCCAGGGTCAATCCCACGCGTGTGCACATTCTCCAGGTTGCATGTGAGGCCACTGTGCCCACGGGAGGGCTCTGAGGAGGTGGTGTGCTCGGATATCTGCAGTGGCTGTGGCGACAGAGGGCTCAGCACAGTCATCTTCCACTGTGCGCAGGAAGAAATGTGCCGGGTGCTGAGCTAAAGAGGAATACAGAGGGGTTTCCCCACCACAGGGTGCCTGCGTCGCTGTCATCTATTCATTCGCAGATGTTTATGAGCAACGACTGTAATTCAGACGTTGTAGACGTGATGGTGGCAAAGCAACAGAAGAAGAAAATCTGTCGCCTCTCCCTTCCTGGAGCTTCCATATTGGTGAGGGGGATGAAAGCAAAATGAAAAGAAAATATAAAATTACGTACTTCACTATGTGCAATGAGAAAACATACAGTGTGCGGTGACAGAGAATGGCAGGGAATGGCTACTTAGTGTCATCGAGCAAGGATTGCAGAAGAATGCACCAACTTGGGGCTTGTGAGAATTAAAGATAGTTTTGAAAGCTCTGAAGTGAATGAATTAATGCGGGCGTAGGGGACCGGACAGCTAGAGGGGCCTCAGAATTGCACTCTGCTATGCGAGCAGGAGAAATCTACTGGAAGCGTGGTGATGGCCCCCAGGGTCTGGTTGGATCTTCTGGAATTTGAACAGAACCCTCAACAACGTTTTTCCTTTGAAATTCTAAGACGCTGAATGTGAGGAAGACGTTGAGTAGGTTCTTATCAAACATTATTTCAGGTACCATCATAAAAGAAAGGAAGCTGTGGCCTCCATTGAGGCAATTAAGTGTCAGCATTTCCGAGGTTATTCACACCCTTGCTTGCATTAAAACCTTCTCCATTGACAGGTGGTAGAATCATCGCAAGGCTGGGCTCACAGATGCTGGTGTTACCAGGCGTAGATTATCAACACCCATGCCCAGAGGCCCCGGAGAACCATGACTGAGGATGAATGAAAGAAAATTACACCAACAGGGCAACATGCCTGACATAGTTCCAGAAACAGAAACAAAAGGGACTGCATAGCGAGGCCAGACCACAAAACCATCCCGTAGAAGCAGATCAGCCTGAAACCACTGCGGAAAAAGAATTTGTACACCACACTTAAAAGAAGATATTCTTAAGGACTCTATTTCAATGGAAAACTTTATAAGCTAGGGAGATTTTTTAAAAGGAGAATTCTTTGTTGTCTTTCTTTCAGCACAATGCTTTAAAATTGTCCAGCTGGTTAGAAAAATGTCAGCATTCTCCTCACGTGAAACATTTATCCACACGGTCGCTGACACGTTTCAGCATCACTATTTGACGTCGGATGAATCTCGTCTTCTGCATCGGCAGCCCGAAGTTCAGGGCTGTGCACCAGAGGCTGCGGCACCTGGCTTTTGCCATGCAGGCTGACCATTCCGAATTCAAAAACAGGGAATCCAAAATGCCCTAGAATCTAAAACGTTTAGAGAACTAACCTGATACCACAAGTGAAAAAGTTCACACCTGACCTCATGTATTAGTTTGTTTTCATGCTGCTGATAAAAACATACCCAAAACTGGGAAGAAAAAAAGTTGAATTGGACTCACAGCTCCACATGACTGAGGAGGCCTCAGAATCATGGTGGAAGGTGAGAGGCACTTCTTCCATGGTCGCAGCAAGAGAAAAAGGAGGAAGAAGCAAAGGCAGAAACCCCTGATAAACCCATCAGATGTCGTGAGACTTATTCACTATCACAAGAAGAGCACAGAAAACACTGGCCCCCGTGATTCAATTACTTCCCCCTGGGTCCCTCCCACAACACATGGGAATTCTGGGAGAGACGGTTCAAGTTGAGATTTGGGTGGGGACACAGCGAAACCATATCACCTCATGTGACAGGTTGCAGTCACAATGTAATCAAAATTTTGTTGCATTTATAAACTATTAAAAATATTGTGGAAAATTACCACAGGCTATGTGTATATGAATGTCTCATTATGTATATGCAAATATTCCAAATACGAAAAAATGCAACATTCAAAACACTTCTGGTGTCAGGCATTTCAAATAAGGAAGACTCCACCTGTACCAGCTCTGTGTCCCAAGGCTTTTGCCAAATTTCCACAGCCTGCTGCTAAGATCCCATTTGGGTTTAAAGCACTGCTTGCGTTGCTGATTCTCAAAGGGTGAAAGGAAGCGTAATCACTGATGGTGTTCCACAGCCGTGCTCAGCAGCCCGTCAGCCAAAGGGAGGCTGAGAGAGACAGCGGGTGGGTCCAGCACCGCCACCCTTCACTGCTAAGCTCGTACTCATCCCAAGAGCTATCACCCAGCACCTGCCAGGAACTAATCAGGAGGGAATAAGAGGGCCATGGCTCTGTCCTCGGGGAACTTGAGGATGAATAAGATTTACACCTAAGATGTAAGACAAAATATATTTGTATAAAGTGCAGAAACAGGCACATCTCTGCCTCCAAAAGTCAGCACGCCAGAGCGTGGGCCTGGGAATGGCCTGCGGAGGCTTCAGGGCTGCTGTGTATTCAGGGTCTTCATCCTGCTCTGATGACGAGGGTGGGTGCAGCTGTGAAAATTCATCAGGCTGATGCTTTAAGTGCACTTTCTGTGTGTATGTTCTATTTCCATAAAAAGGGAAAAGTGAAAAAAATTAATGAGAAGGCTCGAGTTACAAAACCAGAACTTTCGTCGGCCAGTCTGCCCCTCTGCAGCCTCCTTCTCCATCTGGGGCCTCTGCCAGAGTGGGAAGCGCAGGAAGGCGTTGGAACTCTCAGAAACTCCACGTTTCACAACATGGTCAGATGCTAATGTAAATTCATGACGTTATTTTATATTGCTAAAACTATGACCCAGGCACAATGAACTCTTGCTTAATCCACGCTTTTTCTGGCAGCCTCGTTTACCAAGGCACTAGGTGACGCAGGTGCTGCTGGCCGCTCCCCACACACGCTGCCCAGGCTGAGCCTGCGTCCCCGGCTGTCCCCAGACCCCACTTGCTGTTGGCTGTGCTGCGGCCACCCGACCATCTGCTTGGAGCCCTGGTGCTCAGGGTCAGGCCGTTTCAACTTCTGTATCACTGTGACGCATTTTCCTTCAGCCTTTTGCAAACAAACATTCCAAGAAGGAACTACGATCATGCAGTATTTCCAGCACTGGTTAATGTTAGACTAACACCTGCCCCTTGGTACGTGACTGAGCTGTGTTGTGGGGGATAACTGCCTTCCCTAAGGTCCCTGAGGATGGAGCCATGTCCTTTCTGTTCGGTTCCTGGCCAGTGCTGGGGGACAGCTCAGGGGATGTGTGCCTCACAGGCTATGCTTATGATGGGGCGGCCATGTCGGGACCCACCTGTCTTCCTCTCCCTCTCCCGGTGCCATGCAGGTGTGGTTGACAGGCTGATGATGGGGTGGCTGTGCCAGGACCCACCTGTCCTCCCCTCCCTCTCCCGGTGCCATGCAGGTGTTGACGGGCTGATGGGCACTGCTGTGGGACCCCATCATCCCCCCGCCCACATGGCTCTGCTCTCCCAGCTCGGCTGCTCACTTCAGACGTCCCTTTTGGAAGGAGTTTGCAGACAGAGCAAGCAGCAGACAGTGTGCCAGGTAAGTGCGCATTGACAATGACCATGGATTGTTTTTGGCATCATCTAGTACACAGTAGTAGAGTAGAGTCACGTGTAGTGTCATCTAAATCTAGTTTAAGGAATGATTTGTGGTTGGCTGACATTCAGGTGGACCCAAGAGCCCTGTATTTGCCTGCTGCATGCTAGGGCACTGCCTGACACACTCCACTGGGAAAATGTGTACGTGTCTTAAGGGAAGGGCAGCTTTTCATTACTTGATTCCTTGAAATTCTTTTAGGGGAGAGGGGACTAAAAAAACCTTTTCACTCCCTCAAGTGAAATGTCTCACCCACTGCAAAGGAGATAACTCGGCGGGTGGGTGGAATGGATGGAAACCCTTGAAAAATGCCAAGACGGCAAGCTCTCTGGCGGGAACTCTTATAAGGACAGCAATCCCATTGGCTCAGGGACCCACCCTTATGACCCCATCCAACCTTAATTACCTCTTGTAGGCTCTTGCTCCAAAATAGTCATGGTGAGGGGCAGGGCTCCAGCTGTGAATTTGCAGAGTGGCACTGCACAATTCATTCCATAGCAACTGTAATGTAGAAACTTCTCCAACAGCTCTGAACATTTTCGAAAGCTCTCTCACAAGTCCTATACTACATACTCCTTGACTTCAGAGGCTTACTATCTAGATAGAAGAACAAAAGTAAATATCAGGGAAAAAAGAAAGAAAGTAAGGAAGAAAGAAAGAAAGAAAGAAAAAGGAAGAAAGGAAGAAGGAAAGAACAAAGAGACAGACAAAGGAGCTACCCCGAAAGTCTTCAGCATCCAAACTCAGAACTGTGTTTTATTGTTAGGATATTTGAAAGTTTGGACTTATCAATGTGGAACAGAAGTGTATAAATCACATTATCTAATTCATTTGATTCTTATTTGCTTATGTCTTCATTCTATTTTTTGAATTTTCAAAAAGTAATGTATTTCTCTTAATAGGTTTGGTGATTCAGATTTTAACAAAGTAGCTGAGGCTTACTTGCATAATTCTAAATTAATGAGGTTTGATTATAATTTGCTTTAATTAGGCATCAAAGTAGATAATGGGGGAAACAGAGAGATCTCTAAATCAAGACATTTTTACCATCATGGCAATTGTCTCGTTGAACCGTCTTATGTTGTAGATGTGGAGACCGAGTATACAAAGGGTTAAGCGATGTGCTGAACATCCATTCCTTTGTGCATAAATATTTATTAAGTGCCTCGTGGGTGCCAAGCATTATGCTGTATGCTAATAAAACTAAGCCTGGCTCAAAAAGCCAGGCCTCGGATTCTAGAATAAATCCAAGGCTCTTTCTCCCGTTGTCCCTGAAGGCTCTTTGTTTAACTTCTTACACATTGGAGCAGGCTCTGCAGCACTTACCACCACATTTGAAGGAGAATCCGAAAGGCACTGCCTCCGCCCTACCCTGGATGCACCTTGGCGGTCTCTGTCTTTGTGCCTGGCTGTGAGAAGGCTCTCCGGGTCACACTGAGGACAACTGGCCTTACTTCAGCCAGGGCACCCCAGCACACTGGGTCCCCAAATGGTCAGACTTGAATGTGTGGCATCCCCAGGCCGCCCCGCGCAGGCGATCCTCAGCGGCCTACGGAGACTGATTCCGGATCGCAAAAGAATCTTCAGCCGCAAAGACGCCAGAACAGAGGCCCCCAGGCTGGGGTTACACCCCCCAACAGTACGGAACACAGCTGTTCTTGAAATGTATAAATTATAAGAAATCAAATAATGAAAAGATTACAATGCTAAATAAACTGGCTTTAAGGAGCTCCCTCTCTGCTCTTGCATGTGGTAGCGGTGGGTGGGTGGCATCTGAGCCCCGAGCAGTTGACCGGGCGACCTCAGCCTGACACCTGCCTTTGAGCTCATATCCTCGGCAGGTGGCTGGAAGATGAATCGACGGGGACTGGGACAAAGGTCCTCACAGGTGTCTTCTTAGTTTATATTCCTCATTCCAAGTGTGCTATTTTAGGGCGTTTGAAAGTGAAATGGTTCTAATAAGATAAAATTACATTTCCATGTAGAGAGGAACAAATTTAATAGAATTTTGTTAAATGGCACCTTTATTAAATGTTGAACAAACACGCGTTGATGGCCACAGTGCAGCAAGTACTCTGGTAGGGAGTGCCAGGTAAATGGAGACAGATTCTGCATTCAAAGATGTCCCAGTCTAGAAAAGGAAGTGGATCATCTAAGCAAATTGTAATTACGGGTGGAAAGCAGTGCATGCTTGCAGAGAAATGTAAGTAAAGCATCCTAATAGTTCATAGGAAAAGTCAGACAAATACCAAATTACCAACAAATTTTGTGTTGTTTCTTTTGCAGACACAGGTTTATTTTAACAGTGGCAAGTTTACATTCCTACTAAAACCCAACAGGGAAGAGGGAGCGGACGTGTGTGGAGGAGGCCTGCCCTCGAAGCTGGCCTTCTTGCCGGGATGACGGTGAGAGGGCGGTGAGGAAGGGCACAGGCCTCAGGCACACGGCACAGAGGAGGAGCTTCACGGGACAGCAGGCACTGCTTAGACATGGCAGAAATGTTATTGATGACAAAACACACTTCTATCCGAGTTCAAGTGACTCTCTATGGCCATAGAGAGTCAGAAGCGCACAGATAAATACTTCTAATGCTGGCTGATGGTGACTAGAGCAATGTCAAGAATGTGCTCCTTCGTGCATTAAACGTACGTGATGAGAGCTGAGCGCATTTAAAAGTCTCAGTAACTTTGGGGTTTGTAAGTTTTGTAGCTCACAGTGTCGGTGGTAGGCACCCCAATCACACAAAGGGATTGGTGACCTTGCGCTCTGAGATCGCGGGCTCAGTGCAGAGGCAAAAGAGACCATGCAGTGTCAGTGTGGACAGGAGAGAGGAAGCAGAAAGCGGGAAGAGGGCAAGAAGGAGCACAAAGGACTTACCACGGGCGGGAGTCAGCTTTAGTCCCCACAAAGCGACTCGTTCTCCAACCACATCCAAAATGATGACTTGGATTCTAGCAGCAAGGGAACGCATGTTATTTTTAACTGATTTTAACTCGATTTTATAACCTATTAGGAGTTCCTCATAAACACGGCTCGTGAATGTTGTTAGCAAGTGTGTTTGACTTCCGCCACTCTAGGAAGTGAGCTCTGTCCACGTTTTCAAGGTATAATGTGATCTATAATACAATAACCTGTTTTTAGCTTCATGAATTAGAAGTATGAATGTGTGAATTTGTTAACTGCCTTTTCCTGTTTTAAAAAAAAAAGTTTTTCAGCAAAACATAGTCCTTAAGTTAAAAAAAGTCAGTGTTTATTATCTGACAGATATGTTTAAATTAGTAAAGAAGACATTACATTTTCATAAACATCGAATGAACATTACGTGAACATTGAATTTCACTTTCTGTTGTCTCTTGGGAAGTTTTTGTCAATTTGAAAATGATGAAAATCTTCAATAAAAGATGCAAGCAATTGTGTAATCTCAATGTCCTGCCAAAGTGGCTCTGTATGAGAAAAGCTATCACAGGAAAATTTGATTTAAGAAATGAGATCCAGGCCAGGAGTGCTGGCTTATGCCTGTAATCCCAGCGTTTTGGGGGTTTGAGGGGGGGGGATTACTTTAAGACAGAAGTTTGAGACCAGCCTGGGCAACATAGCAAGACCTCATCGCTATAAAAGTAAAAAGGAAAGAAAGAAGTGGAATCTAAAATAAAGAAAAACAATGCTAGCAGCATATCTTATGCCAGATTAAAGACTTTATTTTGTATTTTTAAAAATTGCCCTCTTTTTTCAAATGATAAGTGTACTAATATAGGGCAAAACACAATGACTGTTTTGTGGATCTTGTTTCAATATTTTGTATGCAGTGGAATTAGGATAATACAGCCTATTAGTGGTTCTCAGTAGGGGGGTATATCTAAAATATCAGTGAGCAGAACTTTTAATAAATATGAATACACAGGTAATTTTAACACACATTCCTGAGGAAATCATTGTTATTTGCAATGCTTTCATTCTGTTTTTTTTCTCTTAACAATGGCCTAAACATTTTTCAAGGTCAATAAATATTTTTCAAAATCACATTTGTATTAGAGACTCTATAGTTTTCTATCAAATGTGGAATAAATGCAATTTATTTCTCCCTTTCGTTCTTGAATATTTAAGGTCTTCGGTTCATGGTTACGAATAATGTTACAACAAATATCCCTGTGTTCCAAATTCTGCTCCTTCTGGATTATTTCCTTAGATCTGCAGATATGGAAATAATCAGGCGAAGAGGTGAGGAGATACCGCAGCCCAGTGGCTGCAAGTGCAGACGCTGGAGTCAGACCCCCTCATCTCAGCCCCTTCCCCTCCATGGCTGTTTAACCTTGGCCCAGTTACTTGCCCTCTCTGATGCTCAGAGTTCTCAGCTGTACGGTAAAGGATGTATCTTACTGCAAGGATCAACTTCCACTGGATAATTTATGGATCCAGCTCTGCCTCAGGCACCTGTGCAGCAGTCATCTGTTTTAGAATATTCTAGGGCAAGGGAGGGTTGAAATGGGGAGCTGCTGCCCCAGGCTCTCTCTTCCACGGCGGGGATTTGCCGATCTGATCAATGGCACGAAGACAGACCCAGGCCTGCGGAGCTCAGTGATGCATTCATCCAGCCACTTACGCACTCGCCGAGCTCTTGATGAGCCCTACTATGTGAAGGTGTGGAATTACTTGCTGCCGTGATTCCCAGAGCTTGTACGTGCATCCGGCTGAATAGCCCAGCACGAACACCTTGTCTGGATGGGCCCATTCGCATGCCTGGAAGGAGGAGAAAGCGTCGGAAGCGATTTAATCTCGTGAGGTTTGATTCTTCTCAAATAGTGACGAGTAAGATGCCTGGTCTTTTAACCGGAGTGCGATGGAGGCACTGACTGGGTTCAGGTGTCCTGGGTGGAGATTCAGGGTTCTTTTACCACCTCCCGGGCTGCAGTGAGAAGTCTCTAACTTTCATCTGTGGGTGTCGAAGAGAATGAGCTTTTTGAAAGAGCATCACTGTTCCCATCGTAGCCATCCAGACTGGCTCTGAGAGGTGCGCCTTCTGTCTTTTGAATGCTCACCCGCGGGAGTAGTGGGTGGCTATTTGGGGCAGTGAACACAGGCAATTTTCTTTACCTGTAGAGATGTAAAGAAGGACAGATTGAGGTGGGCACGAGCCTACACATGGAAAGGCAGGTGACTCATCAGCTTCCCGGGAAAACGTGATGTGTACAAACGATTAAAGTGCATCTGCAGCAGCTGGTGGAGAAGGCAGCCCGAATCTGCAGCCCACATTCATTTCCCAGCACCAGGGGCATTTACAGGTGCCTCTAAACACCTGAAGCCATTCATTTCATTCTAGAAAACAAACCGGGACATGCATTTCCCTGAAAACCTAACTGGCAACCTTTAGTTTCCGATTCTTCCTTTGCCCACATGTGGCGCAGTGATGGTGAGTGTGGGAGTGGACAGGCGGAGGGCGTGGCTTCTGCACATGGTGGCGCGTCCCTGTGGGAACAGCCTGGGCCTTGCTCTCCTTCTGAGTGCCCAGGCAAAGCTGGAGTCATTCTGTTGGGAGAGCAGACGCAGGATGGGCTTTGAGAATCATTCAGGCCTTCTTCCTTTGTGCGTATGCTTTAAAATTATTAATTTATTTTTGAGACAGGGTCTCGCTCTATTGCCCAGGCTGGAGTGCAGTGGCACAATCAGGACTCACTGTAGCCTCAAACTCCTGGGCTCAAGCGATCCTCCCACCTCAGCCTCCTGAGTAGCTGGGACCAAGGCATGCATCACCACACCCAGCTAATTTTTAATATATTTTTTGAGAGATGGGGGTCTCACTGTGTTGTCCAGGCTCCAGCTTCTGGGCTGGCCTCTGCCTCCCAAAGTGCTGGGGTTCCAGGTGTCAGCCACCACACCACGACTTCCTCTGTGTTTTGATCTCTCAACTAGCTCTTTTTACATTTTTCAATTCAGGGACTTATCGGGTCTAATTGTATTGATCAGTAGTTACCAGGATCGTGAATTCACGTCTTGTTTGATAATGAACTGCATAGGAGTGCACACAGTTTTATGATTGGGTGGTTTGTGCGTTTCTGCTAAGATTCATGTTAGCAGATGACAGACAAGGAGATGGGTGCTAGTGGACGGAGAACCCAGAGCTGAAGGCTTTCTGCCAGCCCCTGCCACTCAGCTAGTCACAAACAGTCCCCGAGAGCCACCATGGGCTAGGCCTGGTCAGCCTGGGCCGCACCCAGGGTATGACGGCACCAACACATGCCTCTTGCCTTAGGAAAGCAGCTTGATGGAGACAAAGACAGACCACTGGGGCCACGGGCAGCCCTGAAAGTGTGTGGGAGAGCCCCTAGACCATCCTTGAGGGTCAGGGAGGGCTCCGAGAGACAGTGGTGGTGAAGCTGCGAGGTGAAGCGCTGGTGTAGGCGGGCAGATGAGACACGCTGGGTGGACGGGCCGTGTGAGCTGTGGGGGCAGCAGATGAGCAGCGGGTGGTGGGTGTGGAGGTTCCTAGCCCAGGACCACAGGGAGAATGAAGGCGGCTGTAAGTGAGGAGAGGCCTGAGGATCTCAGAGAAGCCACAGCAGAAGGCCCGACTTCGGTGCAGACAGCCAGCTGGCCTTTTGCTACTAGAATTGTGACCATAGTTATATTTTGAACTGTCCTTTCCACTGCATCTGCTGTGGCCTGAATGCGTCGCAGAGATTCACAGGTGGAGACGTGGTCCCGTGTCGGAGCTGAGAGCGGAGCCTGCAGGAGGTTCACTCCTTGTTAGAAAGGGTCTCGAGGGCGACTCTGTTCTTCCTCACCTCCTGCCTCGTGAGGACCCGGAGAAGGCGTTGTCTGAGGGGAGCCGCCCTGACCAGACATGCAACCTGGCTGGGGCTTTGATCTTGCGCTCTCACCTCTGCAACGTGGGAAATCAGTGTCTGTTCTTCATAAACGACCCAATCACAGGGTCATTTTGCTACAATCACAGGAACGGACTAAGACCTATTAATCACTGCACTGCGTTAAATCAATGCATCTGCCAGATAGCGATGAATATTTCCATTCACCCAGCGTGTGGAGGGAGGCCTGAGTCAATCCGCAGCTTTATGTGGGTCCCGTGCTACGGGCTCCAGCGCGATTCCAAGCTCCCTGGGACCCAGCGCGATTCCAAGCTCCCTGGGACCCGGCGCTGCCAAGACCCACACCGGCCTTTGCAGTCACACTGCAACCTGGCTGTGAAGGAGACGAAAGTGTACATTTGAAAAATTGGGGCATTTTTATCTTTGTCGGATAGCACCTTCAGCACTGTCGAGGAGACAGACTGAATCTTAGGAAACCATTAGGCAGAAACGCACTAAACCCAGCGCCACCCCGCCAGCCTCGTTTGGAGCCACCTGCTCCTGGGAGCTGTCTCAGCACGTGTCAGCCTCAGACGTATTTTCTTTCTTCCACAGGAACTACTGTCTTCCCGCTTCTTTGGTATTAGTCATTTGCTACCTTATATTAATGATAATTCCTTGTACTGCTTCTGTCATTAGTGCTGATTTAATTCGTTACAGTCTCTTTTAAGCCAGGTACCCGCTTCGAATCTAGTCTACGTCCTGCACATCAGGGCTTTTTGCCATGGCTCCAGGAGCTGGAAGAGAGCGAGGCCTCGGGCTTTGGAGGACGTTGTGCATGGTGCAGTGAGGACCCATGGCTTCTTAGGAAGGGAGGGCCAGGCTGTAGCTGTGTCTCCTGTGCAAACTGCTAGACTGTTCCAGGCTGCTTTCCAGAGTGTGAAATGGGAACAAGAGCACTGAGCTTGCCTGTTGTGTGTGGGTGTGTGTGTCGGTGAGTGTGGAGATTGGGTTAGTGTGTGGGTGAGTGTGTATGTGGCTGAGTGTGTGTGGGTGAGTGGGCGAGTGTGGAGATTGGGTGAGTGTGTGGGTGTGTAAGTGTGTGAGTGTGTGGGTGGGTGTGTGAGTGAGTGTGGAGATTGGGTTAGTGTGTGGGTGTGTGGGTGTGTGGGTGTGTGGAGATTGGGTTAGTGTGTAGGTGAGTGTGTGAGTGTGTGTGTGGGTGTGTGATTGGGTGAGTGTATGGATAAGTGTGTGGGTGAGTGTGGATGAGTGTGTGGGTGTGTGTCAGTGAGTGTGGGTGAGTGTGGGTGTGTGGGTGTGTTGGTGAGTGTGGAGAAAGGGAGAGTGGGTGTGTGTGGGTGAGTGTGGGTGAGTGTGTGGGTGTCAGTGAGTGTGGAGATTGGGTTAGTTTGTGGGTGAGTGTGTGAGGGTGTGGGTGTGTGGGTGAGTGTGGAGATTGGGTGAGTGCGTGGATGAGTGTGGGTGAGTGTGGGTATGTGGGTGAGTGTGTGGGTGAGTGTGATTGGGTGAGTGTGTGGATGAGTGTGTGGGTGTGTGGGTGAGTATGTGGGTGAGTGTGGAGATTGGGTGTGTGGATGAGTGTGTGGGTGAGTGTGTGGGTGAGTGTGGGTGAGTGTGTCAGCGAGTGTGGAGAGGTAAGAGGCACAGTAGAGCTCTGGACACAGCATTCTCACAATACACAGTGGACATCGCTATGGCTTGGCTTTGGTGGCTGGAGCCACGGCCTGGAGGGAAGGAGAAAGGCGTGGAAGAGGCTCAGAGGCGACCAAGCTCACACGGGAGCCAAGATCACAGGGAAGTCTCCAGAACAAGGCGAACAAGCCAGTGACCTGGCATGGTCAGTAATTACCAGTCCGAGTGCGCTGCTGAGCAGAGGAGGGCTGGCCAAGCTGTGTCTGGGGAGGTGCGTCTGGCCGTGGCTTTGGGAAGCAGAAAAGGCTGGAGCAGGCGGGTGTGCGTGACAGTGGGTGGGCATGGAAACTGGGGCCAGTCAGGGACCTGCACCCAGGAGGGTGGGGCTGCAGGATCGCAGGGCACTGGAGGTGCCCTGGGGCTCTTATCTGATTGCAGGGACGAGGCTAGGGACAGCGACAGAGAGGGTGGCAGTGTTTCCAAAAGTGACACAGTAATGACCATGTGGATGGTCTAACTAGGGCAGCCGAGCACGGATTTGTCGGAGACACATCTGTCTCTTCATCAAGGGACAATGACAGTGCCGGGCGGCGCTGGAAACCCTCGTTAATATTTGCACCATGCTCAGAGGGTCGTAGATGAGAGAAGCTTTGGAAAAGGTCACGGTCCTGAGCACGTCGTAAGTACGGCCTCATCTTCAGAAGCGGCTAGCTGTGGGGCCGGGAGTTCAGTCTGCTGTGGTTTTTGACAGAACTGGGGACAGCTGCATTACTCCTCCATGGCCAAGTTGATGTGAGCGTGCTTCTCCACCAAAATAAGCCCGTGAAACAAAACTCATACGTCTCCAGTCATTCATTTTATTTGTGCTGCATTTCTCAATGAAAGCCAGTTTAGACAAGCTCCCTGGTACGTTTTGTTTGCTTGTTCTTGGCTGGTAAATCCAGGTTTTATTGATCAGGTGATGGAGGAAGATTACAGGGAAGCAGGAGGAATTTAGGTTGGCAGAGATGAGGTGAGGCCTGGTGAGCCGTGGACGGGGCCGTGCGTCGGGGCGGCCTCTGATGTTTAAGTGACTGCGGCGATCTCTCTGGGATTCTCTCACTAACATTTCTGACTGCAAGCAGATTTCTTCCAGATCTGTGAAACCAACATCAAAATGTAGGCAACTGCAGGGCTAGGCAGGAGACAGTCTGTGTCCAAGCTGGTGGCGTAGTTTGAAGTTCTGGAGCCTGAGCTGCATGTTACCCATGCTTCTGCTTCTCCTCCACGGCACGCTCCGGGCTCCTGGGTGAGCCGCCCAGCTGCCCCTCACTCTCCAGCCATAGGGGTGAGTGGCAGCCACGTCTACACTCAGCTCAGTGCTTCTTTTCTTCTTGTCCTCCTTGGGCCAAGGGCCTTGGAACTCAGGGCTGGCGGAGCCTCAGAGCCTGTGCTTTCTCTGGAGAGGAAGTGGGGCTCAGGGATCTGCTCTGAAGGTCGTGGTCACCTGGACGAGTCCTGACACTTGTCCTCACGGTCTGCTGAGTCCTGGCAGGGGGGCAGTGTTGCTCTGGAAGTCGCACAGCAGTGAGTGCAGGCCTGAGGTGGAGATTAAGCACCGATCTCAGCCTTGAAATACCTGCTTACGCCCATAAAACCTCCCTGCTCCCCACCCCAACTTCAACAAATCCCTCCACTTCCAGCAACTCTCCGACCTTCAGAAAGAATCCCAGCTGAGGTAGCCCTACTGTCTGTAGCTCTCTAAAAAGGCCCTTCTTCTCCACGGTAAGCAAAGCCTTCATGTCGTTTGAGGGCCAAGCTGGGAACTCAATAATTGGGAAGAGAAATCCGTACGGCTCACACCACACATTTAAATATTTAGACAGCTGAGAGGGATAGCAAGAAATCCCTCTTCTGTGTGATGACTGTCATGCTCATCAATCCCATGGCAAGATTCGTCAGCAAATGATACCATTAACGATAGCAATCCTACTATGCATTCTCCATCCAGCTGCCTTCCACTTGGATGCGGGGAAATTGTCTATGTGGAAACATCAGAAGAAAGGAGAGAATTAGAACATTTAATTGATTAACTTATTTGAGACAGGATCTCGCTCTGTTTCCCAGCTGGAGTGCATTGGGGTGATCACAGTTAACTGCGGCTTTGACCTTCTGAGCTCAAGTCATCCTCCCGCTCCAGCCCCCAAGTAGCTGGGATTACAGGTGTGCACCACCACACCTGGCTAATTTTTGTATTTTAGTAGAGATGGGGTTTTACCATGTTGGTCAGGCTGGTTCTCAAACTCCCGACCTCAGGTGATCTGTCCTCTTGGCCTCCCAGAGTGCTGGGATTACAGGCATGAGCCACCGTGCCCGGCCCTAAACATGTTCATCTAATGCTACAACGAGTAAGTCCTGAAACACATGGACAGTTACGGCATATCCTCACGGAGAATAACTGGTGCCATCAGTTGCTGGGCCGGAAGGGGCGTAACAGAGATAAAGTCTCTCAGGGCACAGCAGGGCGAATACACCAACACCTTGGGACACCTGGCATAAGCACAGCTTGGGGTGGAGGCCCTGTGATGGTGGCCGAGGGACAGCACCTGGGAGCAGCTCCTTGCCCTTCTGTTAGCTCAAGACATCGTCTGCAGGAGGCAGGCACAGCGGGTTTCCAGGTCAGCAGAAGCTTTCTGTGTGGCACTGCAGTGGGGATGGCTGTCACGATTATTTGTTCAAACTCATAGAAGGCACGGCACTAAGGGGGGCTCTCCTGTGAACTGTGAGCTTTGGGTGACAAGGATGTGTCACTGTAGGTTCACCGATTGTAGCACACGCACACTGTGGTGGCGACGTGGGTTGCGAGGGAGGCTGCTCGTGCTCAGGTGCAGAGAGTAGCGGGGAAATCTCTGTACCTTCTGCTCAGTTTTGCTGTGAACCTAAAGTCACTCTAAAAAACAAAGTTTCTTAAAAAGACGTACAGACACATTCTCCAACACAATGTACCTTTGAAATGTGCCTCAGGGACGAAACAGGTAAAAAGGCCACACGCTGTCCTCTTCCACGTCCATCCAAGTCCGGAACACGCAAATCCAGAGAGAGGAAGTCAGTCAGTGGCTGCCAGGGGCTGGAGGTGGACAGGGACTGCCAAGGGGAATGTGGCTTCTCCTGGGGACAGGGAATGTCCCTCAGTCGGGCGGTGGTGATGGTAGCACAATCCTGTGGATGTACTTGTACCCTGAATTACACCCTTTAAATGGGTAAATTTAGGATATGTCAGTTATATCACAATAAAGCTGGATACAAAGGTCATGTGCATGTAGCTCACGCCTGTAATCCCAGCATTTTTGGGGGCTGAGGTGGGTGGATCATGAGGTCAGGAGTTTGAGACCAGCATGACCGACATGGTGAAACCCTGTCTCTACTAAAAATACAAAAATTAAGCAGGCGTGTTGGCGCGTGTCTGTAATTCCGGCGACTCAAGAGGCTGAGGCAGGAGAATCACTTGAACCAGAGAGGCGGAGGTAGCAGTGAACCAAGATCACGCTATTGCACTCTAGCCTGGGCAACAGAGCAAGACTCCATCTCAAAAAAAAAAAAAAAAAAAAGAGAAAAGAAAAAAGAAAGAAAGGAAAGAATAGCTTAAGAATAATAATTGAACGCATGCAATGCAACCCAGAATCCTTGTGCCAGGTGAGCACTCCCAGCTCCGGCCTTGCATCAACACACTGCCAGGCCGGACTGCTGGTGAAAACACCGAAATACTGTCACAGTGCTTGGTATGTAGTAAATAGCATGATCATAGCTGTGATAACCAGCAGCCTTTTATTATCATATAAATTCTAGGGTAAGCTCACTGGGTCGCACTAATTGACACTGACCTTTGCAACTAGTATAGCTACATAAGCTTTCTGCTATACTGTCCTCTGAGAAGCTTTTGGTCTTATTGTTATGATGCATTGTGTTTTTTATCTAAGAAGTAGCTACAGACTCTAAAATAAAATCTTATGAGGAATCACTCTGGATGAGTGTAGGCATGCTTGCTCTAAATTTCATAAACACGTATCTTCTGATCTTCTGAGAGAATGTGAGGAAGGTCTACTGTCTAGAGCATCTTCCGGTGTTGGAAATACCGGGCTGGCCTGGAGCAGGGTTTCATTGGCAAGAATTAGTTTTGTTTTGTTTTTAATTTAATTTAATTTTTTTTTAGAAAAAGCTGCATTGCTGGAATTAAAAACAACTTGATTATTTCAACAAAATTTGAATGACTTATTGTTGACACTGACATAAATGCCAGATGCAACTGGTGCCAACTGCGAAATTCCAAAAATTCAAGTTGTCAGCCATCCACACATTTAGTTCACACAACCATGGTGTGCAGAAGACTCACGGTTTCCATATGGAAATGTGTAATATTAATGAAAAAAAGAAGAATGTTCTTAATTCATAGTTCAATTTCATATGCAAACTTTTAAAATCATAAAAAATTATTAAAAATTTTATTAAAGAGTGTTAATAGGTCAGGCATGGTGGCTCACGCCTGTAATCCCAACCCTTTGGGAAGCTGAGGTGGGTGGATCACTAGCTCAAGAGATGGAGACCATCCTGGCTAACATGGTGAAATCCCGTCTCTACTAAAAACACAAAAATTAGCTGGGCATGGTGTTGCATGCCTGTAGTCCCAGCTACTCAGGAGGCTGAGGCAGGAGAATCCCTTGAACCCAGGAGGCGGAGGTTTCAGTGAGCTGAGATGGTGGCACTCCAGCCTGGCGACGGATCGAGACTCTGTCTCAAAAAAAAAAAAAAAGAGTGTGAATAAAGAAACTGAAAACATGTTTAGAAGTTGCTCTTATAATCTTTTATACCACCTAGTCTGTGGCCAAAAATAATCAGGCATTTCAGACATACGTAGATTTTTTTGTTTTTGTTTTTGTTTTTTTTGAAACAGAGTTTTACTCTTGTCACCCAAGCTGGAGTGCAATGGCACAATCTCAGCTCACTGCAACCTCTGCCCGCCAGTTTCCAGTGATTCTCCTGCCTCAGCCTCCCAAGCTGGGACTACATATGTGTGCCACCATGCCTAGCTACTTTTGTGGGTTTTTTTTTTTTTTTTTTTTTTTCTAGAGACGGTGTTTCACCATGTTGGCCAGGCTAGTCTTGAACTCCCAACCTCAGGTGACCTGCCGGCCTCAGCCTCCCAAAGTGCTGAGATTACAGGCGTGAACCACCACACCCAGCCTATAAATAGTCATTAGAGCTTCAAAAACAGAATAACATTAGTATAGATGGATTATTGTAATCTAGAATTATTTATTTATTGATTGTTGGGGTTCTTGCTCTGTTGCCCAGGCTGGAGTGCAGTGGCACAATTATAGCTCACTGTATCCTCAAACTCCTCAACTCAAGCATTCCTCCTGCCTGAGCCTCCTGAGTAGCTAGAACTACGGGCATGCACCACCATGCCCTTTTTGTAGAGGTGAGGTTTCCCTGTTTCCCAGGCTGGTCTTGAAAATCCTTTCCTCAAGTGATCCTACTGCTTGAGCCTCCCAAAGTGCTGGGATTACAGGCATGAACCACGGCATCTGGCCATAGTCTAGATTTTTGACTCTTCTATTTGAAATCATGCATCTATTGAAATATGAAAACAAGTTTTAAAGAAACTTACAAGTCAAGGCGGTACATTTCAATCATTAATAGCCTCATGTCATCTCTTTCACATAAGAATATTGGAATAATTTATCTGAAATACAAAATTCAGAACATTGAAGATAGTTTAATGGTTTTGTTGATTTTGTGAATGTCATGAATTAAATGTCAGTCATTCTTTTCAATGTTGGAGAAAAATGATTTCCATGAGAAATCTTTTTACGTAAAACATATCAGGCATGTATTAATAGTGTCAGTGTAATTGTATGAAGAAAATATGTCATTTCTGCTAAATTTTTATGAAGTTTCAACATGTTTTAATTTTGATTGTCTAATTTTGATTGTCTAGTCAATTTAGGCTAATTTATAGTCTGAAATGACTATTCAATTATATCTGAATGCTACAATAAAATATGTAAATCAATCACTCTATCTTTTCCCAATATGTATTTGTATATTATATTTGTATTTATATTTGTATTATATATCAAGTAAACAGCAGAGAGAATTAAATACTATGTCTGAAGAGCTGGAATAGAAATAATAAAAAGTGGGTAACTGAGACTGTGAAGTGTTCCTTGTGCAGGCTGGAGCTCATTCGAGTGTTTAAAAAAGCATATCAAGATTCACGCAGTCCCTCCGATAAAAGCTGTGTCATGGGGGTGGTGAAACATTTGAAGACTGGCTTTAATAAACACTTTTCATGCTTTTTTAGCATGACAAGAAAAACTTATTTCAGTTATTAAAGCAAAGGTGGAAAAGGTTTTCACACACATATTCCTCTCGGTGACTCCTACCCTATTAAAAATTCCAGGGACCCAAACTTCTGCTTTCCCACAGAACTCCTGATTCCCTCCCTCGCTGTAGTTCTTTTGCAAAAGTATTTACCAGCTTTAAACCGTATGTTGTAATGTTTTTGGTTGTGTTTGTTATTTTGTTTCCCTTTCTCTTCATGTAAGCCCATGAAGGGCGGAGAGTTTTGTTGCTGGTGGTGGTTTTGGTCATTGGCATGCCTAGTGTGGTGCCTCCTACCTGGTAGATGATCAATATGGAAATGTTTCTTGAATGAATGAACATAAAAGATTAAACAAAATAGTGAAGGAAAAGTAGAACGTACTCCAGTAAAATAAAACAAGATAAAATTGGAAACAAAAACATAAAGTAGCTATTCTAAGAGAAAAGACTACCAGTTTGTGTAATAAGTTCTTGGAAAATGCATTTGTGGTTTGATGAAAAAAGTTAAAGAAGGAAATGTTAAGATTTTTAAGTAGTTTGAATTCTGAACCTAGGTCAGAGGACATTTTTGAATCTCTGTGGATAAAGAAAATTTAGCCAACTTCTTAAATATAGTGGGCTAATAACCAATTTCCCTAACAATCTATTAGTAAAGAAATTACATATAGGTTAATGTAAGATGGTGTTAGGAGGGCTGGATATTTACGTGTAATTCATGATAGTGAAGCAAAGGCTGACACGGGTCTTTACACCATGAGTAATGGCAATAAAGTTAGAATAAGTTCTGTATGGAGACTTAGGTGACTTTATTGAGACTTTAAAATCGTGTCATAGGAGGGGTAAACATTTGAAAATTCACTTTAATGAACACTAAACTGTTAGAATACATGAAAATCACCTGATGACCACGTAATAGATAAGAAAGTTGTTGAGAGAATTTTTGAGGACTCTCCATGTCTAATCACAGCTAACTCAGGACTCTCTTCAGGAAGAGCCGTGCCAAGCAAAACGTATGCCAACACATTGGGATGTTTGTGGATGATTTGGAAGCTCTTAGAATGATCTGATAAAAAGACGTGTGCTGTGATTCCTATAGCCTGGTAAATGGCTATCTAGGCATGCGTGTTTATGTAATAATGATATAGTTTAGAAAAAAAGGGGATATATTTTACAATTTTTTAAGGATATATTGGTCTGTAGATTGGTTTCACTGTGTGGTTGTTAATTATTTTGACTCTTGCTCGTGCTGAGTGCTGAAATTGGCTGGGACCAGGCTATCCAGTTTATAAAGACGTGGAAGGCAGGTCTTTGCCATTCCTGAGCTGTTCACATCTTAATGGACAAAGTCCATGCCAGAGAGGTGTGGGGCATTAAGGACGGAGCCCATAAATGGCACCAGAACTGTGAAGGAGACAGACGCCATCCTGGTCTGGGACGGTCAAGGCCCAGAGGTGCAGGTGATACATGAGCGCGGTGTGGTCTCAGGGCTTGGGAGTTAGAGGGAGGAGTAGGATCTGTCCAGATGGAGGGAAGTGGGGCCGGGAGGCTGACCCCCTGAGCAAGGGCCTGGGCGGGGGGGTGCATGAAGCACTCCCAGGCTGAGGCGACTGCTCCGAGGCTGCAACTGGAGTTATGAGGTTGGAAAGACAGGAAAGAGCCGATGCTTGGAAAGCTTCGAACACAGCTTGGGACTTTGGCTGGTGGGGCGGGAGACGGGGATTCGTGGCGGTAGTCTTCAGGCCTGGGTGTGTCGAGCTGGGCACGGGAGGTGCTGTGGGCGCAGGAAAGAGTGAGGCCTGAGGCTCTCCAGAGGCACAGGAACGAGGCCGAGTGAGAAGGAAGCATCTGGGGTGCTGCAAGGAATAGACACCAAGGTCAAGGAGAAAAGAGGTGGAAGGAGCCGCAGCACCCACGCAGGCACTGGGGCGGGGACAGAGGAGCCACAGCACCCACGCAGGCACTGGGGCGGGGACAGAGGACCCACAGCACCCACGCAGGCACTGGGATGGGGACAGAGGAGCCACAGCACCCACGCAGGCACTGGGGCGGGGACAGAGGACCCACAGCACCCACACAGGCACTGGGGCGGGGACAGAGGAGCCGGGCCAGGTCCCAGGCTGCTGCGAAACATACAGACGGGCATGGACGGAGCTAGCCTGGAGGTGAGAGCGGAAGTTTGGAAAACAACAGAGGGAGATTATATTAGAAGCCACACTTTTACCATCAGGGAACATAAAACTGCCGGCTAAGGTTTGGCCAATCGTGAAGGGGACACGTAGGGTAAGGAAGGCTGTCCGTCCCCGGTCAGGGCCCCATAGGCCGGGGAGTGACGGCAGGTGACGGACCTTTGCAGTGATGCCACCACGAAGCTCACTTCTCACCTTGGGATCGGAGTCCAGGCATGAAGCGTGGGAGCTGCCCACCCTCTCCCTCCGCTGCCTTGCTGGCTGTGACAGTGTCCGTCTTTGGGGGAAGGTACCCCGAGTCACGGTTCCTAGCATGTGGGGTGGGAGCGTGGTGGCCACATCCGCTTGAGGGACCTCCTTCAGACTATCCTGCCCGTGGGATGCACTCGCTACGGGAGTGCCGAGCTCTGCGCGGCCCTCAGCAGGCGGGCTGGAGGTCCCGGCCACTCGCAGGGGAACGGTGCTCCAGGCCGGCCTCACCCCCCGCGTTTGTGATGAAGCCCCACCTCCCTTCTCCCTCTCTGTGTCTGCCTTTATTGCCCGTGAATTTCACATCTGCGTGGTGGAGGGTGACAGGAGACCCTCTAGCTGTGCAGGGATCTCTGCTGTGCGCATCAGGTGGAAAATCTGAGACTCTTCCAGGGTGAAATGTTTCATTGCAATGGAGGAACGTCAGCCTTCAGCCAGCTTCGGAGCAGACGGGCTCTTACACCACCACCCGCGTGGTAAAAACGAGCCGAGTTTTGCATGTCTCTAGTCCACATTTGGCCATTCCTGCGATCTGTTCAGCTCCTGGTCCCTGAGCAAAGCTAAAGAAAATCCTAGCCCAGCGTGCTGCTTATCCCAGAGGAGAACTGAGTACCGACAGATACGGTCACTAAGAAATAAGACCGTTTCACAGAAGATGGCAGCGGCAGCATCTCCCTCAGGATTCTTTCCAACACAGCCACACGCTAATTAGAGTCAACATTTCAACTGACGATGAAAAGAAAGGAAACTGGAAAAATAATATGTGCATTTTTAGATCATTTTAATCAAACAGAGCGGGAGGTCGGGAGGCTGGACTTGGAGTTCTGCAGCGTCCCGGGAAAGCGGATGTGGATTTGTGAACCCACGTGAGTGGGGCAAGGATAAGCTCCCGCCACGATGACCCCAGTCAGCTGTCACAGCCCCGCACAGCTTATTGAATATTTCCAAACGGGACCCTCAGTCACTCTCTGGAGAGGAGTCTGGGGAGTAGTGAGGGGCCAACGAAGGGGCTCTGCTTGGACTTTTCTGCACTCTGACGCTAGGACCAGAGAGAGTGTCCAGGTCAGAAGTACGGCCTGTTGGCAGGTGGGGGCCTCTTCCTGGGGAGCTGCTGTGAAACTCAGGGGCTGGCGACACACCGGCCCAGGCAGGTCTTTCCCAGGGCAGGGGATGGCTGCTCTGGAGAGGGTGACCCTTCTCTCTGCGGCTGGCCCCCGAGGCACTCGCCTCTCCATGGGGCCTCTGGTGCATCCCTGTCTTGGAAGGGAGGCTCCACAGTGGGGGGAGTCCCTGAGCCACCTCCGGTTCCCACCTCTCCCGATGACAACCTGTGCAGAGGGGTTCCCAGTCCAGCTGCTGCTGCTCCCCGGCGCTGGGCCGGGGCTTCCCCTAGCGCCCCTGAGGAGCCATCTCTGCCTCTCAAGGAAGGAGAGGGAAGCTGGCTGAGAGCGCCTGGAGGCTCCAGCAGAGGGTCCGTCATGTTTCCAGAACAGAGCAAACGGCGTAAAAGACATTTCCTGAAGCTCTAGGAGAAACACCGTGCTGGGTGCTGTGCCCACATACACGCGAGGGGCCAGGTGGACTCGCCCTCTTTGAAAACCTTTGATTTCTTGAGGCATTGAGAACTGAAAGGTGTCACCATGCAGCAGAAAGAGAACAAAAGGGCATGTGCCACTGTTCAGGATTGGAAACTGTGTGTACCGGGACCTCGGCATGAGGCTGAGAGACAGCTGGGATGGAGCATCTGAGGCGAGCCAGGGTGGACATGTGGCGGGGACAGTCTCCTGCTCATAACTGGTCCTCCAGGCACCCAGGAACAGAGTGAACAGTGCCAAAGACGTGCGGTCTGTGGCTGTCTCGAACTTGCACGGTTCACTGGATCATGCCAACGAGCAGCCGGCAGAGCTCTCGAGGAGCGTGGAGCTGGCGTGAGCGTGCAGCCCTCGGCAGGACTCTGGAGGCCTGGGAAGTGCCGAGAGCTAGAGAAGCTCGCCATGCATGTCTCGGTTCTGCGGCACGTGGCATGAGGTCCACAGCAAATTCACTGAGCGCTTCTGCTCCTGTGGGCAGCCTGATTCTGAGTGAGGGACCGAGGGGGCCATGTGCTGCTGGTTCTAGGTCCACACTGCCGGGGGCAGCCGTTGGAACTGTCAGACATGACGCCGTGCAGGGCCTGGGGAGCTGTTGACAGAGGCCGTTGCTCACGGTCAGTCTCGGGTGCAAAGGCCACAGGAGAGGCCCAATCCTTGTGGGAGGAAGATGTGGCTTGAGGAGTCTATTGCTGACCTGCCTGACGTGGTTGCCCTCGAGAAGAAATACGAGGCATCCTTGCCCCTGGGTGAGGCTCACGGCGTGGGGACCCAGGCCCTGCAGGCGGAGGTGCCGTGGAACACTTCTGTGTGGATCCTGAGGAGCCTGATGTTCCGGTGGGAGCACCCACAAAACGCTCCCATGCTTCTGGAGGACACATTGAGGGGCAGGAGGAGCCGGCGGACTCCCGGTGGACAGCTTCTTGCAGCGCGACGCAGGCCACCCCACTGCCCCCACCTGCACTGCGCGATCCCTCTGTGAAGTGTGTCGCGGCGCAGGACGGCACGACCCGGGTAAAGAGCGTGTGCAGCTGTTAGCGGCAAACACCGGCAATTCAGGAGACACCTGGAAGAGATGCGCTCCCTCACGGATGGCTACAAAGATTCTCTGGCGCTCTGCACACCGAAACTGGGGCCTTCGGACGGGAGCCGCTGGAGCAGAAGCTTGGCGCGGCTGGGTGGGGTTTCCTGCCACCACGGTGACTGAGTCCGGAGCCAGGCTCACCTGCGTGAACTCATGCCAAAGAAATCCTGCCGCTGCTTTGCAGGAGGGAGACGAAGCTGGGGCCCATTGCAGCCGGGGTGTTCCCAGCTTCCGTCGATGCCTCCACTGGACAGGCCCCCGGTCTGAAGAAACAGAAGGCTGGGCCTTTCTAGTGCTCCCTTAGGGGAACGCTCCCTCACCCCGGACGGCGAGTGGCCTTTCTGAGCCAGTTCTAGGAACTGTGGCCATCTCATGTGAAAGACGTTTCCTTAGCTACTGAAGGCGGCCGCCTCACTCTGAGTGTCATTTTGTAACTAGCAAGAAAAGGCTTCACGTCTTTCCTTTGCTAAGTCGCCTTTACCAATGAGGGTGAGTGCCCTTGCTTTTCTGGTTCATTAAAACAATGAAAACAATGTTTCATTTTAAAGAACCCCAGAAATCTAGGAATGTCATATCCGTATCTTAAGAGTCCACTAGTACAAGGCTATCAAAAACGCGAGTGGAAAAGCATGCCGGCTGGCGACTGCGGACTGCCATCATCATACATCAAATGCCCACTGGGTGTGGCACGCCCCTCTACCTCCAAACCTCACAGCAGCGCCATGGGGAAGGCCTTCCTGTTTCCAGTTTGTAGGAAAGACTTGAGGTCCTGGGACTTTAAGCATCTTGTACAAGTTGGTTTGTCTGACTTCAAAGAACCTGCACCAACAAACGGAAAGATGTTGTTTCTACCCATTTCTGGTGAGAGCATGGGCGGGCACACGCCGGAGGAACGCTGTCGGCCTCTGCGGGAAGCACCCTGCGAGCCGACACGGGTCCAAAGATGCATTTCATAGCTGCTGACCAAAAGCCAGACCGCAGCAGGGTAAGGGCAAAAAGCTTGCTTAAAAAGAGCTACAAATCATAGTTTGTGGCACTGCGAGGTTGATCCTCTATTGGGAAAATGGATCAAATTACCAAAATGATTCAGTTAAATCTGTAAAATGTAGACTCGGACTGGTGGACCCCAGCCAGACACACTCACACATCGCCGAGTGAGCCCCCAGAGCCCTTGGGGAGAAAGTTGGAGGACGAGTAATTCACTCAGTGCATGAGGTGGTTCGGACGCTCGTCTCCTCCAGGTCTCGTGCTGAGATTTGGTCCCCGATGTTGGCGCTGGGACCTGGCTGGGGGTTTGGGTCATGGGGGTGGATCTCTCATGCATGACTGCGTGTTGTTCTCGCAGTAACAGGTGACTTCTCACTCTGTCAGCTCACACGAGACCTGGATTTTAACTAGGGAGTGGCACTTCCTCTCCCATCTCTCTTGCATGCCCTCTCACACCACGTGATGTCACTCTCCTTCCCCTTCTGCCGTGAGTGGAAGCTCCCTGAGGCCCCTCCAGAGGCAGATGCTGGCTCCATGCTTCTTGTACAGCCTGCAGAGCAGTGAGCCAAACAAACCTCTTTTCTTTATAAATCACCCAGCCGCAGGGATTCCTTTATAGCAGTGCAAACAGACTAACACAGTGCATGAGGGTGAACTATTATTTCTGGTTAAAAGTCAGATCTGGGAGGGATTTTCAGACGCTGCCACCGGGGGCCTCCTCTATGCCAAGTACGCCATCCGTGTCTGCCTGACTCCATCTTTGAGCGCAGATACTGTCACCGGCCACAGATGCACAGTCCCGCAGCCCCTGCAACTCTGTCTCTGTTGGGAAGAAAACACCAAATGACAACCGAAGCCTGGCAATCCTCAAAGAGTTTGGTGATTTTTTTCACATTAGTGGCTCACCTGTGATGCACGGAACTGGAAATGAATCCACATCAGTCCGCCCACCTCAGAGGGAAGAAAACCAGGGTTCAAGTCCAGAAATAAAGAACCTCTGTACCCAGCTCAGGAACTGCTTGGGAATCTAAATCTCAGAATTTAGATTCCATCCCCAAAGAGCCCACATGCCTAATGGCAAAGCCTGTACACTAATGAAAGACTGATAGAAAATTCGGATTCAGCTTGGCTCTGTTTTCATGTGCAAATTATTCTTCTTAATCGAGGCCGAGGTATATTTTAAAATCTTGCTTTTCGGTCCCGAGGGCGGCTGTAGTGCTTTAAAATCTGGAGGGGACAGACCAGAACATAAGATTTTTCTCTAAGAGACTGATTTTATGATTAATTTAAGAATCCTGGGCCAGTGAATGTCTTTGAAGATGACGTTTGCCGTAACTAACGTGGGAGTCGATGTCCACTGGGATTGAGCAAAAACCCACCAGGGCTTCTGCCAGCATTCAAAGCACATCTGATTAGAGATCTGTTTTTCCAGATACACTCCTCTCTACCCTCTGAAGCTCAGGAAGAAAAACAAGCATTTGAGCATGCAGGGTCTTTTCACCTCGTGAGTGGGGTTAGACATTGTCTTCCGTTTGCTCCCCTAGACCAGATGTCACCTCTTCCAGGACGGCTGCTGTCCCCAGTCCTGTCTCAAGGAGGCCTGTGACACCTCTCCCACCCCTAGCAGTTCACAGAGGGCTGGAGTTGTTCCCAACAGTATCAAGTAGGCATTGTCACCCCACTATCCTTCATTTCCGAAGTGAGGACATGAAAGTAACAGGGAAGTTAAACTACCCGCCCGAGGCTGCGTGACCTGGAAGAGGGAGGCTGGAATCCAAGCCCACTCTGGTTCGCCAGCTCGGGTTTGTTTGACAACACCAACCGCTTTCAACATTTATTAAAGCCAGGGAACTGTTTCTTCAAATGAGACTGAAAATGGAAATCCAGTCTGTCTGTGTAGGACTCAGGGCCCGGTGCGTGGGTCGGGCCTCTGAGGTGCCCTTGCTTTTCCTCCTTGAACTTCCAGAAACAGTCGGAGCTGCACGCACCTCAGCGCACCAGGGCAGCAGGGAAGTGCTCTGTCTCCGCGCTCGGCCACTGACGGCGCACCTGGCCCAGCAAGGTCCTTGCAACCAGAGGCCCATGACACAGTAACTCCCCGGGCCCCCAGCACCGCTGAGCGATGGTTCTGGTACGAGCGGCAGGAATGCAGTCTCTCTTCATGGTTATGGGGTGTGCTCTGCTGTTTCTTTCCGATCTTCATGTCCCTCCTCTAGCAAGAAGTAGGGAAGACAATCTTGCCATTGTCAGCCACCATTGTGTATCTAAAGTAGAATATTTAAGGCCATAAAAATGGAATCTGTCTTTTAAAAGATGACTTAACGAAAGTACTGTAAACTTCAGTTTCATTTCGTGTTACTTTTCACTCTGTGCCGCAGCGTCTGCATTTGTCAAATGGGAGGAAGTGGAGTCAGCCTCAGAAGGCTGTTCTGAGGACAGCAGCGGTGACCACTGCAGGTTTCAGAACAGCATCCGGCATGCAGCGTGGGCATTTGCAGGACAGACCACAGGAGAGGCTGCGCTGACCAGTTTATAGGACAGGCCTCACTATCCTGTTGGATGCTGCAGAATCCAACACCCTGGTGTCTTCGTTCCTGCTTGTTCCATGTTCCCTTAGGGGCCACCTGTGAGTCCTCTGTGGCTGCATTGTCCTCATTGGGGACCAGGCCTGGCAAAGCCAGTGTATGAGTCTGTTCTCACACTGCTAATAAAGACATCCCTGAAACTGGGTAATTTATGAAGGAAAGAGGTTTAATTGACTCACAGCTCCGCATGGCTGGGGAGGCCTCAGGAAACTTACAATCATGTTGGAAGGGGAAGCAAACACGTCCTTCTTCACATGGCAGCAGCAAGGAGAAGTGCAGGTGGAGAGGGAAGCCCTCATAAAACCACCAGATCTGTGAAAACTCACTCATTATCACGAGAAGAGCATGGAGGTAACTGCCACGTCACTCAGCTACCTCCCATCAGGTCCCTCCCATGACGCATAGGGATTATGGGAACTACAATTCAAGATGAGATTTGGGTGGGGACACAGCCAAACCATACCAGCCAGCGACCAGAGGAGAGGGAAGGAGAAGGCTGGAGGGTCTCATCTCAGCAGTCCCACCCTCTGCGCAGGTGTCACACACACACCTACAGCCAAGGCCACACCACGTGGCCATGCCCACTGCAGGGCTGCGGGAAGGCCCGTCCTCTATGCTCTGGAGAGGAGAGGTTGCGTACTGGTGAGCAGCAACGCTTATGAACGCCGCACTTCGTAACTATTAGCTGACTATTAGCTGTGACCATCCAGGAAAACACATTGCCAACCAAGCAGTTACTCAGAAGGGGACAGGGGATCGTCGGGTGTGTCATGTAACATGCATGCTATACACAGGGTCTTTGTTTTAAAATATGAAGGAAAGTTGAGATTGTTTTTGATTTATTTCACTCAATTTTTTGGCCTTCAGCTATGTTCTTGTGGGTGGCAACTTTACAGAAGCTCTAGGTAGATCAAGTCCAATCAAAAGAAATGCAGGATGAATGTAGCGTTATATAACTCAATTTTAAGATTGTGTTTATTGGCTGTGTTGAAAAACCCCAACCACCATGCGTATTATGTATTGACCAGAGCTGTTTTTCTTTCTTTCGCACCAGATGGAAACACAAAGACTCTGTTGTGTGGTGGTGCTCACACTGTCTCCTGGCAGGGGCTGTGTGCTGACACTGGGTTTTGCACTGCTGATAACAGGATTGAGAAACAGCTCATAATTTGTCATTACATTTGCAACAGAGCCTGTCCCAGGACTGTGAGTTTCACCTGCCATAGAGTCTGTTGCCGGGCTTATGGAAGACTGAACGTGTCTGGTGATAATTTCACTAATCAATGCAATCAGCCCCTATGGCACTCTGGTCCGGGTAATTTATCACAGACATTCCAATTCCTTTCCTTTCCTAAGTGAAGTTTATGCTTCACTATTATAAAATGCAGCATTGTTCAGAACTAAGGTGAAGTCTAGGAAGGGTAAACAAGGGGAAGAAAAGCTTTCCTGGGGGGCGTGTAAGGTTAGCAAGGAGTGGAGATGAAAGGTAGAATGAGTACAAGGATGGGGCCCAGCAGAGGGGTGAGCAGGGAGGCATCTAGGGACATTTCCTCTTGGTCAGCAGGAAGATGCCCACTGGCGTCAGCCTTCTGCATCAGTCCCCTCTGTGCACACAGCTGAATGCATGTGGGAGCAGGTGCATGGGGCGTAGCCGCATCTCACCTCTTCTTCCCTTTGCTACCATCCAGCTTGGTCTGCTGCCTGACCGGGACCCCAGTGGGCTTATTAGTAATAGAGAGATGCTGGGTGGCGGGATGGAGGGAGGGAAAGGGGAGGCCGGCATGGACTTGGATGGGCTGAGGGAGGCAGGAAGGTGTGGTGACCAAGAGCGATCCCTGCGGGGCTGCACAGCCGGGGCTTAGGCCCCTGTGCCCAGCATCCTCCTCACACGGCCCCTGCTCAGTCTTTCCAACTGTCAAACGTTAATAATCACGGGCCACAGGGAGGACTGAGTGAGTTAACAGAGGGGTGCTGCTGGCTCAGCGTCCACTGTGCACCTGCGACAATCTCCCCAGTGGCTCCTAACTCCGTGGCTGGCCTCCTGGCTGCTTGAGCGTCTTTGCCTGAGCTGGGCTAGAGAGCAATCTAGCAGACTCCCGTTCAGAGCACACATCACATGGGCTCTGGACAGAGGGCTGAGAAGCAGAGTCAGCTCAAAGTTTTCAGTTTCTAAATACTTCCTCACCTCTGACCTCGGCACTCCAAGGAAGCCCCGTGACCCGGGCTCTTGGCATGGAGTGAATGGAGTCTTTAAGAAGTGTTCCAGCTGGGCTCCCCTGGGGCGACCTTGGCTCAGCACACTCCTTAAGGCTCAAAGGCCTGCAGGGCCAGGGTCTTCTCACGTGACCCCCTCTGTGCATCCATCCGTTCTGCAAGTAATAGTTAAGCACCTACTGTATACATGTGTGTGATTTGGGCTCTGCCACCTCCACTTTCATTCTGAGTCAGGTATTTCTCTATGAAATGTTTATCTTTCTGTTCTGCACTGTGTGGTCTTGACTCTTGCCAGGGAACCAGGGTTGGGCTTGGCAGGCATGAGCCTGGAACCTTCCAGAACAGTGTGGGAGGTAACAATGAGTGATACTACAACATGGCTCTTCATTCTCTCCCCCACCTTTTCTCTTCCTCACACCTGACCTCATTCTCTCACCCTTAACCTAGGGTTCCTTGACTCCAGATCTGGATGCACTTTCCTGCGGATGGCGTTAGGAGTGACATGGGACATTAGAAGGGAAATCTCAACATCCCCCTGAGCCGTCGAGTGAGCAGAGTGGCTGAAGTGAGGGTGTGCAGTTGTCCTAAACTTCATTTGTATGTGGGTGGGGTGGGTGGGTGCTGGGAATGGAGTGGGACTGTCTGAGTCATTCTGTGTCCCTTAGTATCAGAACGATCCTGTCTGGACCTGGGGCAAGCTGGTCTGAAGCAGGGAGACAGACGGCCTCCGCAGGGAAAGCTTTCCGGACTTCAGGGTCTTTGTTGGGCTGGGCTTAAATGTGATTTCTGTTCCCAAAGTGGATGAGCTATGTGGAGGGTGGGAGGAGCCCAGAAGAAGAGAAACTTTGTATATGACCGTGGGGTCCGTGGGGAAATATTTCTGCAGACTTGGAAATAAAGAAAGTTAAACTGCACATTGAAATGGAAAATAGACTATAATATTGCCATCAGTGAGTGAGAGCAGAGCTAGGTCAAGAAACCCTTCTGGGAGTGGACGGTGACAACCATCTTCTCTGTCAGCTCCATGCCGAGCACCATGCTTTACCTTTGCTCCGCATTCCTGAAATGGCACCCGAGCCCCAGGCCACTGTTGTCCCCCACACCGCACAGACCCCTCTGTCTCTCAGAAGCCCAGCGCACCTATGAGTCCTCATCCCCAAAGCCCAAAGCAGGGCAGGGCTGGGAGGTGGGATGGCCTGAAGCGTCTCTTGGGCAGCTTTTGAAAACGCACGTGCCTGCCTGCTTGCTTTCAGCATGTCACCCAGAGCACCCCGCCAGAGCGATACCTCCACCTTCATTTGGGAGTCACCGCCACCCACTTTTGGGAGGGGACGAGCTGGCCTCCTTCCTGTCAAAGGCCAGAGCCCTCCCCATGCAGCTGCGTGGGGCAGCCCCGCGGCGCCTCCTTCTCCGGCCCCGTCCCTGCTCTGCCCTCCGTCCGGGTCTTTCTCGCCATTGCACACACGTGCTTCCGTTGCTCCCATCTTGGGAAAACAAAACCAGAACATTCCTTTTGGCCCATTTTTCCCTCCCAGGATCGACTCCATCTTCCCACATCCTCTTGCAGGGACTTCTTGACAAGTGGCCTAACTCTGATGTCCAGGGATCGTCCTGTGCTGTACTGTCCCTCAAGCCTGCTCTCCTCCTCCACAGCTGCTCTGAATTCTCCATCCTCTCCTGAACTCTGGGGTCCGGCCCAGCCTCCATGCCCTCCCTAGAGCCCTCCCTCCTCCGGCCTCAGGCACACCCCTCCCTTGGCCGTCTCCCACCTCGTCAGGCCCTCACAGCCCCCTTTCCGGGGTCCTTCCTGGATCGTGTTCTCCCCACTCAACCTCCAGGCTCTGGGCCTCAAGCTGCCTCTCTGAGCTGACGGCTCTCCATCCGGGCTGCAGCTCTGCCGCTTCTCCTGCACTTCAACTCACAAGGGCCTCCTGGGAGCCTCTGCTTGGCTACCCAATGGACGTCTCAGCATTGCCACGTCCCAAGTGGACATCCCTTCCCGCAAAACCTGCCCCCGGCACACTGCACCTGTCCTGGAAACTCCACGTTCCTGGTGTGCTGGCCTCCCCCGGGTGCCACCCTGGCAAACTCTCACTCGACCGCCACATCCACCCAGCAGCAGATGAGGCTGGCAGTAACTTCCAAGCATATCCAGGACAGAATAGCTTGTAGGCCTTCAGCGCCGGGTCCTCGCAAAGCTCTTTAGACATTTTCCTAAACCACGGGTGAGAGTTCTGGTGACCTCCAGTACCCTGGGCTGTCAGGGCAGCGGGCCCTGGTACGGAGCAGAACTGTGCCCTTCCAGCTCTGCTCTGCCCTCCTCATTGGGCTCAGATGGGGGCAGCGGAAGGAGCAGTGTCAAGACAGAGTGCCCAAAGCTGGGGCTGCAGAAGCAGACCTGGCGCATGCGGGGCGGGGGAGCCCGGAGGACTTGACGCAGAGCCGCTCTCTCTGCCTGCACGCCTGGCTCTCCCCTCCGAGGGCTGCGTGGTTGTGAGGGGAGCGACCAGCTGTTCGGGCAGCAGCCCCTCAGTCCGGTGTGGTTCTCCTGGAGGGATTCTGAGCATGTGTCCCAGGCTAAGAGGGGCCATCCCAGTGAAGCTCTGAGAAGAGGCGCTGGGCTTTCACGCCCTCTCCTGGCTCAGTTCACGAGCTGGGCGTGTGACAAAGGGATTTCCGAGGCCTGCGTGGGCCCTGCTGTTGGCTCTGCCCACCGAGGTCTTCCCGGAGGCAACAATCTGGGCCTGCACGCGGGGGCTCTGTCCACAGGGACAGGCTCTGGCCCTGGAGCCCAGCAGAGCCTGCGGCTGCCCAGGGATGAGCTCGCGACGTCAGCTATGCTCTCCTCTCCACGGGGTCACCTCTGACCACAGTAGATGGTGACGGGCCGGCCCCTGACCCTGAGGTGCCACGGCCCAACCCTCACTGCTGAGTGCATTCGCACTATTTCAGGCGCACTGCGTACATTTCCTTCCTTCCTTCTCTCTGCCACGGTCACCGTTAGTTTCAGCCTCGGTTCCCCTTCCCAGCACCTGCAGGGTGACATGGGGTCAGTGAGCCAGAGAGCCATGGCTCACCTGACGCCATGGTAGAACCAGAGACCCACGGCTCACCTGAAACCATGGCGGAGCCAGAGAGCCACGGCTCACCTGAAGCCATGGTGGAACCAGCTTTAGGCTCCACAGACGGTGAGGAAAGGAGCCTCCTGAAGCCTCTTCCACTGGGCATGGGGACTGCCCAGGGGCCTCAACATCCACAAGAGCCCCCAGAGAGAGAAGCACAGAGGAGAGAGAGGCACCGCCCAGGACGGGCAGGGAGGAGCGGGGGCCGCCGCTCACACGTCTCTGCTGCCTCTGGGGGCTCGTCCTGTGTCTCCATAAAGATGCTCTTTTCCAGACAACCTGACTGCAGAAGCCTTCCTGGCTCCACCGTGCTAAATACCACTATGTAACAGGCAAACGTCTGTGCACTCAGCGGGTCTCCCCATACTTACAGGAGGAGAATGACCCTCAGTTAGATATGGGCCCTATGCAGCCTGGTGCCTGGTCTCAGTACCGGCTCCCTGAAATCGACGTGGAGCGTTTAGGTGGATGTTGGATGCAACACCTAAGGATCATTCTCTTAAGATTACACATTTAAGTGGCTCTTTGTCATTCCCAGTAAGAGAAATGAAACTAAATTGGGATTGTATTTCTCAGGGATGAGATAAGTGAACAGCTGAAAGGGCTGAGGACACATTCTGTTGGTGGCGCTGTGGAAAGCAGGCACTCTCGTGCTGTCAGGAGATACGCAAAAGGGCGTTCCAGGTTGGAAAGGGGACCTAGCGTTGTCCACATTGGCCCACACGCAAAATCACATCCGTGCCCCGTTCATGGTGGTGTGTTTGTAAGAGCACAAGGCTGAGAGAGGAGCAGACATAAATCCATCCAGGGCTGCTTGAATCCTATGCAGCGCTATGGAAAGAATGAGAAAGAGCTCTGTATGGACAGGAAAAGACCGTCCGAATGTGATGTTCGGCACAGAAGGCAATGCATGCACTGTGCACATGGAGGGGAGTCAGAACGGAAATGAGCGCTGCTCGCGTCTTCCTAGACGTGGACAAGTGAGCCAGACCCGGTGCACGTGGCACAGCAGGAGGTGTCGCGAGGGAACCGTGTGGAAGGCGGTGCAGTGGGAATGAGACCTGCTGAATCCATCTTTAAATGTCTTTTTAGTATTCGAGCCGTGGAAAGTATTATCTGCCTATGCAGAAACTTAGAGCTACAGCCACAGTTCATGACGAAGGTTCTACCTCTCTCTCCTCTGCCTGCTGCAGCCTTTGAAGCCCAGCTCATCCTGAAGCTTCCCATCAGATTGAATCCCTGCCCCAGCGTCCCCACAGCACAGTCGGTACACTTATTATAGCATCCATGGCATTCAGCCTGGCACGATAGTTAGTAATTAACCTGCCTGTCTCCCCTAAATTATGCGTTTCACAGAGGGAAGGTTCTCACACTGCTCATTACAGCACTTTGCTCGGAGTGAGTGACTCCACAGGTATTTGTTGAATGAATGAGTCATTTAGGGACTCCCAAGAAGGTTCACATCTTCATTAGGTGGTTCTGGAACTTTGCTAGGGACTGAGGCTCTCTCTAGGATGAACTGAGGTGTGCGAGGATCTCTAGGGGCAAATGACAGTCTCTGGACTGGCCATGGACATCCTCAGGCCTCCTCCAGACCCACGCTCTGCTGGTCCTGGGGCAGCTGTGGGTGGCAGAGACAGAGAGCCTCACTTTACTGGTTAAGTCCCATCTCTGTCTCAGGAGAACGAAATTCTGATGTCCAATACAAAGTCCATGGCATTTTCTGCATTGTACTTTTCCAGTTGACACCATATGTCTACAGAATACTAAGTAGACACATTTCATCAATTAAAAAATATACCATTTAGCTAGCGAAAATTAATAATGATCATTAATGAGACATTTGACTCGATCCATGTTTGATCGACTTGGTGGATCTCTTTTGCACTCAGAAGCTCTCACTGGGGGAACCTGCTGGGTGCAGTCAGGGCATGTGGGTGCCATCACCCCAGGCTGACATAGCTCCTGTCTGCTGAGCAGTGGGGGACTGTAGGGCTCATCTGAAGGCAGCTGGTGCTAAGACTGATGACCATCTAATGACATCCCTTAGCGTCCCAACAGGGCTTCCCATCCTGAGGCCTCAAAGTGGAAAGTCAAGAGCAGGCAGGCACTGGGGTCCTCATGTCACTTTCTGTCTCCTTGGCCTTAAGGTACTGGGGGTGTGGCCCTGTGACATCAAGACCTCTGCTGGGTAAAATCAAAGGCAGCTTTGGAAGCGTCCCCTTTTACTCAATGATTCATGAGAATCAGATCATGGAATTGATGTGAGACAGGAAGGGCTTTTCCAGGTCACCGCAGGGAGCCTGTCCTCGGGTCACAGTGGCCCCTGTGGCTCTGGGTGCAGACAGAGGCTCACCATGTCCTCCAGGTGCCTCTTTCTGAACGACCATTTTCCATTTAAAACTTAGCCATCAACCCAATTCCACTTCTCCTTCTCTTCTGCGGTACCTTGAACTTGCCCCCACTGCCAGGACGAGCCCCAGCCGCTTCTGCCCGCGTGCCCCTGCCGTCACACTGATGGATTCCAACACACTGGCGGGCTGCTCCCACCTGCAGCGAGGGAGGTGGGGCGAGAAACAGCAAGGCCAATAATGTTATCAATGAACGTTCGACGAGGGTGTTCCGTATTAAATGAGCTTTGTGTTTGTATTTTCTAAGCGTTGCATGCAGCAACTGATTTAATTTTCTCAGAAGCCTTCTGGGGTAGGCTCTACTACAATCCACATTTTACAACGACATGGAAGCACAAACCGGTGAGTCCCCTGGTCTGGCACACACAGCTCACGCATGGCGCACACCTCACAGTGAGTCCCCTGGCCTGGCACACACAGCTCACACATGGCGCACACCTCACAGTGAGTCCCCTGGCCTGGTACACACAGCTCACGCATGGCGCACACCTCACAGTGAGTCCCCTGGCCTGGCACACACAGCTCATGCATGGCGCACACCTCACAGTGAGTCCCCTGGCCTGGCACACACAGCTCACACATGGCGCACACCTCACACAGTCCTCTGGCCTGGCACACACAGCTCACACATGGCACACACCTCACAGTGAGTCCTTGGCCTCGCACACACAGCTCACGCATGGCGCACACCTCACAGAGTCCCCTGGCCTGGCACACACAGCTCACGCATGGTGCACACCTCACAGAGTCCCCTGGCCTGGCACACACAGCTCACACATGGCGCATACCTCACAGTGAGTCCTTGGCCTGGCACACACAGCTCACACATGGTGCACACCTCACAGAGTCTCCTGGCCTGGCACACACAGCTCAAGCATGGTGCACACCCCACAGAGTCCCCTGGCCTGGCACACACAGCTCACGCATGGCACACACCTTATAGAGTCCCCTGGCCTGGCACACACAGCTCACCCATGGCGCACACCTCAAAATGAGTCCTTGGCCTGGCGCACACAGCTCACGCATGGCACATACCTCACAGAGTCCCCTGGCCTGGAGCCCACAGCTCACGCATGGCACACACCTCACAGAGTCCCCTGGCCTGGCACACACAGCTCACCCATGGCGCACACCTCACAGTGAGTCCTTGGCCTGGTGCACACAGCTCACGCATGGCGCATATCTCACAGAGTCCCCTCCCCTGGCCTGGTGCACACAGCTCACGCATGGCGCACACCTCACAGCGAGTCCTTGGCCTGGCACACACAGCTCACGCATGGCACACACCTCACAGCGAGTCCTTGGCCTGGCACACACAGCTCACGCATGGCACACACCTCACAGCGAGTCCTTGGCCTGGCACACACAGCTCACGCATGGCACACACCTCACAGCGAGTCCTTGGCCTGGCACACACAGCTCACGCATGGCACACACCTCACAGCGAGTCCTTGGCCTGGCACACACAGCTCACGCATGGCACACACCTCACAGTGAGTCCTTGGCCTGGCACACACAGCTCACGCATGGCGCACACCTCACAGAGTCCCCTGGCCTGGAGCCCACAGCTCACGCGTGGCCCACACAGCTCATACTTGGTTTTATCAGGGCTTTCTGCTTTTGCTTCCTCCTCATTCTCTCTTGCTGCTTCTAGGTAAAGTGTCTTTCGCCTCCCGCCATGATTCTGAGGCTTCCCCAGGCATGTGGAACTGTGACTCCAATTAAACCTCTTTCCTTCCCAGTCTCGACCATGAGTTTATCAGCAGGTGAATACAGACTACATGGTAAATTGGTACCAGTAGACGTTGCTGAAAAGACTTCCAAAAATGTGGAAGCAGCATTGGAACTAGGTAACAGGCAGAGGCTGGAACAGTTTGGAGGTCTCAGAAGAAGACAGGAAGATGTGGGAAAGTTTGAAACTTCCTGGAGACTTGCTGAATGGCTTTGCCCAAAAGTCTGAGAGCAACATAGACAACAAGGTCCAGGCAGAGGTGGCCTCAGATGGAGACAGGGCACTTGGTGGGAACTGGAGCAAAGGTGACTCTTGCTATGTTTTAGCAAAGAGACTGGTGGCATTTTGCCCCTGCCCTAGAGATCTGTGAAATTTTGAATTTGAGAGAGATGATTTAGGGTATCTGGTGGAAGAAATTTCTAAGCAGCAAAGCATTTAAACTGTGACTTGGGTGCTGTGAAAAGCATTCTATTTTAAAAGGCAAACAGAGCATAAGAGTTCAGAACATTTGTAGCCTCATGATGCAGTAGAAAGAAAAACCAATTTTTGGGGGGAGAAATTCAAGCCAGCTGCAGAAATTTGCATAAGTAGCAAGGAGTCTCATGTTAATCCCCAAGACCATGGGACTCTAGGTGTCAGAGACCTTCAAGGCAGCCCCTCCCATCACAAGCACAGAGGCCCAAAAGGAAAAAGTGGGCCAGGCCCAGGGTCCCTGTGCTGTGTGTAGCCTGGGGACTTGGTGACCTGCATCCCAGCTGCACCAGCCATGGACTAAAAGGGGCCAACGCACACTTGAGGCTGTGGGTTCAGAGGGTGGAAGCCCCAAGCCTTGTCAGCTTCCATGTGGTATTGAACCTCTGAGTGCACAGAAGTCAAGAACTGAGGTCTGGGGACCTCTCCCTGGATTTCAGAAGATACATGGCAGTGCCCGGATGCCCAGGCAGAAGTTTGCTGCAGGGGTGGGGCCCTTATGGAACACCTCTGCTATGGCAGTACGGAAGGGAAATGTGGGGTCTGAGCCCCACACGGAGTCCCTACTGGGGCACTGCCTAGTGGAGCTGTGAGAAGAGGGTTACTGTCCTCCAGACCCCAGAATGGTAGATCCACTGACAGCTGGCACTGAGCACCTGGAAAACCACAAACACTCAACGCCAGCCCATGAAAGCAGCGGGAGGGAGGCTGTACCCTGCAAAGCCATGGGGCAGAGCTGCCCAGGACCATGGGCACCCACCTCTTGCATCAGTGTGACTTGGATGTGAGACCTGGAGTCAATGGAGATCATTTTGGAGCTTTAAAATTTGATGGCGCCACTGGATTTCGGACTTGCCTGGGCCCTGTAACTCCCTTGTTTTGGCCGATTTCTCCCATTTGGAGCAGCTGTGTTTACCTAATACCTGTGCCCATTGTGTCTAGGAAGGAACTAGCTTACTTTCGATTTTACAGGCTCGTGTTGGAAGGGACTTGCCTTGACTCAGATGAGACTTTGGACTGTAGAATTTTGGGTTAATGCTGAGATGAGTTAAGACTTTGGGGGACTGTTGGGAAGGCATGATTGGTTTTGAAATGTGAGGACATGAGATTTGGAGGGGCCAGGGGCAGAATGATATGGTTTGGCTGTGTCCCCACACAAATCTCAACTTCAATTGTATCTCCCAGAATTCCCATGTGTTGTGGGAGGGTCCCGGGGGGAGGAAATTGAATCATGGGGCTGGTCTTTCTCATGCTTATTCTCTTGATAGGGAATAAGTCTCACGAGATCTGATGGGTTTATCAGGGGTTTCCACTTTTGCTTCTTCCTAATTCTCTCTTGCTGCCACCAAGAGAGAAGTGCCTTTTGCCCTCCGCCATATTTATTTTGTTTATTTAGAAATGAAATTTGTGGGACAGGAGAACTAAAACTAGGTGCTTGTCTTAGAGGGCCTGAGATGAAACCCACACAAAGGCTGGGTCAGGCCGAGACGGAGCGGCAGCTGCCATTGGACTGCTTTGCCAGCAACACAGCAGCCGGTGGTTTGGCAAAGGCAACGTCGAGGCTTGGTCAATGCAGCAGGAGCAGGAGTCCAGGCAGGGCTGCCCCAGCCTGACAGGAGAGAAGGACAATCCCAGGGACTGCAGCTCATTTGTCTGGACACTCTTCAGCCACCAAAGAGCCAGCACCATCTCCCTGGATCTGGGGGCCTTCCAACCTCGAGAAGACTCAGGATTGCAGAATGGTGTGCCGTGAAGAAGTTAGTACGCAGCCAGCTTTGGAGGACCCTCTGTGGCCGCTGCCCACTTCCTGGACCCAGGCTGGCCCCCGGCTCTCCCAGGCCTGCCAGCCTTGCCCAGCGTCCTGCAGTCGGAAGGAGGAAGAGGAGAGCAAAGGAATAAAGAGAGAACAAAGCTGTCAACACTTTTGCTGGAGGGGCTTGAACAAAACATCCGCAAGGGTGGTGTAAGCGGAGATCGCTGCTCCTACAGGCTCTCTGTGCCATGCCTGGCATCAACTCTCTGCGTCCTGATTTTAGACAGGACGACTCACCAATTCAAACGAATGGTGCTGTATCAAGAGCTAAGAGCCCCCTAAAAAATCCAGATGGGTCTGTCTGGTGCACTGTAGAGCTGTAATGTAATGTAGAGTCTCTTATGTAACTCACCTGTGAGGCAACAAGCCAGCTTCACAGCCTGCACAGCCCAGCAAGCGGACAAACAGGTTAAGCCGCCCTCCCAGTGGGAGGTGTGAGGTTGTTTCCAAAGCACTTCCTGAAAGGCCAGCGGTAAACAGCCTGAGCCGCCGTCCCAGCTCAGCAGGCCGGGCAGCTCCGTCCCTTCTGTGGCCTTGCAGAGTGGCAGGCCCTGGCCAGCACCAGGCTGGCTGGCGCCCTGGGGAGTGTCTCCTGCCACCAAGAACCTGAGGGCGGAGCCTGCAGGGAACTCACTCTCAACAAGAGGCTACTCCCACAAACAGGTGCTTTCCCATTTGTCTGTGAAAAGAGTCAAACTCTGTAAAATATTTGAAATTTATTCTGAGCCAAATAGGAGTGGTCATGGACTGTGGCATGTGCCCGAGGTGGCTGGAGCACAGCTTGGTTCTGCACGTTTTAGGGAGACGTGAGACTCCAACACATACGTTTAGGAAATACACTGGTTCAGTCCAGAAACGTGGGACAACTTACGATTTTATCATGCAGGTGAAACCTCCCAAACTTCGGGTCTGTGCTGCTGTTCGTGCTGGTCAGCTTCTCCCAAATTCCGAAAGGGAGGTGGGAATAATGAGGGCTGTCCCACCAGCTCCTCTCTTCATGGCCTGAACCAGTTTTTCAGGCTCACTCTGGAGTGCCCTTGGTCAGGTTCACTCAGGTGCCTGGGTGGACGGCCTTAACATTTTGTTTGCCTGCTTATGTACCTAAACTTTACAGAAGATGGAAAAACTAGGCTGTTGCAGCAGTTTGGAGTCTAACATTCCCAGAGAAAAGGTGTAAAATTACCAAATTCCTGAAGAATGCAAGCAAACATTTTCTGTTTATCTGCTGTGCACAGTGTCAAAAACGCTGGCACGGGTCACACCGATCTGGCCTCAAAACTATTCCCAGGAGGCCAGCGGGAGTGCCCTTGTTTTCCAGGAAAGGCAGCATTCATGGAGGCCAAGTCATTTTTCTGAGGTCGAGTGGATTACACATTGCCAAATGTTTTGCATTGTTAATAAAAAATGTATTAAGACTGGGCTAGGCATGGTGGTTCATGCCTGTGATCCCAGCAGTTTTGGAGGCCGAGGTGGGCAGGTCACCTGAGTCAGGAGTTCAGGGTCAGCCTGGCCAACATTTCGAAGTCCTGTCTCTACTAAAAATGCGAAAATTAGCCAGACATGATGGCAGGCACCTGTGATTGCAGCTACTCAGGAAGCTGAGGCAGGAGAATTGCTTGAACCTGGGAGATGGAGGTTGTGGTGAGCCAAGATCACAGCACTGCACTCTAGACTGGGAGAGAGAGCAAGATGCGGTCTAAATATATATATATATATATATACACACACACACATATATACACACACGTATACACACACACACATACACACACATACACACATATACACATACACATACACACATACACACACATATACACACACATACACATACACACATACACACATATACACATACACATACACACATACACACACACACACATACACATACACACACACATATACACATACACACACACACACATACACACACATACACATACACACATACACATACACACATACACACACATACACATACACACACACACACACATATATACACTAAGACTGACTTTACTGGTTATCAATATGACATTTCACGTAAGTATAGCAAAATACACAGGTTCCGTTGCAACAGCATGAGCGAGTCTGAAAGCCCGAGTGCTGCATGTGGTTGGATAAACTGGGACAGGGATTTTCAATAGAAAATAAAAGAAAAATAAGGAAACTTTCAATATAAACTTGGGATCCCAAAGTGAGCATAAAAGAAATCATCTGGCTGTTCATGTAGCAGTTTGTTTTTAAGCTAAATTGTGAGCTTCTCTTCCTTCAAAGTTCTCAGAATATGAGAGTGATTTTTTGAAGGCAGCTCTGCATATACAGATGCTCTCTGGCAGCTTCACCTCTTTGCTCCTTACAGGAGAGCTTTTAGAAGGGCACCGTGAAAGGTTTTTAGAATGAAGAATATGTCTTCTACACATTTAAAATGTTCCCTGTTGCATAAAACATAAGAAAATGTTTGATAACTGGTTCTTAACGTTTTGGGATGGGAAAAGTCTTAGAAAATCTGAAGATGGAAGCTACAGGCCGTCTCTCCAGAAAGATGCGCACAGACATCACGACATCATTGCACATCAACTTGCAGGAGGTTTCCGGGTGCCCTGGAGCTGTGGGAGCCCCAGCTCTCCCGTCCCCCGGCCTCCTCGGGAATAGCCTTCTGCGTGGGTGCACCTGGCTGCGCCCGTGGAAGCCGGTTCACTCACAGCTTACTACTCCCTGAGCATTTTCTCATCGGCCAAGCCTCGCCCCGTGTTTTCAGGTAATCAAATAAACGGAGGGAGTGTTCTTTTCTGCTGCCCTGAAGATGACTCATCTCTCCAAGTGGAGGAAAGGCTCTCTTCAGGGTGATTAATGGTGTTTGCGAGCAAAGGGCCGCAGCCGGTTACAGGTTACAGCGTGACCCCGGGAGGCCAGCTCTGCTCCCTGGGGCCTGGGGCTGCGGAGCGCTGACCCCGCGCCTGCTCATCTAGAGGGCGAGGGCTCCTAAGTGGGCCCGACCCCGAGGCCTCTGCTCCACGGCTCAGATCACTGGCTGCAGAAGGATGAAACGCGCGGCCTGTGCAGCAACGCACGCGGTGCCACAGCCCTTCAAGTCCACGGCCTGCAGGGGCCCAGCATGCCCATCCCAGAGGGAACACCGGGCCCCTCGCCTCCCGGGGCGGCCTGTAGGTCCGGGGGTCTGAGGAAGAAAACCCAGGGGCATCCCTTCCCACTGGAGCCCCGGCTCCAGGCTCAGGCTGGGGACTTCAGTTGGGGGACCTCAGCGTCTGGGTGGGTTGGGGAGGTCCCCTGCAGTCCTGGCACAAGGTCGCTGTCTCCTCAGTGCCTGGAGCTGACGGTCTCCACTTGGGAACATGGAATTGGCCCTGGGTCGCTTCCTTCTGTGCACCCAGGCCTGGCACACCATTGCTCCATTTTCGTGTTCAGTGAAGTGAATGAAATCGCATCACACTAGCCAGGACTGGAAGTCAGGAGTGAGTGCTTGCTGGGTGTGTGTGGTGAGTTCAGTTTGGTTCACAGGCGAGACTTGGGGTACAGACGAGAAGCTGAGCAGAGAGAGTTTGGGGTCTGCCCAGCGCCGGGCACTGGGGTCGGGACGGGCACCTGTAGGCATGGTGTAGGGCTGTCCACCCCCCGGGATGCAGAGTTTTGCTGGGGAGAGGGAGCTGTGCACTGCTGCTTTCATGCAGTCCCCTGTCTTCCCAGAACTCACACGTGTGCACACAATACAGCACATGCACACACACCACACAGGTGTATACAATACACACACATGCACACACGCCACTGAGTCTGAGTGCAGAAATTAAGTGTGACTACCTGCATCCTCCGCTCCCTCAACTCCCTCCGTCCCTCTCTCCGTCTCTCCCTTCCTTCCCTTTTCCCTCCCTCCCTCCCTCCCTTCTGCAGCATGGATGTGAGTCAACACAACGACACACAATACAATAACACACAACACAATAGGAAATGTTTAAAAGTAAAAATTTGTTGTCTCCTTACAGAAACGTTGTGTTAATTCAAAAAAAGTATTTTCAAATTGTTTTAGTATAGCAATCCAATTGGTAAACAGGCACAAATTGACACTATTCTAAATACGTTATTTATTTTGTTTAAAAATGCATTGCCTGGCCATCAATAATGGATCCAGCAGGAAGACGTTAATTTTCTGCAGCTGCCAGCACCTGGCTAGTGTCTCCTTTCTCCTGGCCCTCTGTTCTGTAATCAATACTTTCCTACAGCCAGTCCCAAAAAAAAAAAAAAAAAAAAAAAAAAAAATGGCCCAACACCGCAGTCCCTGCGCCCATCCACCCCCCAACTGAGGCAGCAACCACTCCCCCAAGGAGTCCCTGGACGTTGTGGGCCCGGTTTGCAGCAAATCATCAACATATGACACTTAGCTTTTGAAGACTGGAAGCTGGCAACCTCAAAAAGGATGAAGATCCTTTGCGGGTAAACATCTCACCACGAGCTCTCGGAAGCACAGCGGCAGAATTCGGTTATAAGGGACGGAGGAGGAAAGCAGTGTGCTTGGAGAGCTGTCTCTTTTCACCTGTTCTAGAAGTTTTCTAGGTTCATTTAAAAATTATTGATCTTCACTATGAAAGCCCCAGAGCACAGGTCTTATAAAATCCAATTATTAAAACAATCTTCACAACCCGGAGTCTCTGGGAATCAGATTAAAATGGCTCTGTCATCTTTCCAGGCTCCCCACTGTGCCAGTTTTGAGAAAAGAGGCCTGGCACAGCACAGACTTTGCCACTCCATGGTGGCAGGGTTCCAGGTAGGGACAGAAACGCCAGGGTGGGCTGCTTGTTCAGTAGAGGCTGCAGGTCTGGGTCCCGTTTTGAGATTCTTGCCTCCATCACCGTTCCACAAGGAGATGCCGTGTGATTTGGCTTTGGAAAAGCGTAGAGAAATGCGAAGCCATCCAGGACGGCTCCTGGCGTGTGTCATGCAAGTGATGCCTGGTCTGTTTCCATGGGTTAGCAGCAGACTTTCAGAACATCGACATGTTTATGGTTGCATGTGGAAAAGAGGAGGCACATATTTTTTCCCTGAAAATAGGGTTGCTCTTTTTTGCTGGTCTGAGCAACTTTGCTTCCCCAAAGTCAAGGGAACATTTTCTTCAGCAGGGGTTGGACGCTGTGTGGGACTGACGCCAGCCTGTCTGTCGTGAAAGGCCGGCTCTGGCCGGGAGGGCTGAGGATGTGTGGGCGAGAGTCGGACGGGTTCTGCCTGCCAGCGCCCAGCAGGCATGAGTGTGGAGCCTGGGAGGGGCTGGACTGCGGGGGAGAGGCAGGAGGGTCGGGCCTGGGCTGCTGGAGCTGCTCCTGCTTCTTGTTTTAAAGCAGAAACTAGCACTTTGGATTTTAAATGAAATTTCATAATTTAAAAATACAGGCAAGCCAGTATCCCTGGGATGGAATTCCCAGCTGGCGGAACGGCTTGTCCAGGCTGCCACAGGCACTTTGTGGTGAAGCCGGGACCTGAACTCTGAGCTCTAGGTGACTGGTCCCCAAATCTTCCCACAGTGCCATTTGTCAGCCGTGCTCAGACAGGGTTGTGTGCTGGTGGGGGCAGGGCTCTAACTTACAAACTCAGTGGCGGAGTTGGGTCATTGTCCTCAACGACCTTGCCACCCCTTGGACTGGACGATGTCCCCTACTGCTGGTCGCCCCCTGAAGAAAACGAGTATCCCAGAGGCTTTAGTCCCCACCCCTCATTGGAGGCCAGCCACCAGAAGCCTGGGATTCTTTGAAGAGCAAGGGAGGAGCTTCCACCACTGATACTTCAAGCAGAGATAACTACCCCACCCTCTGATTCAGCCGGCCAGTGGGGATCTTGAAAAAAATGCCTGGAATTCACTTTAGCATGTCCACATCTAACGAGAGAGTCAGCGAGTGCCTCCTCTCCTGAAGCCTGGAGCCACCTCAGAGCTGCCCACATGGGGAGCTGCCGGGTGGGGAGAGCTCTGGAGGGTGGGGGGCTCAGGTTAGCCTCCTGCGATGTCCTGTGCAGGGGGGTTTTGGGTCCTTAGCCTTTGGCATTTCTAAAATGAGAAGGCCGGATTGTTCTCGCTCAGCTCTGAAGCCTATAATCCCTGGAATCTTGGAGACCTGGTTTGAAATCCAGGCCTGCATGTTACCGGGGGCAGATATTTAACTCCTCTGTGCTTCAATTTTCTTATCGGCAAGATACGTCTGTTTGGGTTTATTGAGAGAATGTGAGCCTTCCGAAGATAAGCTCCCCACCCTGTACCAGCGAGTCTCCACCTAACACAGCGCTTGCCCCAGAGAAAAACTGATTGCAGAGTAACAGCCCGGGACCTCATGTGGCAGTCAGGACGTGTAGGATTTGCAAACTCACAGCCACCGGGACATGCTAAACCTGCCTGGAAACCTCGGGGTTCTACAGTGGAAACCGCAGAAGAGTCCGAAGGGTGTGGAGTTTGTGGGAGGGAAACTGGGCGGCTTGTGTTCCCTCTAAGGATAAGCACGGCAGTGTTCCCTCTAAGAATCAACAATAGTTCTTCCTTTTTTTTTTTTTTTTTTTTTTTAAATTTCTGGGGCTTGGGCAGCTTCACAGTTCCAACTGAGGATTTGATGAAAAACATATAACCTGCCCCAGAAATAGGCACATGCTTATACACACTGAATTCTGCATTCAAACCTGCAAGTTCCATGGACTTTAGGAAACCCATTCCTGAATACTTGTGGCTTTGGAAGTTTCTCTTCAAGTAAAAGGAGCCTTGGGAATGGTTGGCTAGGCGGAGGTTTCCTGGGGAGCATGATTGGGGCTGACTTGAAAGAGCTCCCGCTCAGCTGACTCTCCCGAAGACGCGGGCTTAGCTGAGGGTGGTTTACGGAGCCCAGGGAGGTTTTTCTGCTACCATCCATGGCTCTTTAGAGAGTCACAGATCCTGGTCTGAGAACCCCTGTCAACGTAACAAGTGTAGATGGTATCCCTTGGGGACAGCGAGTCACCGACTAGGGCTTCCTGCTGGAGACAGTACCTCTGTCCAAGTTCGGGTCTGAGTCTAGTACTATTGACCACCACGGCTTCAACAACAGGGATGTTTAAACATTGTTCCAAAATCGTTCTGCCACGTGATGCTAAAATCTCCCCGTCCTTACTGCTTGGGGGTCCCCAGCTCTATTCCTCTGAAGTGAAATGGAGCTCAGTGCCCCTGCTTTTATGTCATGGGTTCTCAGCTTTCAGTCATTTGCTTTTCTCCACACTTCTGGTGCCAAAATCTGTGTCAGAGTTCAACAAGAGAAGCAGGGCCAGCAGGAAGCACGGACTGACTTAGCACAGAGAGCCGGCCTGGGCAGTGGGCAAGGCGGGTCTGGCATCCTCGGCAGGTACCAGGCTGATCAGGCTGCAGCGGCCGCCCACCGGGGCCTTTCCTCATCTGCGAGTCTGCTGTTGTCCCTGGAATGCCTTTTGACAGAGTCAGGCCCACCCAGGTTATCTGTCATAATTTTTTAACTTAAAGTCAACTGATTATGGACTTCAATCACATTGGCTCCCTTCACAGCAACACCTGCTGTTTGATAGAGTAAATCAATGGGGAATGGGAGCCTCGCCAGGTTGACATAGAAAACTAACCATCACAGTCCTCCCCTTGCCAGCCTGGCACTCATGCACACCTCCTTGAACCATCCTCAATTTCCAAATAAAGACAACAAGAAGTCATACCTCTGCGCCCAATGGCACAATTTCATACAAGCAACAACACACTAGCTCCTTCCCCAGAAGAGGATGCTGAGTTCTTGGTTGATGTTCACTCTTTTGATATCTTGTAACTTAAATACTGTCAGGTAAAGTTAATTGTTGTTAACTCATCTTATGTTACCTTATTTTAAAAAAAAGAAGAAAAGGAAGAAAACAAAAATATTGGGTTGATATACGCAAACATATTCATAGCTAAATAAGAAAGAAACCCTATTATTTGGTTATGATAACACCTGTTACCCTGTAGCTGTCACTGGTCCCATGACCATGCTGGCATTCTTAACAGCCGTGGCCCTTTACCCAGGCTGTGTTCCGTGGACCCTCAGTTGGTCACGAATCTTGACCTACTTCATTCCCAAAGGCTCTGGGCCATCAAGCAGCCCTATCTGAATTGGGTTCCCATAGATTTCCATTAACTTAAGCTCCAGACATGGTAGCACATGAGATACTCTAAGGGATTTTCTATATTTCAGACACGCTCTTCTTCACCTCCAGTGTGGAGTGGCCACTCAGTTTCCCCTGTAGTCAGGACTGTCACCCAGCCAGTAGAGCCCCTTCTTAGCTTGCTGATTGAAAGGCAGGAGGAGCTGAGAGTAGCCGGGCGGGCGGTCTTAACTTCCAGTTCAATGGAATCATTGTGTCTCCTGCTAGGAGCCCTCCTCCCTCTGGAATGACAACTTCTGGTCTGGCAGAACCTAAGGTCAGAGCTGAGAAGCAAACATTTTGCTTGTGAGTCACTAGGGTGATAGTGAGAGGAGTCAATCCTCCTTCAGTCTCTTGGTGTTAAGTAGGAAAGTCCCCCCGCCCCCCTTTCTCTTGCTGTGGCTGAAGATAAACACATTTGACCTTTTTTCCCCGTAAGGCAGAAAGAGTCAGGGTTAACGAAAAATAATGAATATGTGGGCCTCCTCAAAACACAAGAAGGCAACAGGAGCCCTGTGGGGGACTGCTCTTCCCTGCATCTAACTGCGAGGTGGCTCTCCTGGGTCTCCCAGCCACACATGCACAGGGTGCTTGGATTTATTCAGTTACATGCTGGTGTCCCAACTGGATGATTTGCATTTTACCCACTTAATCATACTCTTTCAGTCACACAATCACTAACTCATTCATTTACACACTCATTTATTTAAAAAATATTTATTAAACAAAACGACAGGCCAAGCACTGTTTGAGGTGCAGGAGACATCCCTCTGAGCACGCCCTCATGGAGCTCATAATTGAGTTCATTTTAGAGAATGTGGTGGGCCGAGGAGCCCCAGGTTTCTGACCCCATGATCTACAGGGAAAGGCGAGAACTCCATTCTCACCTCCACTTTTACTGGAAAGAAATGCAGTCAGCAAGAAAGAGCAAACTCCAGCATGGGGGTGATGACATCTTTTTGAAGCTGTATGTTAGCCTCTCTCCTTAAAGAACATTTCTGACAGGAACTTTGCATCTGATATACATGTTTCCCAAACCTTATCTTGGCTCCTTGAGAACCAGAACAATACGTTTTTACTTGGAGCAAAGGAAATAAGTTAACAGAATAAAAGAGAGAAACCTATGATCTTATCACAGATGAAGAAAAAGCGTTTGGCAAACTTCCTGATAAAAGTGTTTCGCAAACCTAGAAGAAAACTTCCTCAAGGTGATAAAGAGAATCCGTAAGATCTACGATGAGCCAGGCTCACTGATGCTCGCCTCTAATCACAGCTACTTGGGAGGCTGAGGCTGGAGGATTGCTTGAGCCCAGGAGTTCGAGACCAGCTTGGGCAACATAGCAAGACCCCTTCTCTAATAATAAAAATAATAATAATAATAACAATAATAAAATTTTAAAAATCTACAATAAACGTTCTACTTAATTGTGAAATAACAATGTTTTATCTTGAGATTGGGAGGAAGGTTGTTCTCATCACTTCTATTTAACATTATGTTAGAGGGTCTAGACAGTTGGGTAAAAAGGGATAAAGGTTAGAGGCAAAGTAAAACTGTCATTATTCACAAACCACGTGATGGCACAGGTAAAAATCCCTATTGAATATACAAAAAAAGCTTCCCTAGAATAAATGAATTTAACAATATCATGGTGTACAAAATAAATAATCAACATTAATTGCATTTCCATACATTAAGAATAAGCCGTTACAAAATAAAATTTAAAAACCACTCTGCCATTTAAAATAGTATCAAAAATATTACATGCCTGAGAATAAATCTAGCGAAATACATGTAATATCTCTACATTGAAAAATAGAAAGCATTGCTGACGGAAATTGAAGAAGACCTAAATAAATGGAAATGTAGACTATGTCAATGGATCAGAAGACTCAATTTTATTAAGATGTCAATTTCTCTAAATTGACAAAGACTCAATGTTATCTTTTTCAAAATTCTCAGAGGTTTTTTTCTGTAGAAGTTGACAATATGATTCTAAAGGTTATTTGGAGATTCGAAGGACCTAAAATAGTCAAACCATTTTTGAAAAAGAACAAAGTTGGAGAATTACCCTACCTGAATTTACAACTTACTATAAAGCCACAATTATTAACACAGCTGGGTACTGGCAAAAAGACGGACATATACATCACTGGGACAAATAGTCCAGAAATAGACCCATGCACATAAGGTGAATTTATTTTCAAACTAAGGTGCCAGTTCAATCAAATAACGAAAACAAAATCTTTTAAAACAAATGTTGTTGGGAAAACTAGGTATCTGTATAGAAACAGAAAGGAATTTTTAACCCTTTTCATCTACCCATAAATTAACTGCCATGGAGCATGGATTTAAACATCAATTTTAAAACCCTAATGCTTTGAGAAGAAAATACAGACGACAAGTCTGTATGACCCTGAGATAAGCTAAGATTTCTTACATAAGACATAAACATACTAAATGTAAAAGGAAAACCTGATACATTGCACTTCATGAAAATTAAAATTTTCTGTTCATGAAAAGATAGCATTAAGAAAAGGAGCAAGCAGACCACAGACTGGGAGGATGTACCTGCAGCTGACGAAGGATCTGTGTCCAGCATGAAGCTCCCCACAGCTCAACAGAACAAGATGAACAGCCAGCGGGAAATCAGCAGACGACCTGAGCCTTGTGCGTGGGTAGCGAGCATGAAAATACTCTGAGCTCTGAGGTACCGTAGACATGCCAATCAGAGCTATAAGGAAATGTCATTCACACCCATTAGTAGGACTGATGCACTGCAGGGAGCATGAAGTGAGACAGCCGCTTTGGAGAGCTCTTGGCAGCGTCTATTCTCACACGTATCTTTCCTGCGACCTGGCAATTCCCTTCTGGGTTCTCACCTCCTCAGGAGGAATGAAAATATACATGTCCCTGGAAAAACTCGTTCAGGAACGTGCAAAGCAGTCTAGACTGGGAGCAGTCCACACGTCAAATCACAGGAAGTGGACGACACACCGTGCAGCAGCCACACCCCGGGCAGCCACACTCCGGCAGGCCACCCGGGAGCAAGGGCGCAGAGGCCGGTCCAGGCAACGGGAGGGACGCTCCTCAAAACACCACGGCAGACGAGAGGTCTGATGCAGAAGACAGCACCGATTTCCCCCTTTTGCGTGCCACCATGGTGCTGTGCGACTCCATCAGTGGGAGGACCAAGAACAGGCAGGTGAAGCCACAAGGACAGAATTCAGGGGCATTTGATCAGAAAGGCCCAAGGGAACTTTCTGTCATGGTGGCATGTGTGTTTTATTCCTCGACTGGTGTGTGTGTCGTGGGCCTGTGCAAGTGTGAGAACACACTGACCTGAACATATAGGATCTCCGTGTTTTATTTCCCATCGATTATGTATTGATTAAAAAAGGAAAAAGGAAAGGCACGAATGCTTTGCTCCTTTTGTCATCTTCGGGTCCGACTCCAGATGACTCTTCCTTCTGTGGCCTGGAAGACGTCTCGGGGCCAGGCCCTTGTGAATGCTCCCTTTTGCTCCCTCCGACCCTGGGATAGTGTTTTCGAATCAAAGTTTCTTCAAAAGTTAATTGGGATAAGACTTGCTCTGCATATTTTGTTGGTATATTTAGAGGATGATCTTTGATAACATGTATTTATTCCGAAATACGTATTGGGCTGAGCCGTGCAGATCCCCTGAAGGAGCCCTGTGGCGCCGGGCCCGGCGGGTGAGTGGGCCCGCTCTGGCTCTCGCATCATGTGGTCATTGTCCTAATTTTCATATGGTGCAAATACATTGTAGAAAAAATTTTTAAATGCACGAAAGCCCAGGAAGAAAAACACAGGGGCCCATGATCCTGAGGCAGCTCCACTGTCCCCAGCTGCTTCACTCACCCAAATCGTGGCTGCCGTGTGTATACTACGTCCGTGCTTTTCACTCCATGGGTAGTGAAAACGCTTCCCCACACGATTCAGTGCATGATGTTCTGTCGTAGGAAGATGCTGTAATATACCAAGTGAAACCTGCGCTGTTTGAAATGTGTTTCCAGCATCTGTAAAACTGTGCTCGTGTGTGATGCACCGTTGCTCTGGCAGGAGGAGGCAGAGGCCCACTGTGCTGCTGTTTGCGATTCCTCTCACAAGTGCATGCTTTTCACACATTTTAAAGCACCTCTTGGGGAATGAGACACTGATTTCTTTCTTTTGTGTGCCCCTCATGGTGCTAGTATATGCTGGGCGGGGTGCTTTTAGGGTGCCCTGGGAGGAAGGGGCAGGTGGGCTCCAAGAGCCTTTATAGCCCTGGCATCAGGTGGGAGAGCCCTGGGCGGAGGCACCAGCAGGACCCAGCCACTGAATGCAAGACGCAGCCCAGCACTGGGGGCACACAGATCCTTGTCAGGCAGCGATACACCCTCTGGGCTGGTGGTTCCCTTGGGCAGGAAAATGCATCTTGAAAAATCTATCCAACAATTATACTTGTTTTTTTTTTGGAAATGGAGTCTTACTCTGTCACCCAGGCTGGAGTGCAGTGGTGTGATCTCAGCTGACTGCAACCTCCATCTCCCAGATTCAAGCGATTCTCCTGCCTCAGCCTCCAGAGTAGCTGGGATCACAGGTGCGCACCACCACGCCCAGCTAATTTTTGTATTTTTAGTAGATATGGGGTTTCATCATGTTGGTCAGGCTGGTTTCAAACTGCTGACCTTGTGATCTGCCTGCCTCGGCCTCCCAAAGTGCTGGGATTACAGCTGTGAGCCACTGCACCTGACATTCAATTATACTTTTGTATCTAGAAACATGAGCAACTCTTGATTTAATAATACAAACTAGAGTGCATAAATCTCAACAAACTTTCCATCCTAGTGAGGTAAGAGAAGAGGACAGCCCACAGGACCAAAGGGCTGTCCTGACCGGGGGGCAGGGGCTGAGGATGAGAAGCTTTGCCGGCCACCTGTTCCTGGGAAACCTCTCCTGGTCATTATCCACACCCGTCGGAAGAAGACAAGGTATGCCTTTTGGCCGATCGGAGGCGGCATTCTCATTCACTCGCCCAGCACGTATTTATTGGATACCTCGCTCCTTCTCAGCATAGGTCTGGGTTCAGATGAATACTGCTTGGTCCTTACTCTGGAGGCATTTCTAGACCCACAGGGAAGACAAGCGCACAAAGCTGCAGTGACGAGGAATGTTCTTGTGTCCAGAAGAGGGGCAGTTCATGCAGCCCCCGGAGAAGATGACAGACACGTGGGCACGTGAAGAATGAAAACAAGCCGGCAGGGCAAATGAAGGGGGCGGCAGGGAGGGTCGGGGGGCCCAGAGCTCCAGAAGCATGGACTGGAGGCCGAGAGAGGACGACGGGAGACGGAGCCTGGTGGCTTTCAGCTCCTCCCACAACGGTTTGTTTTGGGGCCAACTCATAGCAGAACCCACGGAGGCTCCACACGGGGCTGAAGGTGAAAGCCCGACTCTGCTGGCAGCTTGCGAAGGAAGCTCTGTCACTGTCGCCTAGCCTACGGCGAGTGCGGGTGGCAGCAGGTGCAGTGTTTCGAGTGCCGCAGGATGGAAGGGTCTCCACCGCCGCCCCTCCTGTGGCCGGGCTGGGAGAAGGTGCAGTGGCCATGCTCAGAGCCTGAGTCTCTGCCGCAGCCCCCACCGCCCAGCTGCTCATCGTCACTCAGCCCAGGCCAGGTGGTGCCCTGACCCTGTGACTTCATGGAGGGCCGTGCCCCTGGAACTCTGTGAGCCTCTCTGAATGGGGGTCATGAAGCGGCAGCATCACACAAGGGCCTCTGGTGCCTCTGGCCATGGGAGCAGCTGAACTGAAGGCACTGGGCTGGGCGGTGGTGCCAGATCCCAGCCCAGCAGGCAGAGGGCAAGGCCCAGGCAGGCGCTGGCACCAGACCAGGAACCGGGCAGCCTCTGAACACGGTAGGCGCTGCCCAGTCCTGGGAGTTGGGGTGCACTTCGCAGTCAGGACACAGTGGGCTCCCCACCTGCTGCCGGGGAGACCGTGAGCTAATTCTTATGTCCACCACCTCGCTTAGTGCTCGGCACACCTGGGACTAGCTCCACTTCCACTGGAGGGAGGCTTCCAGCTCAGATTCATAGACAGATTCCAGAGAATTCTAGAGGATGCCCTAAGAAGGGAGCAGGGCGAGGGCTGGGAGTCAGCCTGGGTTCCGCCCTGATCTCATGCAGGGGGAGCTGGGTTCGGCCTGGCAGCCGTCTGGTTTCTCAGATACTCAGTGGTGTAAGCTCACAAGAGCCGCGGAGCTGTGCTCGCATCACTCGGCGTGAAGCTGCTGGGAGCGCACCCCTGTCCTGGGCGTGTCTGGAGCACGCTGGGTGCCGGGGGCTGTCACCTGCCATTTCTTCTTTCGCTGACGGAAGTGGCTTCACCTGGAAGCCCGGGTCCCCCTTCACGCGTCCCTGTTGCCATCATCTTTTGTTACAATTGTAAGTGGTATCCACAGATTTGTATTTTTTAGGCACTGAAAAAGCTTTAAAAGGTCATTTTCCTCGGGGACTATCCTGGTGAGGGCTTTCTTCTATTGTGATCAATAAGCTCTTCTAGAAATGTCTGTTCTTTGGCTGGAAAAGGTGAAGATTCAGGTCATTCTACAAAACCCACCAAGCAGCCGCGTGGAAGATGAAATGGCTCTTCAAATCACAGACCTCACTGAAGACGGTAACGAGTAGAAGGCTGAAAGAAAGACCGTTCATTCACTTTCAAGCACAAATCTTCCACTGCTGAGATGCGGATACGCAAATGTCAGGGCTCCCAGCATGCAGGAAAGCCACGGCCACTGGCTTCAATTCTTTGGAGCCAACAAAGGCCCATTCCGGGTGTTGTGCTCTTCCAGGCTCCGGCCAGCAGGGCAGGACCTGGTGATGCCTGTTTCCGTTTGATCCTAACTGCATGTTCAGTGCAAGGCACTTCATTATGAGTGGAATCTTTTAGGCAAGGAGAATGTGTTTACATAGTGTTTAGAGACTAGAAACGGGGTTAAGGAATATGAGCAACATCCACAAGAAAGGCTGAGGAGAGAAAAGAAACAAGAACACTTAAGAAGGCAGGTCCGAAGCCAGGCGGCGGTGCAGGCCCCTCCGGCTGGAGAAGGAGCTTGCTTTGTCCGTGGGGCCTGGCCGAGATGGGGGTGGTGTCAGGGTCACAAGGTCTCGTGAGCAGCTGGAGCTGGACAAACAGAGCGAGCAGAGGTCAGCAGGGGAGGCCCTGGGGTTTTCAAAGTGCTTTGATGGAGACAGAGGAAGAAAGTGGTGGGCAAAGATGGGCTGGGGCCACGCCTGCTCTGTCCTCTTTCTGCCTCTCCTCACTCTGCTGTAGCCCTGGGAAAGTCACGGAAGCTCTCTCGGCTCCATTCGCCTCATCTGTGAAATGGGGACATATGCTATTTGCCAGCTTGGTGAGGGTATGTATCTGTCAGAGGACCCTAGAGATGTCCTGGGACCAGGATGTCACTTCCTCAGCCCCAAACCGGGAGGATCTTGTCTTGCCCATTCTCCAGGGTCCAGGGGTGGCAAGGGTCCGGGAGTCCAGGGGTCCAGGGGTCCAGGGGCGGCAGGGATCTGGGATGGCAGGGGTCCAAGGGTCCAACGGTGGCAGGGGCCCAGGGGTGGCAGGGGTTCAGGGGTAGCAGGGGTCCAGGGTGGCAAGGGTGGCAGGGGTCCAGGGGTCCAGGGTGGCAGAGGTCCAGGGGTGGTAGGGGACTGGGGAGGATCTGCAGACCAGCACCCTCAGCATCATGCTGAGGGGCTTGGCTGCTGCTAAGCCTGAACACGAGGTGTTTCCGAGTTTGATTCCTGCAGTGGTCCCTCATGGTAGCCAAGAAGTCAGGCATCCCCTTCCAACGTCTAACGGACACTTACAAGCTCAGGCCTCAGGAGAGGCGCCTGCAATCTTTGCGCGGCTGCACGCTGAGTGCTGGGGTTTCACCCAGACCACAGCGAAGTCTCGGCACCCTGGTCACGCCCTTGGCATTGACTCTGTGCACAGTTATGTGGGATCTGGAGCCACAGCTGTGCCGCAGAGCAGAGGCAGGAGAGGAGGCAGCCTTCATATTCTGCTGCGTGCTTGGGAGTGCCTTTGAAAATGCTATCATTAAACCCAATCGCCAAGGGGCATTTTGAGTTCAGGGCACCCTCCCGGGGCACAGGGAGGTCTGGCTCTGTTGTGGCGGATGGGAATGGCTGAGTCTGGACTTAAATAGCCCTTTTCTCCCCAGGGTAATGGCACGTTACTGTCAGGAAGTTGCACAATATAAAATCTCAGTCCAAGTACACAGTCGAGTTCAAAAAGACTGAAAACAGAGGGTTGAATGTCAGCCTCTCGGGGATGAATTTAGGCCATTGTTTAGAATGAAATGTTTGGTCAGAAAACCCACACTTGTCCAAACACAGAGATGGGGTGGGGAAGCCACTGAGGGAATCCAGGGACAGGAGTGTCCAAGGACTTCAGGGCGCTTTGTGAATCAATACTCACTTCACAATCCTTTTGAAAAAAATGGCCTATTTTACAGCAAGAGAATCTAACACTGGCCTTGGATTTGGGTCAAAGGCTCTGGGAGGTCTCCTGTGCTTACACGTACATTTCTAGCTCAGTTCTCAGTAAAGCTGAAGATTCTGCCAAGGAAAATGTCCCAGGAACTGCAAATGCCTATGGTAGACTTTCACACTGGCGCTCCCTTAGCAGCTGACCTCTAAAGAGAAGGCTGCTACAACAGGGGACCCAGGAGACTCAGCGGACAGTAGGGGAGAGGCGGGAACGCAGGTGAGAGACGGAGAGGCGGGAACGCAGGTGAGAGACGGGAACTCAGGTGAGAGACGGAGAGACGGGAACGCAGGTGAGAGACGGAGAGGCGGGGACGCAGGTGAGAGACGGAGAGGCGGGGACGCAGGTGAGAGATGGTGGAGAGACAGTAATTCAGGTGAGAGATGATGGAGGGACGGGAACTCAGGTGATAGTTGGTGGAGGTTGTTCCCTACAATGGTGGCTAAGGGAATAAAGACAAGTTAATGCATGTAAATTGTTAAGATGTGGAAATGATAAAACTTGACCGCTGATGGGGTTGGACAGTGAAGGAGAAGGTGAGTTAGGGGTGTCCTCTGCTTTCAGCAACAGAACGGTTTAGAGCAGCAAACCTGGCACAGGTGGGATCTACTAGGGGTCATGGAGGATGGTGGGTTCGGTTTCCACCAGGTGGAATTTGCAACATCATGGGCTGTTTGAGAGGAGGGGTGGGTCGGACGTGTGCGTGTGAGGCTGAAGCTCCTTGCAGGGATGGGGCCGAGTGTTACTGGCCTGAGACTCAGTAGCCTTTAGATGGAAGTTCAAGAGGGGCGAAAGGAGACCAGGCAGGGAGGGGCAGGAGGCAGGGAGAGGAGTCAGTCCTGGACTGGCACCCAGAGTGAGGCACGGGAAGAGGCGGGTGCTCCTGGAGGAGGCTGGGATGCAGTGGGGCCAGTGGGCCAGTGAGGTCAGGGGGACCGCGGGCCACAGAGCAGGAGGCGGGGGGCGTCCCCGTCCGCGACCGCCAGGCCGCCAGCCCCGGCTTCACCTGGCTGCAGCGAGTCCACTGGTGTGTTCAGTGATCCGAGCCTGTGCCGCCGGGGACTCACTGAATTGGCTGAGAAAGTCTGAGGAAGAAAAGCTGTGAGCGCCAATTATCCGCGGATTAAGCATCGTTCCTTGGGTAACGCAGGCCGTGGGGTGAGGACGGGGTCAAATAACCAGGTGGCCCTGGGAGGGGTGGCGGTCTCCGGCGCAGAGGCCGGGCGTGGCGCAGGTGCCAGGTGGCCCTGGGAGGGGTGGCGGTCTCCGGCGCAGAGGCCGGGCGTGGCGCAGGTGCCAGCCTGCTCCGGTGCTGCCCACGGGGCTCCAGCACAAGGCACGGCCGTCAGCTCCCCGGGCGCAAGAAGGGAAGGCCTGGTGCGACGGGACGCAGAGGAGGATGCAGGCGCGGGCGTCCGGATCCGCCCGGGGGGCAGCAACCCCGATTCTCGCCTCCTCAGAAGAAAAGAATTCGACGGAGGGGCACAGGGCAGGAGATCGGGGCAAGTGTCAGAGCAGGGGTGGAAGTTTATCAGAACGCTTCAGAGCAGGAGCGAGAGGAGGCACGTTTGGAAGAGGCCCAGGCGGGGACCGGAAGGCCACGTGCCGCGTTTCTCCTCCACCGAGGGCTGCACACGCGGTTCCAGCTCCCCTTCCCACGACGCTGCCCTCGGGGTGGGCTGCCCGCATGCGCAGAGCCCCCCGACGCCCGGGAAGTGAGCACGGTGCCTGACGTTCCTGGCAGGTGGGGGAGAGCCCTCTCCTGCCCTGCTCGTGACTGACTACCTGTACCCTGTGGGCCTGGACGAGGAGATCGCAGGGTCTGTCTGTCACCCTCTTCTTGCCTCTGCAATGGCTTTGCTCTCAGCAGCCTTTCTCCACGTTGGGGAGAAACCGCCACCCGGGGCACAGCTTTTAGGACCCCAGACTCCACACACCAGAAAGAAAACTCTCTCCAAACGAGTCTTACTTGGATCTTGCTTGTGATATTCACAGTGGAGAAAGTGGAGCCACAAACCTATGTGGTGACGGCTCCAGATGGCATTGAACGGGCTCCACAAAAAGAATGACAAACACGCACACTTTAGACCCCGCATCTAATGTCCCTCAACCTCAGTTACCCAATCTGCAAAGCAGACAGGGAATCTGATATTATCACAGTACATGAATATTAACTGAGATACTGTACACACAGTTCTTGCCTGGTGGCCTGCACAAAATAGGCCTTCAACAAATAACAGATTTTTTAAAAGACTATTTTTTTTGACATGGGGTCTTGCTCTGTCACCCAATCTGGAATGCAGTGGCACAATCTCAGCTCCACTTCCCGGGTTCAAGTGATTCTCCTGCCTCAGCCTCCTGGGTAGCTGGGATTACAGACATGTACCACCACATTCAGCTAATTTTTGTATTTTTAGTAGAAATGAGGTTTCACCATGTTGGCCAGGCTGGTCTCCAACTCCTGAGCTCACGTGATCCGCCTGCCTCGGCCTCCCAAAGTGTTGGGATTACAGGCGTGAGCCACTGCTCCCAACCAAGACTCTTTTTTTTTTTTTTTTTTTTTTTTTTTTAGAAATAGTTTTAGATTTGCAGCAAAATTGAGCAGAAGGTACGAAGAATTCCCATCTACCTCCTGCCCTCACAGACACAGTCTGGCTGGCTATCCACATCCCCTACCAGAGGGGTACATTTGTTACAGTCAGTGAGCCTCCAGCGACACGTCTTTCTCACCCAAAGCCCCTAGCTTACATTAGGGCTCATTCTTGGTGCTGTACATTCTGTGGGTTTGGATAAGTAGATAATGGCGGGAATCCATCTTTTTAGTATTACACAGGGTATTTTCACCACTGTGCTCTGCTGACTCATTCCTTCTCCCGAAAGCCCTGGCAACCACTTTTTACTGTCATCATAGTTTTGCCTTTTCCAGAATGTCATGCAGTTGGGATCATGTAGTTTGTAGTCTTTGGGGATTGGCTTATTTCCCTTAGGAATATGCATTTAAATTTCCCTCGTGTCTTTTCATGAATTGATGGCTCATTTCTTCTTAGTGCTGAAAACTGTTTTAAGGTCTGGATGTACTACAGTTTGTCTGTTCAGCAATTGAAGGACATCCTGGTTGCTTCCAATTTTTGGCAATTATGTACAAAGCCGATTTAAACATCCCTGTGCAGGTTTTTGTGTGGACATATATTTTCAGCTTCTTTGGGTAAATGCGAAGGAGTGGAACTGCTGAATTGCATGGGAAGAGTATGTTTTGTTTTGTAGGAAACTTGCTAGACTACTGTGGATGAGTGTTTTTGCCCCACATCCTCGTGTTGTCGCGTTTTGGGTTTTGGCTGTTTTAGTATGTGCGTAAACTGCATCAGTGTTGTTCTGATTTGCATTTCCCTGGTGACGTGATGCTGAACATCTTTTCATATGCTTATTAGCCATCTGTGTATCTCCTCTAGCGAGGTATTTGTAAGGTCCTTGCCCCATTTTTAAAATCGAGTTGTTTGTTTTCTTATTGTTGAGTTTTAAAAGACTTTGTATGTTTTGGATACAGTCCTTTGTTACGTATGTTTCTTGCAAATATTTTTTCTCAGCTTGTGGCTTATCTTTTCATTTTCTTCACACTGTCTTTTGCAGACCAGAAGTTTTTAAATCACTTCCAGCTATCGATCAGTTCTTTCATAAATAACGGATTTGATCTCTCTAAAAGTCGTTGCCAAACCCAAGGTCATCTAGGTTTTCTTCCGTGTTATCTTCTAGGAGTTGTATAGTTTTTTGCATTTTATATTTATGTCTATGATCCACTTTGACTTAATGTTTGTGAATGGTGTAAGATCTGTGTCTAGATTCATTCTTTTATAAGCTGTCCAGTTGTTCCAGCACTGTTTATTGAAAAGATTAGCTTCGTTTCATTTTATTGCCTTTGTTCTTTTGTGAACGACCAGTTCACTGTATTTATGTGGATATGTTTTTGGACCTCTATTCTGTTCCATTGATCTGTTTTTTTGCCAATACCACAATGTTTTTAGAGTAAGACGTAGCTTTAGAATCAGTCTTGAAGTCAGGCAGTGTCTGTCCTCCAATTTTGTTATTCTCCTTCAGTATCGTGTGGGCTAGTCTGGGTCGTTTGCCCCTTTTTAACCTTTAGAATTAGTCCATCAAGATCCCCAAAATAACTTGATGGGATTTTGATTGGGATTGCATTAAATCTACAGATTAAGTTGGGAAGAATCTTGATAGCTTGACAGTATTGAATCTTCCTATCCAGGGACATGAACTATTTTCCTACTTATTTAGGTTTTTTTTTTTTTTTTTTCCTCTCATCAAAGTTTTGCAGTTTTCCTCATATAGATCTTTTGCATATTTTGTTAGATTTATTCTTAATGTATTGCCTTGTTTTTTTTCTAGTGCTCTAATATCAATGGTGCTATGTTTTTAATTTCAAATCCCACTTGTTCATTGCTGTTACATAGGAAAGTGATTTGCTTTTGCATATTAATCTTGTAGTCTGCCTCCTTGCTATTAATATAATCAGTTATCAGTTTCAGGAGATTTTCCTTTGGTCAGTTCTCTCAGATTTTCTCATAGTCAATTATGGCATCTGCAAACAAAGACAACTTCATTTCTTTCTTCTCCTCTATATACCTTATATTTTATTTTCTTGTTTATTGCATTAGCTAGGACTTTTAGTGTGATGTTGCAAAGGGGTGTTGAGAGGTGATACCCATGCCTCATTCCTGGTCTTAGTGGGGTTCCTGGTCTTAGTGGGGAAAGTTTTGAGTTTCTCACCATTAAGAATGGTTGATGTTAGCTGTAGGTAGATTTGTAGATATTCTTTATCAAGTTGGGGAAAGTTCTTGTCTATCTCAGTTATCATTTTTTTATAGCTGAATAAAAGGTATTACATCGAGTTCATGTTCGACACCGGTTAAGGCACCATCTCCATGAGGTTTCCGTGCACGGTGCAGTCCAGAGGCTGTGGTCATGGCGCTCCAGTTTCGGATGAAGAACCAAACTGAAGAGAGACCCCAGAGCCGCCCTGGAGTATGAGGTGGAAAACACCAAGAGGCCTATTTTTCCAGACCTTCTTTGAAAAGCTTTATCTTAAGGTACCAGTGCGATGGGGGTGGGTGTCAGAGGAAGGATGACTAAGTTGGGGAGTGGGGACCACGCTCCTGTATTGGCCTTCTGCATCTGGTTTAATTCTGTCCTGAGAGACGTCAGCTCTGTTAGCTCCTGCCGTGTCTCCGGAGCCTCAGAGCTATGGATAAGTGAATGAGAAACACTTTGTGAATGTTTTCTGTTTCTTTTCTTCTTTAAAAATGACAGCAAGAAAGAGAAAAAAGGGAAGAAAGAGGACCTATTTCTGTCTCCTTATCTTCCTCCCACAGCCTCCTCAGCCTCCTGCCGCTGTCCCTTCCCCAGTATTCCGGTGGCCCGGGGGTCTGGCTTGCTGGTGCCACAGCTGGGAATGATACAGAGATTTCGGAATGTCTAGGTCTTAGCATCACACCAGCTCTATTTCAACATTTCAGTGTTCATTTATAGTAGATCCTATTTAAAGAATATGTTCTAGAAACTACTTTAATATATTATCTAAACACAGAGACTTAGCCACCCTCCCAAGGACCTGTCCTCAGCTGAACTCTTGTGTCAGCCTTAAATAATATTTGATAATAATAATATCAAAAACTGGGCCAATAATGCTGTCTTGTTACAATTGGAAAGGCGTCGTCCTCTGAGATTGTCATTTCCCGAAGCAGGATTTATTTTCTTCTCCTGAGCTCAGGATAAATTCTAGCTAAGTGAATGTCTGAGAAGTCTGGACTCATTTGTTGCTATCTTAAGATAAGGGCCTCTGATTATCAGGCAAGAGTGCTGGATTCGTGAAGCCGGTGCAGGGATGCTTTGGGCTTTTCGCTAATATATTTGCAAATGAGAAGAGAATTGGCAAGTGAAGATCCAATTTGCTCTGCCGATCACCCTCGATTTTCTCTTTGCATTTCCTATTGAGACAGATTTTAAATGGTTGAGCAACCTCCCACGCAGGCTCAGAAACCTGCAGCATCAGCACGGGCCAGGTCCTTTCTAATGGGCAGAAGGAGCAACGTCAACCAGCACGACACATCAGAAGGCTCTTGGCACTGCGACCCAGGGGCTGGATTTCCATGTTATCTCGCAGAATTGCACAGTTCCCATGGAGTGGCATGGAATGAGAATGTGGTCATAGGGCCCTAGTTCTATGTTAGGGCACTCCTAACTGGAGACCAGCTGAACACAGAGCAAGTGCAATTTACCAAGACAGAAAAAATGTGACGCGGGTGAGCATTTCAATCTGAAGCAGAGCTGGGCTCCATTGACCAGCGTGTGATGGGACGGGGAAGGGCAGCTCTGCCATGAGTGTGAACCCACCAAATTGTCCAGAGTCCCAAGTTCTCCTCTGTAGGACCACAGGCAATTCATGCAGCTTCTCTCTCTGTTTTCCCACCTGTGAACCTGAGGACTGTGATGATGCCCTGTTTGTGGAAAATCAAACAAGATCATGAATCTGAAAACACTTTGCTGGAGTCCCACTCTCTGTGTAAAGTGCCTGTGCAGTAAGGATAAAACCGTACGATGAAATATTTTTCTATTGTGCTGTTGCTGAAGATCAGTAAAACCAAAAGCTATAACAAGGCACACTTAAGTTGCCAGAATAGTCAAGAAAAAGAACCAAGGCGGAAAATTGGCCCTTTCAGATATCAAAACATAACAAGAAGTGATTGGAATAAGTGTAATACAGGTACAAAAAATCATTTTCATTGTTTGAAGTCAATAGTCCAGACTCATTCAAATTAGTAAGGGAAATTATGGGTTATTTAATAAATGCCCTGATAAGGACAATCATTTTATGTGTTTGGGAAGAAGAGATCCCAATTCACGGTCTTGACAAAAATAATTTTCAAATAACTGAATGTTATTTCAAAAATTCTAAAACTTACACATGAAAATATGTTTCCGTTTTCAGAGGTAGGAATAGGTCTTCTTAAGATTAAAAAAAAAAGACAAATAAATGAAAGATTGATAAATTTGACCTCCTAAAATTTTTGATGTTTAAAATTTTAAAAATAACTTTTATTGGAATATCATATACAAGCAGAAAAGAGCAAAAACCTGTGGCTTTCTTTGACTAGCAGAATGGTGCGTAAGTGGTGCTAGGTGATTTCTTGGCTGGGGCCTGAGAAATCTGCAGTTTCTGCTACCCAAGGCTTGGAATCCTCCCTCTTGAAAGCAAACTGTGAGAAACGTCTCATGAGGGTAACTGAAGCACTGAGCTCCCAGCCAGCACCCAGCTTCCTGCATGTGAGTGTGCCATCTTGAATTTTTCAGCATGCTCAGTCCATAGGATTGCAGCCTGGTGCAGTGGAGCCAGCTCTCAGAAAATAAAGGTAAAACCTTATTGTTTTAAGCCACTAAGTTTTAGGATGCTTTGTTATGCAGCAACAGATAACAGAAATACTTCTTTCTTCATGGCTGTGCAGAATCACTTTTATCATAAACCAAGCATCACAAGGAGGGTCTTGTTCAGGGATCTCCTGTTCCATTGCTCCAATCCACTGATACCACGGAGTTTACTTGGATCTCTTTATCTCAATAACACGTTGTAGTTCTCTATATGGAGTTCTTGCACATTTTGTTTGATTTATTCCTTTTATAGTTCTTGAATATACAGTTATGTCATCTGTCAAAACCAGAGGGTTTTTTTTCTCACTTTCTAATTCTTATGGTTGCTTAATTTTTTTTAATTTTTATTTTTATAGAACTGGCAAGGACCTGCAGGACAGTGTTGAATAGAAGTGGTCAAAGAGGCATCCCCTCGACTCACAGTCTCAGAGGGAAAGTTTTCAACTACTGTGATATTTGGGTGATGATTGCTCTTTTCCTTTGTAGATACCTTTTATCAGATTATGGAAATTCCCTTTTATTTCTAATTTGCCAATAATTTTTAAATTATAAATTTTTGCTAAATTTTATTACATTATTTTTATTGCACATTTGAGATGATGCTGTGTCTTTTCCTTTATTTTTAGTAGTGTGTTGAATTATATTCATTGATTTTTAAATGTTAAACCAGCCTTGCCTTCCTGGTATACATCTAATTTGGTTGCCATGTATTTTCTTTTTCTATGTTGCTACATTCAGGGTTGTTTTGTTTTGTTTTGTTTTATTGTATCTATGTTTTAAAGAAAATTGACCTGTAATTGCACAGGGTAGAGGATGGTGCAGAGGTGGGACCCTGGCAGCCTCTGTGGAGCTGGTCACCAGCGGTCCTGGTCGGGTCCCCCAGCATGTGGGGCTACACATTCCTCTCTGAATGTAGGCAAGCGGGAGGCTGAGTTTTTCTCTCCAGTGCTTGAATGTGTGTGGAAGAACTGGGCCCAGCCTGTTTATACTCCAGCGAGTGTCTGTGCACTTGGCACCCGCTCGCTCTCTGTCCCCATTCTCTGTGAAATGGGTGGGTCGGTGCTTTGGTTTTTAAATAGAATACTGACAATGAATATGAAAGAATGACAATGTTTGAAATTTCCAACTGATAAAAATCATGCCACAAACACAATCAAGTTTGCAGGTGATGCAGGCGTCCTACAGTGCTGTAAGGCCAAGGGAGGCGGCTCTCCGGCTGGTGTGCTCGGTCAGCGGAGGCATCAGCTCCTCAGGAAGCAGCTGGACCCGGCCCTCTCCCAGCCTCCGGTCTCTGCCCTGCTCTTCAGGTCATATCGAGCATGAGAAGAACTTCCCAAGTGGGGACAGGTGGGAGCCGCTGCCATTTAACAATATTAATGTGTACGGAGTCGTCACAGGCCAGGCACAAAATCTCAGAGCTACACAAAATGACAATGGTCATTTATTGTCCCCATTGTACAGATGAGGAAATTGAGGCTGGGAGAGGGCAGCAAGGTCCTCAAAGTGGCATTCACGTTCGTACACGGCAGAATCAATGTTTGACTTAAATGCCCGTCCCTCAAAGTGCACGTTTGCAATCACCATGGATGCTGTCTGTGTGTTTGCTCAGGGGCCAAGGAGCTGAAACACGCTTGAGGGAAGGAAGTGATTTGCAGATACAATGTTTAAAAATTGATTTCACAAGAATCTGTTCCCTTCTGGGAATTACGAGGCGTTAAAATGTAGCATGTAACCTGGCAGGTAGCATGTGACAGGAAAATTAGGTTTTATTCTTATCACGGGATGATTAGGAGTTTCACTTGAAACCCTGTCTTCCTGCCTCCTCTTCCAGATCCAGCTGCCGCCTTCCGAGATGGGGTCTGGCAGGCGACGGGAAGGTGGAGCGGAGGGGCACGTCCTCTCTGGACTCAGGTGCCCTCAGGCCCACTGCAGGAGGCTTGTCGGGACACCAGGCCTCTGGCCTTAGGCTCTTCTTCTTTTTTTAATTTTACTTTAAGTTCCGGGATGCATGTGCAGAATGTGCAGGTTTGTTACATAGGTATACATGTGCCATGGTGGTTTGCTGTACCCATCAACCTGTCATCTAGGTTTTATGCCCCGTATACATTAGTATTTGTCCTGATGCTCTCCCTCCCCTTCCCCCTTCACCCCCCGCAGGCCCCGGTGTGTGACGCTCCCCTCCCTGTGTCCGTGTGTTCTCACTGTTCAACTTCCACTTGTGAGTGAGAACATGAGGTGTCTGGTTTTCTGTTCCTGTGTTAGTTTGCTGAGAACGATGGCTTCCAGCTTCATCCATGTCCCTTCAAAGGACATGAACGCATCCTTGTTTATGGCTGCATAAGATTCCATGTGGCCTCAGGCTCCTGTTTCTCCGTGAGGCAACCACTGCCTGGGACTGGCAAGGCATGGGAATTGATTAGGCTTACCATCTGTTTTAGATACAGCATAAAGTAGCAAACTAAGAACAATCTTCATGTTCCTACCCTTTAATGAAATGTGCACCCAGCATTATCTCTTCCTCAGAGTAAAACTAGTTCCCCAGGGGCGTGGACACCACGAATTCCATGAGGCCCCTGCAGTGGCGTGGACAGGCCAATATGCTCGGGGCTGTGAATCTCAGCTCTGCCGTTTTCCTGCCGAGTGACCCTGGGTCTGTGACTGGACATCTCTGAGCCTCAGCTTCCTCACCTGTAATCTGTGGATAGAAGGCCCTCATCGCCGGGCTGTGAGCAGATCACAAGACATGCTTTCCCCAGCCTGTTAGCACGTTCTGTAACCAAGAGGACAGATGAAGGAAGGGGCATCACCGTGCCAGTCCCGCCGGCACTTAGGGAGCAGCCTGTTGTATTCGCCCGTTTTCACTCTGCTGATAAGGACAGACTGAGACTGGGCAATTCACAAAAGAAAGAGGTTTAATGGAACTTACAGGTCCACGTGGCTGGGGAGGCCTCACCATCATGGCGGAAGGCAAGGAGGAGAAGTCCTGTCTTACATGGCAGCAGGCGAAGACAGAATGACAAAGATGCAATATCAGAAACCCCCGATAAAACCATCAGCTCTCAGGAGATGTATTCGCTGCCTCCAGAACAGTGTGGGGGAAACTTCCCCCATGATTCAAGTATCTCCCGCCAGGCTGCTCCCACAACATGCGAGGGAATCATGGGAGTACAATTCAAGAAGAGATCTGGGTGGGGACACAGCCCAAACCTTGTCATCTATCCTGCGCTCAGCCCTGAGCTAGGCTTGGATAAATTGTGTTTATTTCCATGCATTGAGTTTATGATCCTATTATAGGATAGGAATACTCCATCATGCAGTTATGGGCCCCAGTGGCTATTGTTCCCCTCTGGGTTCTCATCCCTTAGCTTCCACTTAAAAGTGAGAGCATGTGGGATTTGGTTTTCTGCTCCTGTGTTAGTTTGCTAAGGATAACGGCCTCCGGCTCTATCCATGTTCCTGCAAAAGACGTGATCTTGCTCCTCGCTGCTGCTGCACAGTATTCCGTGGTGTATGTGTACCACATCTGTTGAAGTCCAGTCTGCCATTGACGGCATTTAGGGTGATTCCGTGTCTTTGCTATTGAGAATGGCGCTGCTATGAACACACGTGTGTCTGTGTCTTTATGGCAGAATGATTTCTATTCCTTTGGGTATATATCCAGTAATGGTATTGCTGGGTTCAATGGGGGTTCCGTTTTTAGCTCTTGAGGAATCACCACGCTTCTTGGAAATCACTACGGCTAATGTTTCATAAGCATCATTTTAGAGCTTTTGCAATGCGTATATTCTCCCAGAAGAGTAGATGGAAGTAATTTCACACAAATGAAATGCATCATGTATTAGATTTTATATTGCTTGTATTTAACTCAAGAGAATAAATCTGAGACTGAACATGAAGAAAATGGCTGAATGGAGATGCATTGTTTTTCATAAGCGATATTAGTGATTTTTCCTAAAAATCTAAAATTCACAAAGTTAAGCTACAAGGTTGGGGTTAGGGTCAACTTCGCTTTTTTAAAAAAAATTTTAATGTAATGTTATAACTTTAAGAAGTTCTGCTGATTTCTTCCCCTTGAATTTGCACAATTCGTGTCTCTGACTGACTTTTCTTCCTCCACCGCAACGTTTGTTGGCTAGACTATTTTTACAGACTTGCATTTTATATCATCTACATTTCATTCTGTGCCACAATTACCATGTATTTCATTTGAGATCCTTCCAGATTCAAATACATTCAGTATTCTTCCCTTCCAGCTTCTTCATGCCTGAATTCTAACATGTTTACGATTCAACTGCTGTACAGCTAAATTTTTATCATCAACTATTTTTATCGAGAAGCGCTCCTGGGTGCTATGGTGATGGAATTCTTCCACGGCTGAGGATACCCCTTAGCAGGTTCTATGTACAGTTGACCTCTGAACAACAGGGGTTTGAACTGCACGGACCCACGGATCCACGAATCCACGGATTTCTTCTGCCTCTGCCACCCTCCTCTTTCTCCTCCTCCACCGTTCCATCACCGCTTAAATAGTAAATGTTTTCTCTTCCTCGTTGTTTCTCTTAAAAACGTTTTCTTTCCTCTAGTTCACTTTATTATAAGAACACAGTGTATAATATAAATAACATACAAATAGTTGTTTATCAACTGTGTGTTATCAGCAAGGCTTTTGGTCAACAGTGGGCTATGAGGAGTTACATTTTTGGGGAGTCAAAGGTAAGGCAGATTTTTTTTATTGAATGTGGGGGTCGACACTGCTAGTCCTCAAGCTGTTCAAGGGTCCACCATCACTCTTGGGTGTCTTTTCCCTCAGGAGGACCTCGTACCTGACCCGAAATGGCTGGCGTGAGCACAGCTGGGCAGGGGGATGCCTCTGCCTCGGAGGTGGCTTTTCCCTGGCCCGGACACTTTGATGACATTTTCTTACCCCAGAGACTCAGTGACTCCAGGAAAAAATGTCCCTTTAATCTGCGGATGCAGACTTGGTTTGTTCAGAGATATCTTTCCAATTTTGTAAATATATTCTTTCCTGTTCTTTTGATTTCTGTTTCAGTTATGCCAGTTGTGCCTGTATTGGGTTCATCTTATTTAATTAGGTTAAATATGAAGAATTATTAGGTTAAATATGAAGAATAATTTTCATAGAATCCTATGAAATTGTTATTTTGACCACCTTTGAAAACCCATAAAAATTCAGAGAGAGGTGCTCAAATATTCTTGTGGTTCCAGTTAAAATTCCTTTCTTTGCCCTTGTTCCCTTTTTCATTGCATTCTCCGTGAATATCAAAAGGCCCTTCCTGCAGGTACCGGGTCAGGCCTTAGCTGTGTTTACCCGGCTCCTTGTGGCTTCTGGTAAAGGTAAAATTCTTCTCTAATGAAGAATTAGTAGCTTCAATTTGTTTCTGTATCTCTGCAACTTTTCTTTTCATTTTACTCCTGTTGTCTCATTTTATTTTTGAATTCTTTTCTCAGTGACTTCTTACTCTTTATTTTTAGCAAACTTTCACATCGTTTGTTTTCGGAAGCTTTTTTCTGTTTCCCACGCTATGCCGAAACAGTACGTTTAAACTTTGTATTTGTCATGCGACTTCCCTGCTTTTTCTCTCAGCTGTCCTCTGCCTGGATCCTCCGTGCCTGCCTGCCCGCCTCTCTCCCTTCCAGCCGCCCTCCCTGCCTGCCTGCCTGCCTTGGTTCTGAGCTCCCCCAACAGGGGCAGCCCTGAGAGTCTTCTGTCCACCTAAACAGACTGGGCAGCTTCCCTTGGAGGGAGGGGTTCTGTGTCCTCCCTGCTCTGGTGGGGCTTGAAGGTACAGCTGGAAGCTGTCCTCTTCCTGCCATTTTGATGGTACTCTGGGACCACAGGGGAACGCCTCGTACAAGTTCTGGGAGCGTGGAGGAAATCCTACAAGTTCTGGCACTGCGGGGCAACTCTTGCAAGTTCTGGAATCGCAGGCAGAACTCCTGCAAGTTCTGGGACCCAGGAGGTACTCTTTTTTTAATTTTTTAATTTTTATAACTTATTTTTTTTAAAAAAGCGAAAGAATTAAAAATAATAAAAAAAAATGAAGAAGAGGAAGAAAGTGGAAGAGAAAGAGGGAGAGAGAACAGGGGTATTGCTTTATTGCCCGGGCTACAATACAGTCTAAAAATGGGTCTGCCTGTAATTGTGCCTAATAATAAAGAGATGAAAAAAAATAAGGGTCGAAAATAACAAACAAGCAGCCAACCAATATTTCATTTAAACCTGTAAATAGGTGTTGGGTGGTACTGATGAGAGTGTATATTTTGTGTATTTACAGTGGAGAGTTCTATAAATGTTAATTAAGTTTGCTTGTTCCAGAACTGAGTTCAAATCCTGGATATCGTTGTTAATTTTCTGTCTCATTGATCTGTCTAATATTGATGTTGAAGTCTCCCACTATTACTGTGTGGGAGTCTAAGTCTCTTTTTAAGTCTTATGTATCTGGGTGTTCCTGTATTGGGTGCGTATATATTTAGGATCTGTAGCTCTTTTTGTTGCATTGATCCTTTTATCATTATGTAATGTCCTTCTTTGCTTCTTATGATCTTTGTTGCTTTGAAGTCTATTTTATCAGAAGCAAAAATTGCAACTCCTGCTTTTTATTTATTTATTTATTTTTGCTCTCCATTTGGTTGGTAAATCTTTCTCCATCCCTTTATTTTGAGTCTTTGTGTATCCTTGCATGTGAGATGGGTCTGGATGCAGCATACCGATGGGTTTTGGCTTTTTTTGCCTGTCTGTGTCTTTGGATTGGGAGATTTAATCGATTTAAATTTAGAATTAATAATAATAATATATGTGAGTTTAATACTGCCATTTAATGTTAGCTGGCTGTTTTGCCCATTAGTTGATGTAAATTCTTGATTATATTGATGATCTTTACTTTTTGGTATTTTTTAGAAAGGCTGATACTGTTTGTTCCTTTCTATGTGCCGTGGTTCTTCCAGAAGCTCTTGTAAAGCAGGCCTGGTGGTGATGAAATCTCTGAGAGTTTGCTTGTTCACAAAAGATTTTATTTTTCCTTCTCTTATGAAGCTTAGTTTGGCTGGATGTGAAATTCTTGGTTGAAAGTTCTTTTCTTTAATGATGTTGAATATTGGCCCCCACTCTCTTCTGGCTTGTAGGGTTTCTGCTGAGAGATCTGCTGTAAGTCTGATAGGCTTCCCTTTGTGGGTAACCTGACTTTTTTCTCTGGCTGCCCTTAGTATTTTCTCCTTCATTTCAACCCTGGTGAATCTGACGATTATGTGCCTTGAGGTTGGTCTTTTTGAGGAATATCTTTGTGGTGTTCTCTGTATTACCTGGTGTTGAATATTGTCCTGCCTTGTGAGGTTGGGAAAGTTTTCCTGAATAATATCCTGAAGCGTATTTTCCAGCTTGGATTCATTCTCTTCGTCACATTCAGGTACACCTATCAAGCATAGATTAGGTCTTTTCACATAGTCCCATATTTCTTGGAGACTTTGCTCGTTCCTTTTTATCCTTTTTTCTCTAATCTTGTCTTCTCGTTTTATTTCATTAAGTTGGTCTTCGACCTCTGATATCTTTTCTTCTGCTTGATCAATTCGGCTGTTAAAACTTGTGCATACTTCACAAAGTTCTCGTGTTGTGTTTTCAGCTCCATTAATTCACTTATATTCTTCTCTAAATTGTATATTCTTGTTAACATTTCGTCAAACCTTTTTTCAAAGTTCTTAGTTTCTTTGCATTGGGTTAGAAGTTCTTTTAATTCACAGAAGTTTCTTATCATCCACCTTTTGAAGCCTGCTTCTGATAATGGAACCCACTCGTTCTCCATCAGGCCTTGTTCCGTTGCTGATGAGGAACTGTGATCCCCTGCTGAGGGAGAGACCTTCTGGTTTTGGGTATTCTCAGCCTTTTTAGGCTGGTTTCTTCCCTTTGTTTTAGATTTGTCCATCTGCGGTCTTTATAATTACCATCTTTGTAATTGGGTTTCTGAGTGGACGTCCAACTTATTGATTCCCAGCGCTAAAATCTGAGCAACCCACTGCACCGGCCAAAACAGTGGCATTAAGATTGATGGTGGTTTTCTGACTCTGCACCAAGAACCGCCGCACCAAGGCAGCGGCAAAACCGCCTCACTGGCCGCAAGAGTCGCGCTGGTGACCCGGGAGGCTCCTCCGCTGGGAATGTCCTGGTGTGTGAGCAACAGAAATTCATCTGAAAGTGTGGCATCCTCTCGTTCTCTGCGCTTTCACTGGGAGCTACAATCCCAAGCTGCTAGTGATCAGTCATCTTGGATCTCTCTCCGGAACCCTTACAAGTTCTGGGACCACAGAGGAACTCTTACAAGTTCTGGGACTGCGTAGGAACTCTTACAAGTTCAAGTTACAGCCAGTTCTGCAGGCGATGCCCTGGGGTTTCCGTTTATTGCCCCTATTTAGAATGGAGTTTGTTTTCTGCCAGAGACAGGGACCCCTGCGTGGGCTCCTCCCATCCCATGGGAGCTGAGAAAGAGGGGGATGGGCAGGGTGGGAGCTGCCCCTGGATGTCCCACGGGATCCCCGGTCCCGCATGGGTCTTGTTCTCTTTCCCATTTCCTTCATCCTCCTCATGTGTGCTCCTGTGGAACATTCTGCCCTACGTAAGTGTGGCCAGCCGGTCATCTCGCTTTCCTCTCCAGCTCCTTCTGTTCATCTCTGGGGCTCCTTGGAGGTAAGAGGTAGGTGAGGGCTTCAACCGCAGAGACTGTCCTTCAGCTGCTGCCCAGCTGTTTATTTCGGAATTTAGGTGTGTTTGGGAAGAAGCTCGGAATGATATCCATGGACCCCCTTCCCCAAGATACTGTTTCTCAGGGCAGGAGGCTGTTGCTGATTCCCATATTCCCATGCTTTTTCCTCCTGGACTTCACTTTTACAAGATGACGATACGAAGCTAGTCTTTCTTCATTGGTTGTTACTATGTGTTTTTAAACTGGTTTTCGCTGATTGCTTATAGTTCCGTTCTATTAGGGTTTACAGGATGCTTCTGTGGTCTGGTTTATTTGGAGAAGGACCCTTAGTGTGTTTTAAATATAACTTAAAATGTAAAAGTCATTTTCACACTGCTTAATTTCTAGGCTTCCTTCCAGGTGACTTCCACTAGCATCTGACACACAGGTCTCTGGCCCTGGAGACCCCTGCATGGCCTCAGACAGACCCAGCCCTCCCTCTCACTGTTCCCCTGAGTCACTGTAGAATATGCTGGGAATCCACAGTCCTGAGATGGGAGGGGCTGGCTGCAATAGCCTCCCCCTCTTTCAGCCTGTCCAAACCTAGGATGGCCTTGCCCGCTTCATCCCAGTGAGTCCTGGAACCCCCAGGTATAAAACCCAGGGCAGGCTACTTTCTTGGGTTCCCAGCCACAGTGCAAGTGGGGCACAGTCAGGTGAGACCTCTCTGCCCCGGCCGTGTCCCTGAGTCTGGGGGACTGGCAGGCTATGAGCCCTGGGCTCCCGCCGTTCCTTGATGCCTACATGTAAGTAGTCACCTGCTTCGCATAGCTCGTGTGGGAGGGGTCCTGGCTCCCTGGACTTGGGTCATTAGTAACAGTGCAGCCCAAGACGCAGTGGGCTGAAGCGGGGGCCAGAGCATGGTCACCCTGCGGCCACCCCCTGCCCATGTGGCCTCCTGCGCCCTGCCCTCCAGGGCTCCTGCTGGTTTGCCACATGCCCGTCCACCTCTGCCTCCTCTGCTGCCCCTTTGGATTCTTCGACTTCTTGCAGTGGCTGTGGTCCAGGCCTCAGTCCTTGGGGCCTTTCTTTTCTCTTCTTGGTGGTCTCGTCCAGGCTTGTAGGTTTAAACCCCTGCGTGCATTGATGACCTTGATGCCCTTCTGTTCTGGACCTGTCTTCTGAACCCCATCTCGGACCCCCTGATGGCAGGGCTCACGGGTGTTCCCTGCCTCCCCAGCCTGTGCCACATGCCATCGGCTTCCCAGCCCTGGCAGAGTCAGGCCAGCTCTGAGGCATGAAACGCCTTGAGTGCTGGGGGTGGGGTGGGTGGAAGCCAGCAGGCCATGGGGGCCATGGGAGAGGGCCGGCTCTGCGGGCACCAACCGAGGACCCGCACCCAGCTTCCCTAACCCAGCCTGTCCAACCCAGGAGACACCCTGGCCCCTTTCCTTCTCCACGCCCACACCCAGCATGTCAGGGAATCCCGTCTTCTCTTTCACAGTTCAGACCCAGCGCCTGCTGCTGCCTCCAGCTTCCCGGCAGGTCCCAGCCATCCTCGTTCCCCCTCCGTTACGCAACGGGCGTGTATTTCTCAGTCTCCCTGCTTAACCTCTGCTTATTCTCAGGAAAGGATCCCCACAATGACTCGCGCTCTCTCTCTCGGAATAACAGGCGGCTCCCCAGGCCCCGCCTCTCCACGCTCACCTCCTTCTGCCTGGAAGGGTCCTCCTGGAAGCCCGTCTCCCCTCGGCCCCACTGCTCAGCTGTGGCTTCCGGGGAGGCCCACCCCGGCTGCTTCATTTCAAATTGCAGCTCTCCCTGGCACCTCCACGGGCTTTACCGTCACCCTGCCCACCCTACATGTGTGCTTACTTCCTGCTCCTTATCTGGTTCTCTTGCTGGAATGCAAATTCCATGAAGGAAGGGCTTTGATTCTCTCCATTCCCCACTGTGGCCAGTGCCTAGTAGACAACGCATATCCGCTGAGCAGACACATCTGTGCAAATTGAGCAAGTGAATTATCATGGAAACAAGCTGTGGATTTAGAGCCGAAGGCTTGGGATCCCATCCTAAGTCCACCGTTGGCGCAAAGGCTCTGTGACTGGGTCTCTCACCCTTGACGTGGGAATGCCACCACCCTGGGTGATGGTGGCAGTGTGCCTGCCATGGTGAGCTGAAATGGAAGGACGCTTCCGGGTGATGTCTGTTGCATGAACTGGGTAGCTCCCTGGGCTGGGAAAGTAGCCAGAAGTGAAAAGCTTTACAAACAGGGAGGTACAGCAAAAATAAAGCACTTTGTTCAGCAACCTTGGCTGCAGGCAACCCTCAAGGAGGGAAAGAGGAGCCGCCTTCCGCGTTTCACTCAGCTCTGCTCCCGGAGGCTCTGCGAGCCAGCTTCGTCTCCACGTGCACAGGAGCACACAGGCTCAGGGTAATTACACGGCTTCTTTGAGAAGCCAGTCGGAGCCAAATTCCCTTTTCCCCTCAGATGCCTGGCCTGCTCTCCTCTGCTGCGGCAGACCTCAACTGCAAAACATCACAAGGAAATATTCAGATCCTTCCTTCTGATACTCTTACTCTTTACTTCCTCACTTTTCTGTGAATTTCTATTAATACACCATACTTAGGTGACCCAGAGGGCCATGCCATCACTTGCTAGAACTTAAAATCATTATTAAAAATATTTATTAGACTTAGCTTTCTACCTTTTATTGAGAAATTCTAATTACATGACTTCTTTGTGCACATTATTCATTTTGCACGTCAAAACCTGACATTTCTGATTAATTCTGGTTTTGTCACATTGATTTTTCCCCTAGTATATAATAATGCCATCATATTGAGAATTGTAAAAGTTCAGAACGATACCTAACTCCCCTGAAACCTGTCATTAGACTTAAATTTCCAACCGACTTTCTAGAATTTTAGTTTTCTTCTTTCGTTTTATGCAGTTTTCAGGTGGTGAAGACTTCATTTCCTTGGCAGGGTCTCCGTGAAACACGGAGAAGGAGCTGGCTCTCGGCGTCGCTAAGACAGCTCTGCTGGGCTCTGTCTGGCGGGTGTGGGATCTGCGTGCACACACACCTACGGCGTGGGCTGCGTGCCTGCAGAATCCACCAGGAAAGACCCAGCGAAGAAGCTGCCATCCACGCCTGAGCCGGGGGATGGAAACTTCTAGTGTCTGTGCCTGGCAAGCACTCGCGTCCATGACTCCCATTCATTATTCATAAAAAGCATGCATCATGAAGATCCTCGGCGCACATTTATGTAACTCCAGCTGCGATGGGATGGGAATTAGGAGGAGGTCATTGCTCGCCCGCGCTGTCTCTGTGATAAGCTTCCACGAGAGAAGACAGAAATATTGAAGAACCTGAAGTCGCCACGTGACGCCCATACAGGAGTCCAGCACAGCTGGCTGGAGCCCCAGGGAAGCACTTATTTGGTGATGACATTGCCCTCAATGTTCCTGCTTGTGTTTTTCCTTTTCTTTTTAAAAATAACCCCTTCACTCTCCCCAGGGCCTTCACTAGTTCGTCTGGGAGGTTATGTGGAGGTGGGACGGTTTCGGGTCAGGATGACGCATATTGACGGCTTAGTTCTGTGCTGGGCACCCAGCGGCACCCTGGACCCGAGAGCTGCCCCCCAGCTGGAGCCTTGTCAGGAGCTGGGGCTGCACCAGGAGCCCGGCCCACCTGTTCCCACGAGCGCCATCTCTCCACATGGACGGGATCGGCCACCCTGACCTCGAGCTGTGCTGTCTGGCAACTGCCCAGCTGGTTCATAGGCTGTCGCGTGTAATGGGTGATGAGGTTCAGGACAGGACACCCCGCCCTGATATTTTCAGCTAAGGAATTTGAGAAAAGTGCAGAAGCGGGAAGCCACACTCCCCTTCCTGCCTCCTCTCATGACTTAGGTCATAAAAGCCAGGCAGGACTCTGGCTCTCCCCAGAAGCTGGTCTGGGAGCCCCACTGCCCGTGAGAGGTGGTCACCCTGGCCGGAGGAGCTGAGCGTCCTTGGCTCGAACACTGAAGGGCCTCCCGGTTTCCTGTCATCACACCACTTCATTCGTTCTTTCTCAACACCGCCCCGTTCTCACCAAACCTCCTGTGCAACACGTGCAGGCTCGCCCGTCTCTCTGGGTTGGCATTTCCTTACAAAGGCTCCTGCGTCGCATAAGATCTAGATGAAGTAAAATGTGCATCTGTCTTTCGCGATGGCGGCTTCAGCCGTGAACGTAGGACGGGCGAGCAGAGGGCTTTCCCTCGCTGAGCGAGTCTGCTGGAAGGGTTGCCTCCTTCCCTTTCTCCCCTGTGGCTGCTCCTCCGGGGACCCCTTCCTTGTCCCCTCTCCCTCCCTTCCCAGCCGGAAACTGACAATGGAAGTTGCCCTGGCGTTGGAGGGTGGAGGGACTTCCCTTGTGTGCCTCTCCTGCCCTTCTCGGGGCCCCTGCATCCTGCAGAGATGCAAGGTTCCTGTGGGACGGGGAGGTGACGTCGTTCACAGGCTGCTGGGTGGACGCCAGACGCTCTCCTGGACTGGGCCACGGACACACGCCAAGGAAAAGGTATGGAAGTTATTGCCCTGGAAGGAAAGTGTCATCAAGATGAAATTCAACAGGTGCCAGCCGAGGATGCTGGGGCCTGGGACGGCCCTCCCTGGATGCAGCATTGTGCTTTCGGGTGCCTGTGGCTGTGGAATGGACCCGGGCCCGCCATTGGTCCAGGGCAGCCTAGGGTAGTGTGGGCAGAAGCCTGGGGGGCTGGGGCTCCGTGGAGCGGGAATCCTGCCGTGGCCCCAGGATCTTCCTGCAGCCGTTCAGGTAACATTTTCTAGGCCACAGGAAGATTTCCAGGAGCTTCCCAGAGGTGGATGCAACCTGGTTTGCGTCCTCGGTGAATACATAGATGTTTCACAATTCTTGGTGGTTTCTGAATCTGGGAGGTCAGTGCTGAGTCCTGCTAGCTTTCCTGCTGCCTCACTGGGGTCACTGGGGGTGTCCAGCAGCCCTGGATCTCTCACCTGGAGGGTATTCAGGAAGGAGCCCAGTGCCAAGCAACTCCACCCTGTGGATTCTGTTTTAGGTGAAACCTGCCCATCTGGCCAAGGCCAACCTCGGCACCCTCCTCCGGCTTTGTCGGGACATAAACACAGATCCTGGCCCTGCCTTTCAAGAAGTCTGCCTGGCTACAGAGGCTCAGCCTCCCCCTGGGCATTCTGGGAGGTCTTCCACCCTCCCCATCACAGGCTGAGCTCTTTCCTTCTTGCCATGGGGCATCTTGACAGCATATTTAGCAAAATGCTGCAGCTGGCACATGTGTGGCACATGTGCTGCTGCTTCTGAGCTCCCCAGGCCTCAGGTGGACCGGAGTTCACTCATCACGCCATCTCTGCAGCGACAGGTTACGTGGGAATTTGGGCAGTGCCAACCTTCCCCGGATGACTGGGGTTCTTGATGCGACACCCTGCTGAGCAAACCCTGCCTTCCTTTCCCTTTGCAATTCTTGAGACCATTTTCTACTTGAAAATAGTGACCTTAAGGCAACGTGTTCGTTCCAGTTTCAGAGTTGCTTTGCTCCTTTTTCCCTATGAGAGAAAAACGTGAAGCCCCTTCTCTGCCAGTGACTTTCCCTGTCTGCCCCGATGCCAGCCTGTGTGTGTCTTCATGGGAATCTCCATGGGCGAGGAACTGTGTAAGATGTGTGCACCATGCAGTCACTTTCTGCAGACTTAGAGCGTGAAACGGTAAGTCATGGGAGCGTGTCAGCCAGCGTAGCCTTCAGCTGAGTGTGCTTTTGTCTGGGGAGCGAAATTTTAAACTGCCAAGCAGCTTCTGCGTTATGTTCTGATAATTTAGAGCTTCCCATTTTTATAAGACTTTTGACTTACCCATTTCGAATTTAAATGCTTTCTTCTTTAGTTATGCCTTTCCTGGACGGACATGCAGGCTGTGCTGTGTCTTGAGAGGCACTGAGGCCTTCTCACTGTGGCTTCAAGCGTGGGCGCCTATTTCTCCCCTTAAGCTCTGGAGGACGCGCTCTGGACTGTTCTCCACGTGGGAAGGCCACGAGCGCAGGGAGGCGGCTGTGGCGGGGGCTGGGGCTGTTTTGTGCAGTGGGCTTGGCTGTCTTCTTCCTCTTCCTTTTTTTTTAAGTCATGGAGGAAGAGTGATTCCCAGATTCTCACCCATCTGGACTCATCCTTGGTTTCCTTGGCCAGAGCTGGCCACGTGACTACCCTACTGCCAGAGAAACCGAGGCAGCAAATATCTGGGTTTTCAGGCTATGGTGGGAGCAGTTGTTGAGAGTGGCAGCCAGGCCCGAATCGTGAACTGAAGTGAACCTGGCTGCGGGTCCTCATCCTGCTGTCCCGTCCCTGCAGTGAACGGCAGCTCCTCTCACCAACGGGCTCTTTCTCTGCCCCTGGAGGCCGGGCGGCCTCTGACTGACTTGGCTTTGGCCAGTAGGATGGGGGTTCTTGCCCAGCCCAGGCCTCAGCCGTGTGAGTCTCGCAGTTCCCACGAAGCCCTGTACTGTCACGGGCACCTGCCTGTGGCCCTGAGTCTCCGCGGGGCCCAGCTGGGGTGGGAGGGGGCTCGGCAAAGCTCAGCAGGGTCACCCGGCCAACCCGGCTGAGCAGACACATTTATTCTCCTCCGCCCCAGCTCAGACCGCAGCCCTGCCCCAACACCACCTAGACGGGAGCAGAGCCAGTGGCTGTGGTTACATGCACAGAGGTTTGTGGTTGTGTCGTGAGGTTACCACTGTGGCAATAGATAACTGATAATGGAAACAGCAGCAGCTACAGATGCCCTCACCACGGAATATTCCAACACATAAAAACACGTGAAGTGCAGAAAATCACCCAGAAGTCTGCCCTGCAGAGAAAACGATCATTACCACTTGGCAGGCGTGTTTCGTGCCTTTATTTTTCTATATACATCTTTTTCAAGTGTAGACATTACACAGTACATATTTTTTTCATTTAAAGGTATGTTTTTCACTTTAATGAGCATTCTTAAATGTCAGTGTAATAACATGAATACTGGTTAGTTGTATAGTTCAAAACTTGTATAAGCATTCCAATTTCAGATATTTGATTTTTAAAAATATTCATGTGATAAACGTATCGATGCATAATGTTTTTGCTCACGTGCATTTTATTTCTTTCCTCAAGATGTATGCTTGGAGCTGGAGGTCCTGGGTCAAAGGCAGGTGGCAGCCTCCCCGTCCCGCACCTATCCAGCTGCCTTCTAGAAGCTGGGCTGGTTCCACGGGTGGAGTGTTCTGCTTCACTCCTCAGCAGCGGCACAAAGCTTCATCGTGTGAAATGCTTCCTCTATGGCTGTGGAAGAACGGGGTTTTCATTTTGACTCCAGTTGCACGGAGTTCACCTGCTATCGTGGGTGTCTGTCTCCTCCAGCTGCAGGCACCGGCATGGGGGACTCGGGTGGCCCAATTCTGGGGTTGGTATTTGTGGGGATGTGTGTGGACAGGGCCCAGGTGAGGTTTGCTGGTCCCTGAGAAAACAGCCCAAGAAGACACATCCCTTCCTCTTCCACTGGCCAATGCCAGATCTGAATGTGGCCAAGGCACTGTCGCAGTCTCTCTTGACCCAGAGGCCTGGCTTCCCGAGATGCTCAGACCCTCCGAATAACCAAGCCTAAGCGCGCCCTGCCCGGGTCTGCACTTCTGTTCTTGAAGGAAATACACTACATGCTGCTCCCGCCACCAGCCGTGTGCCTGTGTGTTCTCTGTGGCTGGTGCCTCCTGCACCATGCTGTGGCCTGGCACTCCTCCTCCTGCTGCTCGGCAGCTGGGGGCTGCTCTCCAGTGTCGTGCGACAGCCTTCTGAAAAATGGAACCAATAAACTCAGTTACCTGGAAGCTGCAAAGTGTGTATGTGCCTCTTAATAAAAGACTTTTTAGCACGCTTGTAATTACACATTTGTTTGCAATGGATATTAAAGAAATAACAAAGAAGAGAAAGTCGATTTCTGGTGTGGTCCTTCCGGGGCCAGCCCTAGTGCAGGGCTGTGAGGATGCCGTGGTCGGAGAGGCCAGCCAAGCACCCCCTGAGGCCTCCCTTCTCTGCGTGGGTGGTGGAGCCGTGAGACAAACTGGGCTTTCCCTGCAAGGGAGAGAAATGAGGAGGCTCAGAGAAGGCCCCTCTGAGGAGGAAACATCGGACCTACCATGTGAAGAGACAGAAGGAATTCGCTCTTCTGGAAGCTTCCTGAAGTCTCTCGTCAAGACCAGCGAGAGTATTTCAAGCTGTCTCGGTGCTGCGCGTGTGGCAGTAAAACCAGCATCTTGGTATACAGTGGTCTGAATCAACGGGACCTGCGACAGCTGCCAGGGGTGGGTGGGCCTCAGGCTGGCCCCGGCAGGGGCTCTGTGCCGACCCTGGGGTCTGCTGGGGCTGTGGTGCTGTGGCTTCAACTGCGGGCGGAACCCTCACCCAGGGGCCTGGCAGCGGCCAGAGGAAAACAAGGCAGCCACGTTCAGATGCGTTTCTGGAGCTGGGAGGAGTCTCCCCGGAACTGGGAGGAGTCTCTCCAGAACTGGGAGGAGTCTCTCCAGAACTGGGAGGAGTCTCTCTGGAGCTGGGAGGAGTCTCCCCAGAACTGGGAGGAGTCTCTCTGGAGCTGGGAGGAGTCTCCCCAGAACTGGGAGGAGTCTCTCTGGAGCTGGAAGGAATCGCTCCAGAACTGAGAGGAGTCACTCTGGAACTGGGAGGACTCTCTCCAAAGCTGAGAGGAGTCTCTTTGGAACCGGGAGGGGTTTCCCCAGAACTGGAGGTGTCTCTCTGAAACCCTTCCCCTCCCCTCCCAGGGTTGAGGCCAGCTCCCACCACTGAGAGCGGCTCCGCCTTCCCTGGTCACTTGGGCTCTGTGGGAGGTGGAGACAGCTGCCTGAGACCAGCCTAGGAGGGAGGAACTGTGCAGGCGGGGCAGCTACCAGCAGCGTGGAACACTGAGGGCCTGAGGCTGGGGGGCCTGGCTTGCTCAAAACAGAGGAGGCTGGCGTGGCTGGGACCGGCCTGGGAGAGCAGCAGGTTTGGGGCCCGAAATGTCCTAAAAGGCTGCTGACAGTGGGGCATGAGGGACTGTGAGGCCGGGAGCCGAGGGTCAGCCCTCCACAGGCCAAGTGTGTCTGAGCCCGGATCCCTGACAGTCAGGCCCAGGCCTGCTGGAGCTGAGCTCTGCCATAAACCTGGCCACCTTCCTCATTGAAAACATAGGCCCCGTGGAGTGTCTCCATGACCACACACACGTGGAGTGTCTCCGTGACCACACACACACACTGTGGAGCGTCTCCGTGACCACACACGCACTGTGGAGTGTCTCCGTGACCACACACGCACTGTGGAGCATCTCAGTGACCACACACACACTGTGGAGCAGCTCGATGGAGTGGCTCAATGACCACACACACCGTGGAGTGTCTCTGTGACCCCACATGCACTACACAACATCTCTGTGACCACACACACACTGTGGAGCATCTCCGTGACCACACACACACTGTGTAGCGTCTCCGTGACAACACACGCACTGTGGAGTGTCTCCGTGACCACACACGCACTGTGGAGCATCTCAGTGACCACACACATACTGTGGAGCGGCTCGATGGAGTGGCTCAATGACCACACACACTGTGGAGCGTCTCTGTGACCCCACATGCACTACACAACATCTCCGTGACCACACACACACTGTGAAGCGTCTCCGTGACCACACACACACTGTGGAGCGTCTCCGTGACCACACACGCACTGTGGAGTGTCTCCGTGACCACACACGCACTGTGGAGTGTCTCTGTGACCACACACGCACTGTGGAGTGTCTCCGTGACCACACACACACTGTGCAGTGATGACCGTACTTACTGTGGTGTGGGCCCGTGACCACACACACACTGTGCAGTGATGACTGTACTCACCGTGGAGTGGGCCCGTGACCACACACTCACTGGGGGCCCAGCAGGCAACAGAAGCAAGCAGTGAGACTCTCATTCCTTCTGCAGCCATGAGTCTCTTCACTGCCTCTGTCCATGATAGATGGCATCGCCAGTGGTGGGCCTTTGAGATGATCAGGAGCAGGAAGCCTTCTGTTGCCCAGTGACGTCGTGAACAACATTCCTCACGTGTCTGCGGTGCTGCTGGTAGAAGCAAACCCACTGTGTTACCGGTTGTATAAACGCGTAGCTCGCGGTGTGGACAGCATATTGTACTTGATATGATGATGCGTACTCTAGATATTTTACTGTTGTTTTAGAGTGTGCTCCTCCCATGCAGTAGAAAAAAAGTGAGCTGTGAAGCAGCCGCAGGCGGGTCGTGCGGGAGGTGTCCAGAAGCAGGGGTCGTCATCACAGGAGGTGACGGCTCTGTGCGTGTCTTTGCCCCTGAAGACCGTGCAGTGGGACCAGATGTGGAGCTGGAAGACAGTGATAACATGTGTTTATGTCTTTGTTTTTAACAAAAACATTTTAAAGGTTAAATTTAAAAATAGAAAAAAAGTTGATAGAATGAGAATATGAAGAAAGAAAATAATTTTGTACAGGTCTGTCATGTGTTTGTGCTTTAAGCAAAGCATTACAAAAGAGTCAAAAAGTCAAAAAAATTTTAAAAGTTTATAACCTAAAAACGTTACAGTAACCTAAGGTTAATCCGTCATTTAAGGGAGAAAGCTGTTTTGCACGAATGTAGTCTATCGTGAGTGCGCAGTGTTGACGGCCTACAGCAGCTACGGTCACGTCCTGGCCCTCACGGTCACCCTCCACTCGCTCCCTGACTTGCCCCGAGCAGCATCCAGACCGAAAGCTCCGTTCATGGTCGGTGCCCCACACAGGTGCAGCAGTTTTCATCCTTTATGCTGTATTTTTTATTGCACCTTTCTTATGTTTAGATAGGCAAATACTAACCATTGCATTGCAGGTGCTGACGGTATTCCAGCCAGTCACGCAGGGCACGGGTTTGCAGCCCCAGGGCAGCAGGATCCGCCCGCAGCCCAGGCGTGTAGCCGGCTGCTCACCCAGGTGTGTGTCGGCGCACTCTGATGAAACTGCTAATGACGCATTTCTCAGGATGTACGCCATCATTAGGTTCATTAGGTGACACCTGACTATTTCAGTGTAAGTGCTTTTGTGTGCATTTTTGGCTTGTTACACTTCTTTTTTTTTTTTTTTTTTTTTTTGAGACGGAGTTTCGCTCTTGTTACCCAGGCTGGAGTGCAATGGCGCGATCTCGGCTCACCGCAACCTCCGCCTCCCAGGTTCAGGCAATTCTCCTGCCTCAGCCTCCTGAGTAGCTGGGATTACAGGCACGTGCCACCGCGCCCAGCTAATTTTTTGTATTTTTAGTAGAGACGGGGTTTCACCATGTTGACCAGGATGGTCTCGATCTCTCGACCTCGTGATCCACCCGCCTCGGCCTCCCAAAGTGCTGGGATTACAGGCTTGAGCCACCGAGCCCGGCCGTTACACTTCTTAGTGGTTGATTGTCGCTCTGATTTTAAAGTTTTACATTTCAAAAGCCACATAATTGCTAAAACCATCCTTGTTCTTTTATTCTTTCTTTCTTTCTTTTTTTTTTTTTTTGAGACGGAGTCTCACTCTGTCACCCAGACTGGAGTGCAGTGGCGCAATCACGGCTCACTGCAACCTCTGCCTCCCAGGCTCAAGCAATTCTCCTGCCTCAGCCTCCTGAGTAGCTGGGATTACAGATGTGTGGCACTACCCCCCAGCTAATGTTTGCATTTTTAGTAGAGTCGGGGTTTCACCAGGATGGCCGCGCTGATCTTGAACTCCTGACCTCAAATGATCCACCAGCCTCGGCCTCCCAAAGTGCTGGGGTTACAGGTGTGAGCCACCACACCAGACCATCATTGTTCTTTTTGATCTATGATAAACAGAAAGCAAATAAGTTAATTAAGTAGTTGCCAAGTGTTTCCCGGGTGTGGAAGACATATCACTGGTGTTTCGAGAGATCATTTCAGGTAATGCATACTGAATAGTTTGATTTTAATGGATATTAGGGGGAAAAGTACTATATTTTAAAAGAAAGTATTGCCAGCCCATGCTTTGGCAATTATCTTTACTTAAAAAAAATGCTTTGCTGAGTTTTCTAGCTGAAAATGAGTCAACTTTAAAAAAAGTATAAGGTAAATATTGCTGCGGTAAGAAAACACGGTTGAAAGTATGGTGATAGAAAACAGTTACTAAGGTTTGAGAACTGGAGAGCATGGACCCAACATGCTCTCTAACCAAGGAGTTTATTTTTCATGTCATGCATCTTTTTTTGGGTCTTTTTTCTTTACGGGACCAGGTGACATATCTGACCCTGGCATTTGTGAAGGATTGTGTTTCCTGCTGTCACTATGTTTGTTGTTTTACAAGGTCACACATCTTATTATACGTTTTACGACTGCATATGTATAAGCTTTTCAAAATAATGACCTACCGTATTTGTGAAATGTCACTCCGTGAGATGTGGTGTGCGTGTGGGTTTCAGGGGAAGAACGCTTCCTTTCCTCACGCCCCCACGCTCCTGTCTTGCCATTGGTTCATTTAACCTGGGGTTCCTGTGCCTGATCGTTTCTTTAGTCAAATTTTTCTTTTGTAGATTTTATAGGAACTGAGTCTCATAAACAGATTTGGAAGTTTCTTTTCTTTCTTTCTTTCTTTCTTTTTTTTTTTTTTTTTTGAGATAGAGTCTTGCTCTGTTGCCCAGGCTGGAGTGCAGTGGCACGATCTCAGCTTCCTACAACCACCACCTCCCAGATTCAAGCTATTCTCCTGCCTCAGCCTCCTGAGTAGCTGGGATTACAGGTGCCTGCCACCACACCCGGCTAATTCCTTACGTTTAGAAGTTTCTTATATCACTTATTTTAACCAGTCTTGGTGGACTCTGTCGACATTTCTGTTAGTGGGACTTTTACATTTTTGAGCTAATCTTTGCTTTCTGCAGTTCATTTTCCCAGGAAGGTATATCCTTTGTACACGCTTACATCTTTGACAGAATTCCCACTGCTTTTGGTTAAGTTCTCTTTATTGACCAGCGGGCGGGAATGCGACATGAAACATACAAGCCTGTCTACGCAGCGGGGATTGGCCTGGGCTGGGCTCTGAGGGCCACGTTTTCCCTCCTCCCTGGCCTCTGCCGTTCCTCAGGCTCAGGGGCCCCGCGCCGCACAGTGGAATTCTGAAGCCGCCTTCACTCGCATGTTTTGTGTGTAACGCTTTTCTCCTGAGTGCTGACAGTACTGTGCTGAGTTGCTCGGATAGGTAAAGGCGAATTGAGATGCATTCGCGTGCCGTCCACAGCTCCTGACTTGTGAGCTCCGAGTCTCATATCCGCAGGGGACACACAATCATCTAGGCTGTGTTATTCATGCTCTGTAGTTCTCCAACTTTACTCACTTTTTCCATCACCACAATTTCAGCCATGTTTTCAGACCATATACAGCGTTATTTACCTTATACTTTTTTTTTTAAGTTGACTCACTTTTCAACTTAAAAACTCAGTATAACGTTCTCTCTTCAGTAAAAGTGACTACAAAATCATGGGTCTGCAGTACTTTCTTTTAAAATACAGTATTTCCCCCCCTAATTTCCTATTAGGCCTCGAAAATAACATTTCCATGTGCTAATGGTTCTGAAGGACATCTTAAGACAAAGGTGTGCGGGTTGAAGACCCTGACTGGCTTTCTGTGCCCGATGACACAGGCTCCTGCAAGTTCCCCAGGGCAGCCCCCCATCCAGGGTCCCCTCCACCGTGAGTCACGGAGTCAGGTCTGCAGCTGACTCCTTTCCTCCAGCGGTCCTGTGCTGGATTTCACCGTTCCAGGACTGCGGGTAAATGGATTTTAGCCGTGAAAGGAAATAGGTGGTGCTTTCAGCTACAAGAAACAGAAACTCTGACTCAAGCTGGTTTTAAAAGAAAAGAGGAAATGTGTTAGCTCCCACAGCAGGAAGCAGGAAGCGCAGGGTGGGTGTCATGGTGGGAGGGGTGAGCCAGGACTTAGCTTGGCATCAGGCTGGGCTGCCGTCCCCGCCCTGGCTGTCCCAGGCTCAGCTTTGTCCCCAGGCTGGCTCCTGCCGTCAAGAAGGGAAGAAGCTTTGGGTGGTGCCAGAGACGGGACTCACCCCAGTCATGGGAACCTGAGTCGTCTCTAGCCTGACTGGGCTGACATGAGCCCGTCCTCACCCAGGACCCTGTGCTTTTCTCAGAGGAGGCACCGCCAGGCACTGAACCGTGTGGCTGGGGTCCCGCCGGAGCAGAGCTTGTCAGAACCACGGCCACAGCACCACAGGACCCGGTGGCCCGCCAGCGTGGTGGAGCCAGGCCCCCAGCTGCTTCTGATGTGCGCCAGGCTGTGCGCCAGGTTGTGGACCGGCGGGCAGGCTAGTCCCGCTGGCCTCCCTAAGCCCACAGGATAAGAGGGTGCGGGGATGGGCAGGAATTTCAGCGCAGTCTTGGTTCTGTGAGCAGGAAGAAGCGGTCCCTGTGGCTGGAGCCGGGGTAGACTTCTCACATCCCCTTCGCCAGTGTTCCAGTTGGGGAAGCAGAGAGAGACGGAGCCTGGAGACTGGGGACCCGGCGCTACTGACAGGGCGAGTGTGACAGAGCCCCCAGCGGTGCGGGACAGACCCCAGGGTGGGCCTTTCTGCCCAGGGCCGCACAGCCTCCGGCATGGGGCCTTGCTGTCGCCGTGGATCTGGAGCTAGACAGCAGCCAGGCTGGGCCGTGGACGGTCTCCCCGCTCTAGGCCTCAGGGCTGCTCTCAGGAAGAGCTGGTTCCACAGAGCAGGCTCCACGTCGAATGGCCCTGCAGGGCACCCAGTGCTTGGACGGCCTGTGGCCTGCACCCTAAACCTGGTTGCCGCAGAGGGAGGACTGGAGGCACGGCCTCTAGGTGGGGTGGGAGGACAGGTTCTGGACGCCATCCCAGGGTACTGAGTGGCGGGCATGCACAGCCTGCGGCTGCCCGAGCAGGGAGGACCGCTGCCTGGCAGGGGAAGGGTGGCCCTGTGGATGTCAGACACCTGCCAACAGAGGGTTCTTCCCTCCCAGCCACTCTTGCCGACACGCAGGCCACGGCGGTGGTTGACTGACATCAATGGAGGTGGGATGGGGACCACCCACATGCGGGGCTACCCCTGCCCTCAGTGCCGTGATGGTCTCTATGACACCACCCAGCTCTTCCCGCGGGTGCCACATCTCCTGGGACTCACCTGTTCCTCCCAAAGTTGCCTCTCGCCTCTGCCTTGGGTCACTTGCTGGCTGATCTAGGCTGGAGCAGCCCTGTCTGAGCAGCTGGACTTTTACTAGCCCTCTTCCAAGCTGCCCACCAACCCGTACCCCGGGGCCTGGTGGCTAAGTGTGTGGTATCCAGAAACAGACAGCCTGGGTTCAAACCGCAGCTGCGGCGGTATGGACTGCCCACGTGACCTCTGCAAGCCCTCATAATCCCCCTAATTCTCAACTCCCTCACCTGGAAACTGTGGGGTGGGGGCGATTGTAATTGCCTTACGGTGTAGGCGTACGTTAAATTGTGAACACAAAGTGCTTAGGAGGTGATAAGAGCTCCAAGTGGGTAACAATTTCTACGCTTCTGAGGTTGCCTGGGTAGAGGTGGCACAGGCTGTGGAGCTCCTTACAAGGGGCTGAGAGCCCATCGCCCTGACCTCCAGAATGGACCCTGTGATGGAGGAGCTGGAGGCTGGTGGTTTGGACACAGACCTGTTTACAGCCTTTGAACCTCACTTTAAAAAAATTTCTGCCCTTGCATCTAGCTGATTGCTCAGGAAAGTAGAAAAGCAAAGTCTTCTCCTGCTGAAAATTAGTGGTTCTCTTTAAAATATTAAAAGAACAGACAGAAGGAGATGGCGCACCATGATGGCGGAACAAGGTCATCGTCCTGAGGCTGCGGCTCGGAACAGACGCTCCAAGTGCAGCCAGATGGTGAGACTGAAAGGGGGACGGTGGCCAGCAGTCACAGAGCGGCCACCTGGTGACAGTGCCTCAGAGGTGCAGCTCTGCCAGCAGTCACAGACACGGTGCTGACTCCATCACCAAGTCAGGGTTCTCTGATTCATTCAGGAAACAAAGGCGTTTATGGGATGTGAATGTTGAGTAAGGGTTGTGAGGGTTGTAAGGAAGTTGTTTAGATTACCTCAGTGTTCTGTCAGGATAAATGACTTGTGCACAAATATTATAATAAATGAGATTAGTTTTGCATTTCTGGGTGCTTTGTTTGAATAAAAATACCCTGTAGTATATGTTAAAAAGTAATTTTTTGACAGAACAAAAAGAATCCTTTGCCCAATGTGTCATTCACAGCCCATACTCCTCCCCTCCACAAATAAAAGGCCAAAAAGAAAGAGAGAAAAGAAAGGCAGAACATGGGTGCTGTTGAATTCTGTAGCAGCAATAACCCTGGAGATGAAGACGCTCAGAAGAGAAGCTGATCACGTACAGCCAGAGGTGTAGACAAACCCTTCTTATTACAAAGAACAGCAGCAACTCAACACACTCATATAAGATAACTTTATATTAAAAAACTCTTCATTGCTTTTTATTCTGTCTGTGAAAGAAATACAGTCTAGTTAAAAATACCGAACAAAAAAACCTAAACAGGGGAGAAGTGGAAAAAGATCAGAAATTAAATATTTCCCTCATCTCCACTGCCCTAACCCTAACCACTGCCCTAACCCTAATCCTAACCCTAACCACTGCTCTAACCCTAACCCTGACCCTAACCACTGCCCTAACCCTAACCCTGACCCTAACCACTGCCCTAACCCTAACTCTGACCCTAACCCTAACCCTAACCACTGCCCTAACCCTGACCCTAACCCTAACCACTGCCCTAACCCTGACCCTCACCCTAACCACTGCCCCCCAAGCCAGCGCCTGGGGAGCACACTTCACCGGGTTTTGTTCTCTCTGCCTGTTCAGAAACAAAGTTAGCACATGAGTTCATTCTTATAAGAACTGGGCCGGACTATGCATATGGCTCTGTTACAATTTTTTTTTTTTTTTTTTTTACTTAATGATACATCTCAGACTTCTCTGCACATTGATGCCTACTGATCTATTTTTTAGATTTTTTAAAATAGCTGCCTTTTGTGCTCTACTGTGATTTATTTAACCAAATCCCTGTTGATTGACATTTGAGTTCTTTCCAATTTTTGCTATTACAAACAATGCTGCAGTAGCGATCTTTGTCTGTAAATCTTTGCGGGCTTCGCGAATATTTCTTTGGATGAAATACTTCACTCCCCAGGAGTGAAACAGCTTGCTCATGGAGATGTGTGTGAGTGGGCACCCCCAGGCTCCACGCCCGCCTTGCTCTGCCCTTCCCCATAGGAGGATGGGAAGGGGCGGGGGGATTGAGGTGGGTCTTTATAAAGAAGCAGAAAGCTGATTCTTGGTCTGTGGTTGCAGCTTTTAGGAGGCCTTGGCTTTTATCCCAGACAGGCCCACGGAGACTGGTGGGGGAAATACTAGAGAGGGGGTGGGGAGAATTAACCCAGTAAAAAACCACTGCTCTCCATCGTTGTGTGAAATGCAGATTTCACCGTGAGTGGAAGACCTTGCAAACAGAAGGATAGAGACTGTTTCTTTTTTTTCATATTTCAGCAGTGTTTCTCAAAGCATGGTCTTTAGACCACTTGAATGAGAAACCCGGGGACAGTGATTTCTTCAGGTTCCAAGTCGCATGGGCCCCTGCTGAGTCTGTGACGAGGCCCCGACAGCTCCTTGCACACGGCGCCTCTGTGTCCTGCGACGGAAGACCACGGTGGTCTCACTTGGAGAGTGGCGTCTGCGTATATTTCTCATGTTCCTCGTGGACGTGGACTTCCTGCCACCACCTCATTCTGTTCCCTCCATTTGCCATGATTTTCCTTGCCTTTTTTTTTAATATTTAGTTTTTTGTCTTTGATTGAAATGTTTGCGTTTTGTTTCCTCTTTCCCTTCAGGGGCCAGAAGGTATAGCTATTCTTTCAGGGCTTACTCAAAAAATTTTAGGAAGCCTACTCCACGTAAGACCCCAAAAACCCACTATTCGTACTCTCGTCTGGAAAACAGGCGGGCCTCGGAGCACTGCACTGCTACAGCCCTCACTGGGCTTCTCAGTCACTGGTCTGGTGTTGTAGTTTCAGACTGTTATGAAGCCCTTAGAGTCTCATGGCTGCTGTTGTTGCTTTGTTATGATTGTTATTATTGATGTTTACGTGAACTAATCTTTTTGTATATTGCATTACTCAACATTCCTAGTGAATTCCATTTTTCCTTCCGGTTTCCATTTGCTTCTTCCTGCAGAAAGTTCTTCGGTAGTCGTCATTTTAGCTGAGCTCTGCGAGTGATAAGTTCTTCTGGTCATTGTCTAAAAATGTCTTTCTCTCTATCCCTATTAAACAGTAGCTTAGCTCAACATAGTTTGTGGGAAATCTGGTGTCAGGCCAATTGCCAGAAAAATTATTGTCTTTTGGTATGTTAGTAATACACCTTTTCTGTTTTTTTTTTTGTTTTTGTTTTTGTTTTTAACTGAGTTTTGCTCTTGCTGGAGTGTAATGGTGTGATCTTGGCTCACTGCCACCTCCATCTACTGGGTTCAAATGATTCTCCTGCCTCAGCCTCCCAAGTAGCTGGGATTAAAGGTGCCTGCCATCATACCAGCTAATTCTTTGCATTTTTAGTAGAGATGGGACTTTACCATGTTGGCCAGGCTGGTCTTGAACTCCTGACCTCAGGTGATCCACCCACTACGGCCTTCCAAAGTGTTGGGATTATAGGTGTGAGCCACCACGCCCAGTCTCTGTTTGTTTTTGAGCTGTTTCTTTGTCTTTGATGTTAGTCAGTTTTTCCTTGATATGTCCAGGTGTAATTCTATTTTAATGGATCTTGATTGGTATTTGATGACCTCCTTCAGTCTGAGACCCATGGCTTCCTTTAATCTGGGGACATTCTCAGCCGTTAACTCGTAATTAATTCCTTCTCTCTTATCTTCCAGCTTCCTATGGACTGCATGGTCTACACTGGACCCTCTCATCTTACCTTCCAGATCTCTCAGTCTTTTTTAAAATCTTCTCTTTTACCTCCGTGCTATATTCTTGGCACCTTTCTCTGACCTGTTTTCCAGTTCACTGAGCTGCCGGTCTACTCTGCTATTTAATGCCTCCATTGAGGTTCCTCGACTATATTCAGTAATTATAGACAGTCTAGTTACTCTTTGTTACACGAGAGTGCTGGAGTTTTTCTTAGGCACCATCACTCAAAGCTGGAGGCATCAGTCATGGAGCCGCTGACTCTTCTGGGCAGGGGCCGTGTCCATCCAAAACTGATTGCAAAGCCAGGATGGAAGTGGGTGTTTTCTGTAGATGTAAATCTGGAGAATTATCTTTAAGGGCTCTTCTCCAGCCCAGCAGCATGGTTCAGTTCCTGGTTGCGATTCCCTCTAGTTGAGAGATTCCCTCGGATTAAGAGAAAAGTCACGTGTATTGTATGGTGCTAATTCTTTCCTCTGTATAGGGTGAAAGTTATAGTTGATGTAACCGAATAATCTACCACAATAGGACTTAAAGAACAACAGCCACAAAAATGTCTACATCTCAACGAATGGTTCAAGGGAAGAGTCCTAGAATTGCAGGTGGCTCCGCTCCCAGAAGTCACCAGGACAGCCTGGACGATGGCAGCTCCACCTTCAGCCTGTGGCTTCCGACGGGAAGGCCAGAGCCCTCCTCTTGAGGAAGTGAGCAGAGGCTGTGCCGCCTCCCTGTGTTTCCCTGTGAGCGCTGGGCCCCACGATCTCCCGAAGCAGCAAGGGGGTTGGGAACGCACCCTCGTTCTGTGGCCGGGTCCTCTCCTCAGCACCATTCCCAGGGCAGAAGAAGACAGTGGTTTGGTGGCAATCTCAGTCACTTCTGAAATGGAATTCCTCTGATAGCCTTTGGCCTTTTAGAAAAGTCTGACAGGCCTTAGAACCTGCTCCTTAGTCCTGACTACCTCTAAGATTCTGGCTTTGCAAGGCCCTCTGACCCTGACTGCATTAAGGAAGAAAAAGAAAAGGAAGGGAAGGAACCCTGGCTTTACATTTTGTGTGTATATATACATTGAGATGGAGTCTCACACTGTCGCCCAGACTAGAGTGCAGTAACGTGATGTCGGCTCACTACACCCTCCACCTTCTGGCTTCAGGCGATTCTCCGGCCTCAGCCTCCACGGTAGCTGGGATTACAGGTGCCTGCCACCACACCTGGCTAATTGTTTGCATTTGTAGTAGTGACAAGGTTTCACTATGTTGACCAAGCTAGTCTTGAACTCCTGACCTGGTGATTTGCCTGCTTCGGCCTCCCAAAGTGCTGGGATTACAGGTGTGAGCCACTGCGCCTGGCCTATTCTTATATATTGTTTAGAACAGGGTCTCCAGGGCCTTGCTCTGTTACAGTGGCATGATCATAGCTAACTGCAGTCTCAAACCTCAGCCTCCTGAGTGGATGAGACTAGAGGCATCCGGCACCAGGTCCAGCTGGGTTATTTTTAAATTATATTTTAGAGACGAGGTCATGCTGTGTTGCCCAGACTAGTCTTGAAATGCTGTCCTCAAGTGAGCCTCCTGCCTCAGCTCCCCAAAGTGATGGAATTACAGGCATGAGCTCCTGCATCCCGCCTGAACCAATAAATATTAGAGAGAGATGGAGACAGAGACAGAGAGAGAGAGGGAGAAGGAAAGAGGGAAAAAGAAGTAAAAGTTCGTTGTTTTCACGCATTTTATTTGACGACATCATTCGAATTCAGAAGTTGTTTTAGAAGCATGAGTGCTGTAATACCCGTTTGTGATGAGCTCCGCTGTTTTTCATGTGAATGGCACGCAGGCAGCCTGTGTGATTTGAGGCTGGGCTCCCTCTTTCTGCTTCTTTCTTTGTCTTAGGCAGTTGTGATTACTGAGGAAAAGTCTGAAGCCAGTTTAATTTTCCCTTTTGTAGTGCTCTGTCTCTTATGCCTCGATGTTCATATTATTTAAAAGTATCTCTTCTTTCCCACACGACTTTGTGTTCCTGTGTTTCTCACGTCACACGGGTCCTCTCTGTTCTCCCTCCCTCCCTTTCCTTCTCTTTCTCTTCCTCCCTCTCCCCGCCTGCTCTCTCTGTTTTCCCCTCCTGGTATCTCTCTGTTTCTGATTAGGAACATTCTACATGTTCCTTGCTGGACCGGATCCTTTGATGGGGAGGTTCTATCTAGCCTGTCTTTGAATGTTTTTACTGCTGGATTCTTCTGCCCGTCTTCTGTTTACCTGGGTCAGATTTGAATGATCCTCTCAGATCAAGGCCCATGGACTGAAAACATCATGCTTTTAAGCCACCTCTTGCAGGAATTGTGGCAGCAAGCAAAAGCTACAGTTCCTGCCGAATCCTTAGGCTTCTGGATTCCTTTGTCACGGGTGTGTGTGTTAGAGGATCTCCTGGGTTTGCAGTCACCCTCCTCAGTGGACATCTGGATCAGGAGGGGCCCTGGCTCGCATGCCGGTCGGTTGTGTTAGTGTTCAGCGTTCTCGCTCGGGTCACTGTGGTCAGCTTCTGCAAATGGACTCTCCGGGCACGCGTCCACTGCCCGTGAAGGATCAGGACAACAGTATCTCCAAAAAGACTTCCAGTCTTAAGGCAGGCAGTTCCACGATCAGACACTGGAAGGCATTTCAAGGATGTAACACAGCTTAGAAAACAGAGAAACCAAGAGACAGAGACAGGAAGGTGATGTGAATAAGGTCCTCTCTCTGTACCTAAGTTTCATATTTGGAATATTTCAACATTATTTCCTTTAGAGTGATAAAAGTATGAATTAATCCTATCAAGATGATTTCAGAGCAAGTATGGTATTTTAAATCTGAGCTTTGGCCCTTAGAGATGTTCACAGTAAATGCAAAGAAAGTGACGATGCCTCAGTCTGGTGCTTTATTTAAACCGGGAGCCAAGCATACAGCTCACAGCAGTTTCAACCAGCACATCATGACGATGCAAAGGACGCCAGGTTACTCCGGGTCCCCACATCGGTTCTCCAGATGGCGCAGATGGCGCGCTGCTGTTATAGACTGACACACACGTGGGACGGTCCCGGCACTCTCCTCATTCAGTTCACAGTGTGCATGTGGATAAGAAGGAGGAACTCTCAGAGGCTGGGAGCAAATTCTAACTTGGAGCAGGCCTATCATTTATCATCTAACCACACCGGTGGAGAGGCGCGGGTAGGAGGTGAGTAGAACGCAGAGAACCCGGAGGCATCACATGTCTGTGGACACAGAATCACTGGGACAGGTCTCGGTCCATTTAGGAAGTTTATTTTGCCACAGTTAAGGACGTGCACCCGTGACACAGCCTCAGGAGGTCCTGACCACACATGCTCAAGGTGCTCCAAGCACAGCTTGCTTTTATACGTTTAAGGGAGACATGAGACATCAATCAATAGTTGTTGATTTTTTTTTTTGGCTGAGTTTCACTCTTGTTGGAGTGCAATGGCTCAATCTCGGCTCACTGTAACTTCTGTCTCCTGGGTTCAAGCAATCATCCTGCCTCAGCCTCCCAGGCAGCTGGGATTAAAGGCGCCCACCACCATGCCTGGCTAATCTTTTGTATTTTTAGTACAGACGGGGCAGGCTGGTCTTGAACTCCTGGCTTCAGGTGATTCATCCACCTTGGCCTCCCAAAGTGTTGGGATTACAGGCATGAGCGGCCGCACCAGCCTCTGGTTATTTTTGAGATTTTTCTTTGCGTATCAATATATACAAAGTGGATATTGGTTTGGTCCGGAAAGGTGGGACAACCAGAAGCAAAGGCAGGACTGCTGGAAGCTGGAGGGGGCGTCCAGGTCGAAGTGGGGAGGAGGCGTCCAGGTCCTAGGTAGATAAGAGACAATTGGCTGCATTCTTTTGAGTTTATGATTAACCTTTCCAAAGGAGGCCGTCAGATATGCATGTACCTCAGGGAGCAGATGGATGACTTTGTTTTGTTGTTATTGTTTGAGACAGAGTCTCACGCTGTCATCAGGCTGGAGTGTAGTGGTGCGTTCTTGGCTCACTGCAACTTCTGCCTCCTGGGTTTAAGCTATTCTCCTGCCTCAGCCTCCAGAGTAGCAGGAATTACAGGTACCCGCCACCACACCCAGCTAATTTTTTGTGTTTTTTGGTAGAGACGGGACTTCACCATGTTGTCCAGGCTGGTCTCGAATTCCTGACCCCAGATGATCTGCCCGCTTTGACCTCTGAAAGTGTTGGGATTACAGGCATGAGCCACTGTGCCCAGCCGCAAAGCAGTGACTTTGAATAAAATGGGAGATGGGTTTGCCCTAAGCAGTTCCCAGCTTGACTTCTCCCTTTAGCTTAGGAATTTTGAGGCCCCAGGATTTATTTTTCTGTCACACACCTCTATTTCCTCTCTGCAGAACCAAATGTCAAAAGAGTTCACAAAATATCATCTTCAAAAACACAGAAAGTGATTTCTCATTTAAAGCTTCCTATTCACTATTGACCAAGACATTCTGATGTTACGTGATCAGTGGAAGTCCAGCTTGCAGAAACATTCTCAGTGCATGACAGCACCAATGAAGTCTGCAGATCCCAGTCACCTGCGGCCCTGAAACTCTTGGTCCAAATGGCAGGCTCGTCATTCCCCGTCCGAGGAGAAAACACCCCTTGCCTGATACTGACTTTTCCCGTTTTCTGGGCTGTGGGTGAGGAGGTGGGCCGCACACTAGTGCACGTAGCTGGAACTTCTCAGCATGAAGCGTTGTCTCCTCCCTCAGGGATGATGGGGACTGTGTCAGGTCTTGGATGACCCCCTCAAAAAGCATGACCAAGGGAACCATGCCTTCTTTTCTGTGCCCAATGCACAGAAGCTCGCAAGCCAATGCTGCCTTCCTTTGGTGATGTGGGAGACTCTGTTTAGATATCGAGGGAGCCCTGGATGGCTGCTCCTCAAACCACTGGCCTGAGCCCATGGGATTCTGCTTAGACTGGCTGCCTCCCCTGGCCGCACGGTGCCTAGTGGACACTCCGGCTGGATCTGGCCCCAGCAGCAGTGTCTTTCTGAGGCTGAGTGGAGGCTCTGATGCAGGGACGTGATCTTATTATCTGTAAAATTCTCAGCATGTGAATTACAGGGCAAGGGCTGTGTCCTCACTGTGTCAAGATGACTCCATGCTGCCTCAATTAAGGGTGGAGCTGCAGGCTGCCCCTGGCTCCCAGGGGAGGATGGCAGCACCCCCAGAGGAGACCAGGCACCTCCTCTGTTTCGGAGACTATTGGGGGTCCTTAAGATGCAGGCTGTCCCTACAAAACGAGGGTTTCTGAGGGACCTCGGGCTGGTGCTGAATGGTTTTGGGGAATTCGCTCCATCATTCTGGATTCTGGTTAAGAGGAAGTCTCACCGTCACAGCCTGAATAAAGGGGAAAGAAAGCTTTTAAAGAAACCCGAGTAAGTGGCAGGATAACTGAATGGGGAGGCAACAGCCATCATGGCAGCTCAGTGCTCGTTAACTGACCAGAGACCAGCCGGCTAGAAGGCTGTGCAGAACAGGAAAGAGAAAAGCCGTCAGCCCTTCTGTATACGTCCTACTCGTCCTCATATCGTTCCTCCTAGGAGCTAAATGACAAATAGCTTCCAGCAAAAGGTGCAGGGCTGTGTGTGTGAGAAGGAGGCACGGTGGCAGCTGACCCACTCCTGGTTCTGACATCGTCCCCCTTCCCTGCAAGGAGGCCCACTGCTCCCCCGTGATGGCACTCATTCTGGAGGACAGTCATTGAGTCCTGACTCAGAGCTTCTGCCCTGACTGCAGGGTGCCTTCATTAACAGGGTCACATGGTTGGAGCATCCAAGCACGGTGCATGAAATGCTTTTAAAGTAATGAGGTTAGCCACCGCCGTGAGCGGTGTCTCCAAGAGGACCCCACAAAGGATCATCACCCACTCTCCATCCACAGATGATCTGGGGCAGTGCGACCAGAACATGCTGCAGGGCACCCTGGCTGTGGGCACCACCCCACCCTCCCTGGGGGAGAGAAGAGTGTTTTACCGCAGCCAAACTCCAGGCACAAAGCCGGGGATTCCAGCCAGTAGGGCTGCTGGAACCAGGGGGCCTCCTCTCTTCTGACAGCAGCGAGTCTCCAGCGAAGGTGCTCCTCTGTTTCCACAACAAGAGAGGGGAGACCAATGCTGCCATTACACAGGCTGCAGTGAATGCCTGTGTTCACACCAGCTCAGATGTCCTGTTGACCACGAAGCTCTCCCACTCACATGCAAAGATGCCTGTATTTGCACGGACACCGTGGGAAGAGGCACAGGAGGCAGAGCAGGGTGGTGGCTGTGGCTTTGCACCTGCACACCCATGAAGAAGGCGTGGGCTCCGGGGAGCACAGTGCTGAGAACGTGGTTGGTCTGTCTCTTTCTCTAGGAAACTCACAAGTCCTGCACAGGCGATTCCTTGGTCTCCATGTTGACAGCTATACAGGGGTGTGAGGTTCCATACAGAAAATGATCCCCACCAACACCAGCAGCAAGGGGCTTGGCTTGGTGCAGATCACAGGTTGGGGGAGGCACAGCCCAGGGCCTTCCAGGGCACAGGACACAACCGAGTTATTTTGAGCTTTCCTTCCAGATTCCTGTTTCTGAAAATCTTCCTGATTCTTCGAGTGCTAACAAGCACTTACCTCATGCCTCCATCTGTTCCTTTATCCTGGCTCCTGTTTTTGGATCACACAGCTGCTCTGCCAGAAGTGTTTGACTTCCCATCAGTGAAGGTTCAGGAAGCTTGGCTGGTGGCCCCTGAAATGTCTGCCTTTACCTTCCAAGAAAATCTTGCAGCCAGGAAGGCAGGACGCTGAAGAAAGAGGTGCAGCTCTCCTGGTGCGGGCAACTTGGCTCCCAGAAGAGCCTGATCTGAGCTAATTCTGCAGCACCTTGGGGTGTCTCTCACCGCTGAGGAGAGAAATCTGCTTCACACTTAATCACAAAATCCAGATCTCACACCGCTAAAAAAGAAATGATTTCAATCAGAGCCCAGCAAATTGGAGCAAAACGCCAACCACGAGGCAGGAACGTCTGCTGCCATCTCATTGCCCCAGGGTGACCAGCAGTCAGCAGGGCCGGAGTGGAGGCCGCGGGCAAGCTCTGTCCTCACCTGGGGGACAAAGGATAAGATGGGCAGACACACACATGCACACACTCACAGAAATATACACACATGCACACACACAAATGTCTACACACATGCACGCAACACACATGCTTACACTCACACATGTATACACACTTATATACACAAACACACAGACATATGTGCACACACACCCTCATACGCATTATCATATATGCTTATGCAACACACAAATGCACACAAATGTGTACACACAAATATATACATGTACACACTCACAAATATATGCACATGCACACAAACATGCACACACACAAATGTCTACACACATGCACACACACTCATGCTTACATACACGTACACACACTAATATATGCACATAAACATACACTCTCACATGCACACACACCCTCATACACATGGTGACACATACACCCATGCAACATACACACAAATACACACAAAATGTATACACACACACAAATGTATACACATACATGCACACACACCCACATACACATGCTCACACATATGCTCATGCAATCACACACAAATACACCAAAAAATGTATACACACAAATGTATACACACATGCACACTAATATACACACAAATGTGCACAAACTCACACAAATATATACACATACACATACAAAGGTACATAAACACAAGCACACACAAATGCTTGTGCAATAACACCATATACATGCTCCTGCAAGCACACAAATACACATACACAAGTGTATACACACAAATATAGATACACATACACTCACAAATATACATACATGCATGCACACAAATGTATACAAACATGTGTACACACATACCCACACATATGCTCAGAATTACATACACAAATACACACAATTACATATACCCCTGTGTGCACACAAAATGTAACACAACTGTGCACACAGATGTACACACAAATGTATACACACATATGCACACACATACATATGCACACACAAAACATATACACATATGTACACACATACGCATAAATGCATACACATATGTGCACACACAAATGTATACAGATGTGTACACATAAAATACATGTGCACAAGTATACATACAAATGTATGCACATATGTGCATACACAGATACCCATGCTCACACACAGATACACGCACACATGTGCACACAAACATACATACACACACAAATGCATACACACATGCACACACACAAATAGAAACATACACACAAATGCAGACACACATGTACACACACATATATAAACATGCACAGAAATGCATGCATATACACACACATAAACATGTGCACTTACAAATCTGCACACATGTGCATACACAAATGTATATCCATATGTGCACACTAATGCATGCATACATGCATACAAATACACACACAAATATAAACATGAGTGCACACAAATGTATACACACATGTGCACACCAATGTATAGACACATGCAAATACACAAACGTATACACACATGTGCACACACATGCTCATGCACTCACATGCTCACACACAGTCTACAAACACCCTCACACACACACACATACCCTCATGCACACACACACAGTCACATGTACATATGCCTGGATACACAGTCACATGTATATACCCACGTGCACACACACACAGGCACGCTTATATGTAACAATTTATTTCTTTGCCAGATCAGTGAGTAAAATTTTTCCTGCTGTTGAAAATCAATTAAGTGAAGCAATGCAGGAAAGTTCCTTTTCCTGAGTCACATTTAGCAGTTCCGTGCCCAGGCGGTGAGGTGCACCAGGGCAGGGAGTAGATGCCCGGGTACTATCACACACAGATGCCAGGAGACTGGTCCTTCCCAGTTTCCTGTGCAGGGCAGAGGCTGAGAAAGGTGCCCCCCACTTCCGGGTTCTCTCCCCTCACCTGTCCCAACTTAACACTGTTGAAACCTTCCTGGAGCCCTCCCTGAGCCCTGAGGCATGGGGCGGCCATGGCAGGGGGAATGTGTATGGGTTCACTCCAGCCCTGGCCTTTGGGGAAGAGCCTTCTGGGACAGGGCCACTGCCACCCAAAAGGCAAGATTCCTCCGGGAGGCTCAAGTAGCTGTGCTGATTGCCAGAGTTCCTCACTCGCTCTTGAGGTTACACCAGAGGATGGGGCTTCTGTCCTCACTATGCTAACTCCTTCTTCGGAAGAAAGGGAGGCACATCTGCTGTCTCCACTTCTTACCAAATTCCCACTGAGGAGGAAGCCAGGGAAAAACGGAACTCAGGGAGCAACGGCAAGGTGGAATTTTCCCTTTAAGGTCAAAAGCGTGCCAGGAAAGTGTGCCCCTCAGCAATACATTTCAGTGACAGAAAAAGCCAGAAAAAAATGAAGTCTGTAGAATTCTTGACCTTCCCATATGTGCTCGGTGCACCCTAGGAAGTGGGGAAGACAGAATGATGCAGGAAGCATGGGCTTCATCCTCCAGAAGCTTAAAACACAAGATACAAAGCATTCAAAAGTTAAGTAGTGATGGAGATCGTTTCTTAGAATCACAGTGCAAGCACTGCTGCGTGTGGGCAGTCTCTGGTTAACTGACAAGTCGCTGCAGAGAGGAGAAGGCCACGCGGGGCAGCTGGGGCAGGTGAGCTCAGACAGTTCCTCCCCTGGCAGGTAAGTGCCCCACCCTTGTCTTTGCAGGAAACAGCAGCTGGACTGAGCTTCAGGGATAGACATCGACAGGGCCAAAAAACAGAAGAGCAGAAAAACATTCCAGGTGGGAGAACCAGACTCAGGAGATCTCTATGGGGTTCATTTGAGGTGTGGCTGAGGGGAACTCCCATGGGACCGTCCTCCAGGGCCTGTGCTCATTGTATGTGCCTGTTGTCTGGCAAGCAGCCCTGGGTGTAGCAGGCAGAGGCACCCGCGGGGCCTGAGGTGGGGACAAACACTGCAGTGGGGCTGGACTCCCGCCGGGCCAGGGTGGGGTGAATGCTGTTGATATGGTTGGACTCCGTGTCCCCACCCAAATCTCATGCGGAATTGTAATCCCCAGAACTGGAGGAGAGAGCTGGCGGAAGGGGAGTGGATCATGGGGGAAGATTTTCCCCTTGCTGTTCTCGTGAGAGTGAGTTCGCAGGAGATGTGGTTATCGGAAAATGTGTGGCGGCTCCGGCTTCTCTCTCTCTTCTTCCTGCTCCGCCATGTGAAGATGTGCTGCTTCCCCTCCGCCTTCCACCATGATTGTAAGTCTCCTGAGGCCTCCCCAGCCATGCATCCTGTACAGCCTGCGGAACCATGAGACAATCAAACCTTTTTTTCTTTATAAATTACTCAGTCTCACGTATTTCTTTATAGCAATGCAAGAACGGACTAATACAGGTGTGTGTTTACAGTACCGTGTTTCAGATGTTTCTACTTTTCCTGGATGGAGTTGACTCCCATCAGCGCCCTTCTGGACGTGAATTCCTGAGTACCAGAAACAAGATTCATTTAAAGATACAGGTGTGGACGCCACTGGCCACATTCCCGCCACAGTGTGGGTGTTCCACACTGAAGGGGGGACGCGGGCTTGGGTCTGCAGCTAGCATTGCATCCACACAGAGTCCTGAACTGTGTGCTGCTCTTTAGCTGCCATGAGAATTGCTTTTGTTTCAGAAAGGCCTGTGTCAATGGTGGGATTAGGCTGGTGGAAACTGCATGGGATGGGGTGCTCATGGGACCTGCCCTTGGAGCTCCAGGCCCCCCGGCCTCAGGGCTGGTTCTCGTAAGTCCTTATTTTCCCCTGTGTTTGGCTGGGGGCTGATCCGGCTTCCCATCTGGTGGACTCTCATTTATCAAGTGTGAATCCTTCCAACGGCACACAGCAGTGGGGACAACGTTTCTATTTCCAAATCAAGTAAGCCAGTATGGCGAACATCTTCCCAAGGCAGGAATGAAGACCGCGTCCTCTAAGATTCTCCGTTTTGGAACAGGCGTCTAGTGAGGCCACGTTTGCATGGAAACCTGCCATTCCCATTCCCACCTTTTCCATATTTAGAAGCACCCCATGGAGCTCCCGCTGACAGGAGCCACTCACTTGGACACTGAGTTGAGGCTCAGAAGGAGGATTTGTCACAGAAAGTTGTTTTACAGAGGCTGGATGTCAGTGCTGAGGGCTGGAGGGTGGCTCTGCCCCCCATCCCTCCACCCCGGTGGAATGCTGGGAGTTTCCTTCTACATTCCTCACAGGTGACATGGGACAAATGTCTCCTCCCCGGTGACAATAACAACAGGCTTCTGCCCAGAGGCAGGTGGGGGCCAGCATCATGCACTGAAGAAACTTTCACAGCAAACTTGTCTGAGACAGGCAAACCCACACGCAGACGGCTGGGGACCGTGACCTCCCAAGCAAATGGGACACACAGTGCTCCTGTTCTCAGGCCCCAAGAAAGCGGCTGTGCGAGCACATCCCAACTGTCAGTCTGCTGCTGACTCGCACAGATTATTTCCATTTCGTGATTTCAGCTAAAGAAGGCAGGGGGCCTCTGGACTTGGCCCTTTATTATTGGAAGGGACACAGGTGAGCAGGCATGGCCAGCGTGGCGTGGCCCTAACATCATCCTGGCGCTGTGGCAACTCCTCGAGCAAAAGTCTCAGGATGTTGAGTTTGTTGTCAGTCACGAGTATTTTCGCGAAGAATCACTAAGAGTTTTGTTCATCAAACCCATAGTTTCCAAGTAGACCAAGTTATGAAAGACTTTCTTTGTTCCAAACAAATGTTGAGAATTGGACAAACTTTGACTGAATCTGTTACTGCACTAGAATGCAACACTATGTGCTGGGTGCATGGCTCATGCCTGTAATGCCAGCACTTCGGGAGGCCAAGGCGGAAGGATTGCTTAGTCCCAGCTACTCTGGAGGCTGGGGTGGGAGGATGGCTTGAGTCCAGGAGGTCGAGGTGGCAGTGAGCCGAGATTGTGCCACTGTATTCCAGCCTGGGAAACAGAGTGAGACCCTGTCTAAAAAAAAAAAAAAAAGATTGTGACATTACACCTCATAATTTGATGTGTGGATAATTTCCTTATCTCAGAACAAAATGATGGCAGGAAAACTGCAGAGCTGATTTCTCTCTGATGTGCGGCACCGGCTGGATGGTAGAAGCAGAACGCCACCCTCCATTTGGCTGATGACGACGACCCGCACCTCCGTGCCTGCCCAGCAGCTCTCCGTGGGGTCTCTGCTGGGAATGCCTGGGGAGGCTGGACCACGGCCAGCAGCAGCACGTCCTCGCCGGCTCCTGGGAGGCGCCTGGTAAGAAAGTCCTCCTGGCCATGGGCTGCCGGGCTCAGGAAGACGGCGGCCGGGCCCCCAGCCACAGTGTGGCTCCGCGCATCTCATGCCGTCTGTTGCTGAATTAGTTCACAAGCAGGCACCCCAGCACAGCCGGGCCTTGTAAACTTCCAGTTGGCTCTTTCCTTTGGCAGCTGAATAACTGGACCCGAGCCCCTGTGTTTCGCATGTGGGAAACCCAGGATCCTCCCAGGTATTTCTGACGATGTCCATGTTTTGGGAATGGTGGTGGGGGTGGGGAAGGAGGAGACTCAAGTTTTTCTAGATGCTTTCTGCCCCAAACTCCAGATTTCATGAACCTCTGCTGCCCTGATTCTCTGGGCACGGCTGCCCTCACCCCCTTTACGGTTTACTCTGTGTCACTGTTGGGCTGTGCTCTGTTCCCTCCTCCCCCAAAACATCTCCCAACAAAGTCACCATGAGCAAGACCCTCAGAGGAGGTATAAAGATGAGAGGCTGGGGTGAAGATGAGAGGCTGGGTGAAGATGAGAGGCTGGGTGAAGAGGCTGGGGTGAAGATGAGAGGCTGGAGTGAAGAGGCTAGGGTGAAGATGAGAGGCTAGGGTGAAGATGAGAGGCTGGGGTGATGATGAGAGGCTGGGTGAAGAGACTGGGGTGAAGCAGCTAGACAGCATCAGGCAGGGCATAACGGGAAATTGTTGCTTTCATGTCCCTTCACCCCCACATTTTGGATTCCTGCCACAGGATCACTGTGGTCTTCCTCCCGGGGCTCACTCCTCCTACCCCACGCCTCCCAGCTGCCCTGTCCTCTGTGGCCTCACTTGGGGGACTTTCTGAGTCCTCAGCAGAGCAGCTTCTCTGTCTTCTCCCCACACTTCTTGGACTGATCTGCCTATTTTTTTCCATGACCCAGAATTCATTCCCAAATAAGAGTGCCATGTACCTTGAACCCCTTCACTGGAAGCAAGGAGACGGGCAGGTGTTGAACTGTGGCTTTTCTTTAGACCTTTCCCTGATCCCTGGGTTACCCCAACTATTAAGTCTAGAACAAGCCCAGGAACAATTTTTTTTTTTAACCTGCCATTTTTTGTTATTCAAACTGTTTTAGTCAGTTCAGGCTGCTATAAGAAGAATGCAATGGACCGAGTGGTTTTAACGGCAGAAATCTATTTCTCACAGTTCTGTGAGCCTGGGATGTGGGAAGCTCCAGAGCCAAGTGCCAGACAGGTCCGTGGCTGGGACGGCCCCTGCCTGGTGCGAGGATGGCCCCTCCTGTTGTGTCCTCAAATGAGAGAAAGGTCACCTCTGTTCTTATCAGGGCACTGATCCCATTCACAAGGCCCCCCATGACCCAATCCCTCCCAAAAGCCCCACTTCCTAATGCCAGCACCTTGGAAAATAGGGCTTTAAGATACGAATTTTGGGAGGATTCGAACATTCTGTCCACAGCACCCACTCACACGCTTGATGTCCAGCAGGCAGGGGAAGCTCCAGGGCTGGTCAGTCCCACATGCTCCTTCTTGCACCCGAGGGCAGGGGCCAGGTTGCCCCTCAGGCCCCCTGGGCAACTGCCCCCTTCCCTTCCAGTGGGGCCTGAGTTGGCTACTGAGCTGGGCAGCTACCATTCACTTTCCTAGGCTGTATCAACCATCCATTCACCACAAAGTTATTTATGACTGTGGACGGGCTAGGATTTAGGGGAAAAGAATGACTGAAGTCCCAATATCTCCTGGATGAAGCTGGAAGGGATTAAAATACAGCGTCACTCCTCCCTTGCTGTGTGCAAGATGGAGTTCTCCTGGGCCATCAGCCATCATCGCTGGATAATGGCACCGCTTTCTATTCTACATCAGCTTTGTCGGAACTGTCCAGTGTGGGTCCCTGCCCATTAATCATGACTCCTTGAGACTGCCCTTTGTGCTTCTGTCTGGGGACTGCCTGTTTCTGTCAGAGACACTGTATCAGAACACATGGTTGTAGAACTCAGCATTTGCCTTACACCAGCCCCCTGGAGAGAAATGGTCTGTGTCCGTCAGAAGGTCCTGACTTTCGGGCACACTCCGCCCTGACTTTGGCTCTCTGCTGGACACATCAGAAAAGCTGGTTCTCGTGTTTTTTATGGATATGTAGGATAAGGCAGGGACAGTGGGCCACCATCTATCTTTGGCGTCCTCCATTTGGAAAAGATATCCCTGAGAAATAGCAGAGAAGGGATCTTGGCCTGTCAGCTACATCTGCCGATGTGACTCCCCTGACGCAGAAAGTGCCCGAGGCAGCAAAGCAGCTCTCCTAAGGTGTTTTGTGCTCCCCAACAGAGGAAGAGGTGCTTAGGGTCTCCAGGGACCTGCCTGGTTCTGCAGAGCCCCCAGGACCTGGAGCTGCACCGCTGCTCAGCGTGCGTTTCGGCTGGTCAGCCCTCCGCTGGACAGCGCTCGCCGCAAAACCTGCAGTTCCTGGACAGACACTGAGCCGAGAGGGCCGCTGGCTGGAAGATGAAGCGTGTAAGAGACACGGTGCTCAGCTTCGACGCTTGGCAAAATTCTCACAAAGGGCTCTCTAATCCTCCACGCAAGAATGGAACAGTTTCCAGCAGAAGTTGTGGCTTGCCTCACCGGGTCTGCTCAGGTCGGCCCGGATGGGGTGGTCATTAATGCTGGAATACTCGGCAGCTCTGCAGACCTCAGACCACAAAACCCGCCTTCCTAGAAAGCAGTCTCTTCTTTATGCTTCTCAAGAGGAAGATAATTAAAGACTGTGGTAATGGGTTAATTTATAGGAAGATAATCTCGTAGCAGGCTCAACTATCTATACTTTTTCAATGGCGAACTTTAATCCGCATCCATTTCTATTGACTGACTATCAGACAGGCCTAGGCTCCTGGCCAAGGGCTGGGAAACCAGTCATTAAGCCGCAGACACCGTCCAGCTTCATTTCAGAACGCTCAATCATGTATTCATAACAACCCAGGCCTCTGCATTCACACAGCAGCCCTCACCGATGAGTTTTCTTCATCTGCCAAGGTAACGATATTAAAAAGTGTCAGCCACGGGATTTTCAGCGGGAAAGGGGAAACCCTGGTGCATTCAGTGGGAAAATTCCTCTAGCGTCGTGACCTGCATAAATCTCCAAATCCTTTTCATCATCATCCTCTTCAGTGTTCGCCACGAGGGTGCCCTCAGAGGATGTAAATCCCAGCTTTTCTATTCTTTTGTATTTTTCTTCCAAACGGTGTGGCTCCCAGGCAGTTTCAGGGTCCTGCGGGGTTTGAGAGGCTCTGTGAACACTGACCCGCGACCCCATTGTGCCCTGGCCAGGGGCACTGTCTCCCGAGCGCCAGGATGCGGCACGGAGCGGACACCGTGCCAGGGGCCTCCCTGCCGTGGGCCTCGGGCCGGGCGGGCTGGGGCCGCCGAGCCGGAGCGGGAGGGTCCCGGGAGGGGCCGGCGCAGCAGGGAGGGCTCCAGGGCGCCTCGATTCCTCCGCTAAGGAGCCCTGGATTTGGCTTTCATTGGAGCGAGGGGACAGTGGCGCAGCTGCCTGGGGCCGCCCAGTGGGACTCCGGAGCAGGAAGAGCTGTTTAAAAACACTCCCCGCTGGGAAACGCTGCACCACGCGGGCTCCGTCCCTAGAGAGCTGCCCCGGGCTGCGCGGGCGGCCGGGACGCTGCGGTGGGAGCTTAGGGACAGCGTGGGGTCGCGGTGGCTGCCGCCCAGCTCCAGCAGCAGGGCCCGGGCGGAGCCCTCATTTCCAAACCTGCCCTGGCTGAGCCTCAGCGTTTCACACTGTGCGGTGGAAAGAACCCCTACCTCACCCCGTTGTTGGAACAAATGTAATAGTGCAGGGCGGGGGGCCTTAGCACAGACACGGTGCAGGCGCTCAACGCCTGGCGCCCACGCTGCGTCCTGGACGTGCCCAGGGAAGCCCCCGGGGGCTGTGAGGGGAACTGAGGAGCTGGCGCGGACCCTCACTGCTCCCCAGAGCCTGGCGGCCTCTCCCCGCGGCTTTGCCCCACCATGGCTCCCGCCGCTGCAGGAGGGAGCCTCAAAGGCGGTTAGGGTGCGCTGGGGACATGGGCAGCTTTTCTTCTGGAGCCCCCACGGGAAAGACAAGGAGGGTCTTTTCCCGGGGGTTGCTTGTGGTGTAAGCCTGGCTTGGGTCCGCGCTGAGCGGCTTCCAAGGAACTCACTGTCTCTTTCTCTCTTTCTTGCCAGAGTGGGAGGTGACCCCAGGGGCCCCAGCTGGGGCCTTGGCTGGGAGACGCACAGGAGACTTGGGCAGGAGTAGCTGTGGTTTGTGCTGTGCTGTGCAAACGTCTGGCTGATAGAAATCGATGTCCATAAACAGGTAACATCATTTGCTTTATGAAACCCATAATAAGCAGATTTTCTGACTTGCATAAGAATTTCTCTGTAATCTTTGCTTTAAGGAAAAGTCTGCTGAATGCCATAGAAAAGGTTGCATTTGATGAGGTTTCAGGGAAGAAAAGGGAAGCAACTATTCTAAGAGATGAGGGTGATGCCTCAGCGGGGCCCGGGGCAGACAGGGGTCCTCACCTCTTGCTGCAGGGGTTGGGTGCAGGGCCTTGCCTCAATGTGGTTTTTCTGCAGCATCTACACAGTTTAAATGTTTGGAAAAAACGTCTTTGTGAGTGGATTGAGTCACAGCCTGCGAATGTGACAAATGACATCTAAGTGCAATTTACAAATCCTAAGTTGCAGTTAGAGGAGGAGATGGCAGGTCCATGTCTTCATTTTCCCCGACCGTTAGTCAGTGGAGACTCCGCCTTAGCCAGCCCTGGCCAGCCTTTCATCCTCATAGGAACAGACTCTTACATGCGGTGTTTTTACTGGTATGTAAAAAAATTCAGGCCGCACTGAGCAGGTGCCCGGGCCCCCACAGAGTCAGAGGGAGTGTGCGGCACACACACGATGACGATTTGAAGAGTCTGGCTTCAGGGCCTTGCAGGTGAAGCCAACACACCCCCTGTACAGGAGGGAGCACCTGCACCCCGCCCCCTCCCACAGGGAGGCATCTGCAGCCACTCCCGGCAGAGCAGACACCTCCAAGGGTCCCGAGGGTCCGGCCCGCGGCCCGCTCTTTGTGGCTTTTTGTGGCTCTTTGTGGCTCTTTGTCGCTCCTTGTCGCAGTCCTGCTCAACAACTGCTGCTGGGAGGAAGATGCTCTCTGGCTGCAAGAAAGCCAGGGTGTGGGTGGATGACACAGAATAAACGGGAGGGACAGAGAGTGTCTACTTGGCAGCTCGGACTCCCCAGCAGGGTCAAGACCAGGTGAAATAGGTCCCAATGAGGAAAAGCTCCTGCCTTTTGTTCCAAACTAGCCTGGCTTCCCTGTGAAGGGGAGGACTTGACCAGGGCACTTTCCTGGGGCCACTTCCCGGGCTTTGGGAGGTAGGTAGTAGCCTTTGTCTTAAGATCATGTTACCTATAACTCTGGTTTACTTTTTATGTAATTTTAATTTTTTTAGACACAGGGTCTTGCTCTGTTGCTCAGGCTGGAGAGCAATGGCATGATCATAGTTCACTGTAACCTTAAACTCCTGGTCTCGAGCCATTCTCTTGCCTCGGCCTCCCGGGTAGCTGGGACTACAGGTGCCCATCACCATGCCCCACCAATTTTTATCTCCTCTTTTTTGTAGACACAGGATCTCACCATATTGCTCAGGCTGGTCTTAAACTCCTGGGCTCAAGAGATCCTCCTGCCTTGGCTTCCCAAAGTGCTATGATTACAGGTGTGAGCTGCCACACCCAGACTACAACTTCATTTTGTGTATCTCACTTTGTGTAGTTATTGCCACAAACTAGTAAGAGACTGGGTCTGTCATGGAGCTGTGATGGGGTGGAAACTCCATGCCATTGAGTCTATGAGACAAGGATTGTGAATTGGAAGGGTACCCAGATATCCCCTGACTGGCAGAGCCCCACCTGTGCAGATGAGGTCCCCACCATGGAGTCTATGTGACAAGGACTGTGAATTGGAAGGGTGCTTACATATCCCCTAGCTGGCAGAGCCCCACCTGTGCAGATGAGGTCCCCAGGCTTGATGCCATCCTGAGCGTCTTCACTCAACCATGGTGTTAGGGGAGACCACAGTCTCTGGTTTCCTGTCCAGCCTTTCCCAGCTGCTTCCTCTGCTTGTTTCTAGTGGAGATAAAGCCGGTGAAAATGAGGGCAAAGTTCACAGTCCTGCAGTCACTACCATAGCGGGAACAGTGAACACATGCGTTTGCACAGGCAGAAAGCAGCAGTGTTGGTAAGTGGCTGAAGTCTACAGGATCACCCAGTCAGTGGCTGCGGAGCACTTTCTATGCACCGGCCACAGCATGCGCCTACCCTCAAGGGATGTGGCACAGACACAGCTAATCACACCAGCAATCATTGATGGTCCTTATAAGTGTTCTAAAGGAAGCCAACAGGGTGATGGAGGAGGAGCTGGCTCAAGGCTAGTGCAAAGTGCACCTTCTAATCACCTGGGGAGCTTCTGATATCCTAGCTCCTAGTCATGGAATCTCTTGGGGGTGAGCCCTGGACACCAGTGTTTTTTACTGCTCGTCCCCAGGTGGCCCCAGTGTGAGAACCATGGCTGCAGAGAAGTGTTGCTGTTTAGAAACTTTACCTGTCCTGGCGAATGCTGTAACTCACTGCATTTTCTCATTTGTAAGATATCATCAGGTGTAAGACAGAGCCCTGACCTCATCATAACTTTTCAGGAAAAAAGAGTATTCTCCATGTTGTATGTGAGATGCATCCTTCTCCTCACAAACATTAAAATATGAAAAAGCACATCCAAGAATCAAGAAAACATATTTGAATAAAGATTAATAACACATGCTTTTCAAATGTAGTCTTTGAGGCACAGTTAACACTTGAACAGCAAGTCGAACTTAGGCATGACCTGAAAACCTGAGCGGAGCTGACCCAGTGGAATCAAACGTTCAGACGGTGGTGAACTCTCTTCGCTGTTAAAGCAGCGAAGCCACAGATCACGGCATGCAGGCAGCAAGGGCTGGAATCCCGGCCGCCTGAGTGAGGATGATTTTGTGCTATAATAATGACAGCAAATGTTTTTGGAGTACATACTGTGAACTAAGCACTTAATAAGTGCTATATATGTATGTTTGTATTTTACACATATATACTTTATATACTGTATATATAAACACACATGCACATCCACACATATATGTAACTTGATATGATTTGGCTGTGTCCCCACCCAAATCTTGTCTTGAATTGTAGCTCCCATAATTCCCATGTGTTGTGGGAGGGACCCAGTGGGAGGGAATTGAATCATGGGGGTGGATCTTTCCTGTGCCATTCTCGTGACAGCACTGACAAGATCCATTGGTTTTATAAGGAGGAGTTTCCCTACACAAAATCTCTCTTTTTGCCAGCCGCCATGTAAGATGTGCCTTTGTTTTTCCCTTGCCTTCTACCGTGATTGTGAGGCCTCCCCAGGTATGTGGAGATGTGAGCTCATTAAACCTCCTTTTCTTTATAAATTACCCAGTCTCAGGTATGTCTTTACCAGCAATGTGAAAACAGACTAAAACATAACTCCTTTAATTTTACCCCAACCCAAATATAAAGGTATAAACTCAGCTTGGAGAGTGAGCAGCTTGCTGAAGATCACACGGTAGGCTTTGAATTCAGGCATTCTGACTCCACAGCCTGCCCTGCCCTCGTTAAAAACCCTGATGAGTACTAAGGCAGGACTCAACTTTTCTTTAATGTCAGTACGTGCCTCTGTAGTGAGCTGCAGCCCTGGGAATGTCACACAGACCCAGTAGGTAAAGTTCCCAGGAAACGTCCACAGGCAAACACGTGCCATGTGTGACCCACCCCTGAAGCTCAGCAGGGACCTCGCTTAGACCTCCTTTTACTTCAGTAACCTCAAGTCCACCCCCGGAGGCTGACCATGCTGATAAAGATTCTGACATCACTTCTTGGATGACAGGGAGAGGGCATTTCTGACGTTTATCTTGGAGAAGTTAGAGAAAGGGTGTATGCAAAACCTTGGACCTGTTTCCAAATATTCCCAAAGTTACCCACAAAAGAAGAAAGACGTCTTTTCCGTGGTGGCCTCATGGGCAGAGATAGCAAGAACCAAGAGTAGAAATTGCAGGAAATTTCACTTTCATACAAAAAGAAAATTTTCCCCAGTTTTAGGTGCCTCCAAATAGATAACTGTGAGTGGCAGGAAATCTCTCCAAAGCCTGAAATCTGCTAAATCCAGACACCATCAAGCAAATGCTTGATGAGAAACCCAGCGATGTCTTAGGGGACTTCCAGGGAAGGAGTCCCACTGGGTCCTTTTCTAGCAAGCCCTCATTTCTGGAAACTTTTTTTGATCCAAGTTGTAAGCAGAATGAGGACAGGGACTGTGGCTATTATAACATATGCATCCTTATCCACCCAGAGCTCAGCAAACTGCCCTTAAGTGAGCAAATAAATGGGAAACTTCCTTCCTGCAGACAGGATAGCATAGGGCAAGGACATAGCTGCTGGATCCAGGCTGCCCTGGTGTGAATTCTCCACCAACCACTGGCCCTGAGGCCTTGGTCCACTTTCCAGTTCCCACACCTTTCTGTCCCTTTTTCGTACTGCACAATGGTAGGGACAGGAAGGTGTGGGATGACACTACCCACCTTACCAGGGTAAATAATATATATATATTTGAGACAGAGTCTCACTCTGTCACCCAGGCTGGAGTGCAGTGGTGCAATCTTGGCTCACCGCAACCTCCACCTCCCAGGTTCAAGTGATTCTCTTTCCTCAGCCTCTTGAGTAGCTGAGACTATAGGCACATGCCACCATGTCTGGCCCGTTTTTTGTATTTTAGAAGAGACAGGGTTTCACCATGTTCATTAGGATGGTCTCAGTCTCCTGACCTTATGATCTGCCCGCTCAGCCTCCCAAAGTGCCAGGGTTACTGGCGTGAGCCACCACACCTGGCTTAAATCAAATATTCTAAGTAAAGTCTTTGGGACAGAGCTGGGAGCAAACTTTAGTGTTCAGTGATGATTAGCTCTCCTTTTGTGTTTAATTTTGCAAATGTCTTCTTACCTGTCCATCTCCCTCCCCATAGCCTCAGACTGTGCCTTTCTGGGAGCAAGTCCTGTGTCTCATACGCCTTTGTTTCTGCAGTCCCAATACCTGCAAGGTGTTTCCTGAGGGCACACGGGAATAAATGTGGCACAGATCGATAAGAAGAGACACTGCCCTGCTGTTTTCCAGCTCGACTGGAATCTGTCTCTGGGATTCTTGGATTTTTTTTTTCTCTTGAAAAGTCTGTAACAATTTGGATTTATCTAGTTTTATTGTTCATTTTGTTCTCTTACCCTTTAGTGCAGGCTAGAGGGAACATTCACTGTAATGAGATTCCACCCCCAGGGGTCAAGGTCTTCAATACTGGAGGCTATCATCGAAGCATGCCATCACACCTGGGGAACTCCAGCAGACTCTCTTATGAATGCAATGGTTAATTTTCAATACTTGGTTAGGCACTGATTAACCAGTCTTAATTAGCTTCCTCTCTGGTCTACCTTGAACCCTGAGCCCCCAAAGTAGGGTAGTGTCAGGCACATGGTCACTGTTGAACAGCAACCATCGAACAGCCTTCTATTTAGATCCTAAGTGCTCTGAGCTCAGGAAAGTTGGTGATTCTGTTTAGTGAAACTGTTTTTCTTTGTTTCTCTTGAAGTAGAAATGTAGTGTGAAAACTTTATTTATGCAAGAATGAGGCATGCCAAGGAAGGAAAACGTGAAATGCAGTGGGAGAGCACTGGATGGCTTTGCAGTCCCTCCCCACGTGTTAACAACGGCAGCGTGGCTGTAGGTGGCTGTGCGACTGTAGACAGTAGTGTGGCTGTAGATAATAGTGTGGCTATAGGTGGCAGTGTGGCTGTAGATGGTAGTGTGGCTGTAGATAATAGTGTGGCTGTAGGTGACAGTGCGGCTGTAGATGGTAGTGTGACTGTAGATGGTAGTGTGGTTGTAGATGGAAGTGTGGCTGTAGGTGGTAGTGCAACTGTAGATGGTAGTGTGGCTGTAGGTGGCAGTGTGGCTTTAGGTGGCAGCATGACTGTAGATGGCAGTGTGACTGTAGATGGCAGTGTGGCTGTAGATGGCAGTGCAGTCATAAGTGGTAGTGTGGCTATAGACAGTAGTACAACTGTAGATGGCAGTGTGGCTGTAAGTGGTAGTGACAGCTATAGACAGCAGTGTGGCTGTAGGTGGCAGACTGTAGGTGTCAGTGTGGACATACATGACTGTGTGGACATAAATGGCAGTGCAACTGTAGGTGGTGTGGGGCTGTAGGTGGTAGTGTGGCTGTAGGTGATAGTGTGGCTATAGATGGCAGTGCGGCTGTAGGTGGCCGTGTGGCTGTAGATGGTAGAGGTAGTGCAATGTAGTGATAGTGCAACTGTAGCTAGCAGTGCGGTTGTAGTTAACAGTGCAGCTGTAGATGATAATGTGGCTGCAGATGTCAGACTGTGACTGTATGTGGCAGTGCAGCTGTAGATAGTTGTGTGGCTGCAGGTGGCAGTGTGACTATAGATGACACTGCAAATGTAGATCTTAGTGCAACTGTAGATGATAGTGGAGCTGTAGATGGCAGTGTGGCTGTAGTGGTAGTGTGACTTTAGAGGGTAGTGCAGCTGTTGATGGCAGTGCAGCTGTGATAGTGTGGCTGTAGCTGGTAGTGTGGCTATAGATGGCAGTGTGGCTGTAGTGGTAGTGTGTCTTTAGGTGGTAGTGTGGCTATAGATGCAGTGTGGCTGTAGGTGGCAGTGCAACTGTAGATGGCAGTGTGGCTGTAGATATCAGTGTGGCTGTAGTTACCGGTGTGGCTGTAGATGGTAGTGCAGCTGTAGGTGTCATGGCAGCTGTAGATGGTAGTGCAACCGTAGATGACAGTGCAGCTGTAGATGGCAGTGCTTTCATTTCATTTGGCCAGCCTGCCTTGTATCCATGAGGTTATGGTGACATGAACTTGACTTCTAAGCAGGCACAATCGCCGTAAACATTAGCAGCTGGGTTTCTGGACTGATTTGAACAGCGGCTTGGATTTTGTCATTACTGAAGTCAAAAGAACAGGAGTGAATTGGGTCGTCGCATGGACGTTCTACATTCTGATGCAGCCTGTCCTGGAGAACCCATCAGCTGTGATGTAGTGCTGGTTGGGTCACTGGGGCCGAGGGTCACTGATTCCTTTTGTAGCTTGTGGCTTTCAGACGGAATGCTGCGGTACTCTTAGTCTCCTTTGATGTTTAGTAAGAGCTCTGTTTAAAGCTCTCCTTGTACAAAACCTTCCAGGTCTCCATGGAAAACTGAAGATTCGTGTGTGCTTTCAGAAACGGGGTTCCAAGGAAAAGAGCAGTCATTTAGCTTTCACAGGTCTGGGCAATGAGCAATTTGGAGTTTCCATCCTTGGCTGAGCACACGTGCTGCTGACCCGATGGCAAGAGCATGGGCATTTGTGCTGAGCCTTCCTGGGCCCGCGTCCCCACTGACCACAAGGAGGAAGAGAAGGCATGAGGGTCCTGGGGGCCTGGCTCTGTGGCCACTATCTCTGTATGGATGCCTCTTGTGTCCAGGGTGACAACTGGTCACCCGAATGCACCCTTGGGGTCATTCCTGGCTTCTCTGCCCCTTGATTACCCCTCTGGCTGCAGACAGCCCAGGACGGAGAATGAGAGGGCTTATGCTCCCTGCAGGATGCAGGCTGGGGCCGCCCGTGCTTCTAGAGCAGGTTTCGTGTGGGGGAGGTCCCTCCAGGGAGGGACAGTGAGCTGGCACTGTGACACTGCTCACGATGGAGGCCCAGGGCAGATGGCATCACCAGCTGCTACAGGACTGACTGCAGAAGGGCTGTGTCACCAGTCCTGGGGATACCATGTTGATGGGCGCTTTGACACATTCCTGTGAAGTGTGTGAGGAAAAAGAGGGCACACACATTCCTGAGAAGATTGTGCCACAAGGCTAGGGCTGGGGACCAGGGTCCCAGCCTCCCTCTGTCTCAGTTGGGGTCAGAGGGGGAGGGACAGCCAGGAGAAGGCTGAGCCAGAGGCTGCTGGGTTCTCCCAGGACTCCACCCTCCTGGCCTCCAGGGTAAACTCTTCACCCAAGCCTCTTTATGGCATGGCTGAGTCACACCTGAGAGGTCTTTGCCAGGAGGGACTGCTTATGTGAGAGCATGGACTCAGGGAGTGCCATGTGGCTCCCAGGGCCGTGTCTGCACTCTATCTCGTCTGAGTGTCCCCAGGGCCAGGGTGCTGGGGCAGGAGCCTGCGGTTTATTAAGCACCTTCTGTCCCTCCCTGGAGAGGGCTTCATGGTCAGCCTCTGCTTCCTTGGTCCCGAGCTTATCGTGTCTCCTCCTCATTCTCAACGTCCACGTGAAAGGGCAGTGTCCACAGGTGATCGGTCCGAGGTTGAAACAGCGAGGCCTGGATTTTCTGTCGAGTCAGCCTCGGAGGAGCACGGAGTTCCTGGACGGCGTGCGACAAGCTTCATGGTGGGCAAAGCGCTCGCCACTGGACCCTGCGTGGGCTCAGCTTCTGCGCAGTGACGGGCACAGCCTGATCTCTGCACTACCAGGGGCAAGGAGGGACACTATGCCTGGTGGGGTCGGCACTGCGTCTCATGACAAAGCGGGTCTCCTGTCTCTGCCCCCGTTTTCTGTAAACCTGGGGTTCCACCTGGCACATTGGTTGGAAGGAGGGGAACCACCTGTGGTCTCGGCTCATGGTACTCTGCCACCCCGTGGCCTGCCCCAACCCCAGTGTTCCGGTGGGGGGCCCCAGGCTGCAGACACTTCTGGGAAGCCACTGGGGCTCTTCCCAAGGACCAAGACGGGCAGAGACCCTAAATATGGCCATGGTTTGCCCCCTGCTCTCTGTGGCTCCTGCCTGGCTGGCATCCCCACCTCACTTTCCACCATCCTCACTCAGCGCAGCACCCCTAAAAATGCTGTCTGAAAATGTGCGCCTTGGGGAAGAGCAGCTTCCTCCTCTCCGACCAAGCTTGGGTCCCTTCTACCATCTGGTGGGTGCAGGCGGTCAGCGTGGGCCCCGGACGGGGTGGGCTGGAGGCTCTCACAGGCGGTCAGCGTGGGCCCCGGACGGGGTGGGCTGGAGGCTCTCACAGGTGGTCAGCGTGGGCCCCGGACGGGGTGGGCTGGAGGCTCTCACAGGCGGTTACTCTTGCATCGGCCTGGCTGCCATGACTCCCTCAGGTCAGCCCCACGTCTTCCTTCTCAATTCTCCACAATCCTGCACGGCCTGCAAATGCCTAAAATTATTGTGGAAGAGCTAGTCACATGGCAGAAAGGAAGCACACTGGAAGAGCGCAGCAATTCCTTCCCCTTCCATGCCTTTCAGAGTGGGGGTGGGACGTGGGGGACCCGTGCAGCTGCAGCTGCCCGCAGTGCTGTTCTGGGAAAAGCCGCGTCTCTGAAATGGCGAAGGCCGACTGCCTGAGGAAAGGACAGACCCGCCTTATCCGGAGACGGCGCCCTGCCCGGAAGGCTGTCACGTTCCGTCCAGCTGTCTCCTCTGCAGCAACAGCCCTGTCTCCACCTAAACATTCAGCGACAGGAAAATGTCATCTAATGCTGCTTAGTGCGGCCCGGCAGTCAGTGGATGAGGCTCAGGCTGCACCGTCAGCAGCAGAGATAAACAACCGCTTCCAAAATAATCAAGTGCCCCCCAGCAGAAGCCTGTGAAGTCTCCCGGTCTGCTCAAGCCACACACCCGTGGCCCGTTGGGGAGCCTGCAGAGACCCACAGGGCGCCCACGTGGCGGAGCGAGAGACCCAGGCCACCGGCTGTGCTCCCCGGCAGAGCAAAAGGCTCATGGAGGGGCCAGGAGGACGCAGCGAGGGGAACGAAATACTGCAGGCGTTTCCTGGATCTTCCGTGCCGCCGCCTAAGCACTTAGAGGGAGTCCACGGTTTGATGCCTGGAAGCTGAGGTGCTCCCCAAGCACGAGACGCAGGACTGCAGGCCTCGCCCGCAGCTCGAGAGGCTGTTTTGAGACACATCAAAGAAGGAAGCCCTAAGTGACACAGGACCTGGCTGACTTACACACTCGCTGTCTAAAGACGGGGTGCCGGTGGGTAAACTTGGGGGACTCACCGCAGATCGGGGGTGACAGAGTCACTGTCGTAACTGTGTGGAGTCCTCCATGGCTGGGCTCGCGGGGACCCGGCTGGACTGCACTGTGCATTGGCTAGAAGGAGAGGGGCCATCGTGAGTCCCAGCTCACCCCACTGCCCACCCCACTACCCACCCGACTCCTCTACCCACCCCACTGCCCACCCTACTGCTCTGCCCACCCCACTGCCTGCCCCAACCCTGGTGCTCCAGGGGGGCCCCAATGCCACAGACACACTTCAGGGGAGCATTAGGGCTGTTCCCGAGGACCAAGACGGCAGAGAGCCTAAAGATGTCCATGGTTTAGATGAGCCCCCGACTGGAGTCGGGCAGTTTTGGCCTCTGCGGCTGTCCTGAGGCTCTTCCGTCCCAGTCTTCCCAGGTTTTATGGAGGCTTCATTACAGAGGTGCAAGTGATCACAACATTGGCCGGGGGTGACCAACTCAACTTCGGCCCCAAATTCTCCCCCTGGAGATTGGGGTGGGTCTGAACGTTCCCAGTGGTTATGTGGGGAGAATGACGCCTGTGTACACAGGCGACATGCGGTGGGTGCAAGGCATGCCACTTGTACTCAGATGCATCTACTCGTTTTACTCTCACCACAGCCTTGAGAGGGAAGCCATTATTATTACTATGGCTGAGCACAGAGAGGTCGGCTGCCCGATGTCACACAGCCCATAAGAAATTCTTTAAATTACAGGCCCATGGGGTGGTGACCACATGAGCAGAGTAGAGAATTTAGGACGGTGGCTGGAGGCAGGAATAGAGCTGGGGAGCAGGCTCTGAGCTCAAGCTTCCAGCACCTCTGTGTGTGAGCACACAACATGTACACTTGTGTGCATGTGCTTGTGAGCACACATATGTGTTTGCATGTCTGTGTATGTTGTGTGCACACTACCCCTTTAAATTCCAGGATCTGAACCGTGGTGGCTCGGGAGACGGGGCTCAGCAGTGGAAGAGGAATCCAACCTGTGTTGTGCATTTTGAAGGAAACTAAACTTGCAAGTTTCAGGTGAAACACATCAGTCCTTTTCTCCTCAAATTCACATGCTCGGTGTCAACCAGGCTGTGGATAAACTTCAGATAAGAATTTAGGCTGAAACTTCCACAGTTTCCAGGGTTCCCCATCACTCATATTTGTGTGGGAGGCTCTTCATTCTCTGAAGAAGAAGTGATTTAAGAGGCTCATGGAAGGGCCAGGCTAAGGGACCCATCACCGGGTGCCCACACAGAGGCCAGAGCTGTGGCACTTCCCACAAACAACGGTAGGAAACGTGGGCTCCTGAGGGCTCTGCACACAGGTCAGAGGGGGCGGGAGAGGAGGGGCCTTGGGATAATAAAGGCCTTTTCCTGAAGCAGCTCCTGGTGTGTGTTCGCATAAATTAGACAGTGATGGTGACAGTGATGATAATGAGAATTACAACAGCACACCCTTCAGAATCTATCGGCCTCCCTTATTTTGGGCAAACAAGAATGCTGATAAAGGCCATTTTCTCTGCCTTTCTCTACACTGCTCACTCAGGCAGTCTGAGCTGGCCTGGTCTTCTCTCCCAGGAACACACACACGCTTGTGCACAGACATGCACACATATGCACACACGTTTATATGCACAAAGAAGCATGCACATATGCGTACATATAAACACATGAAGACATTTGTGCACGCAAGTATGTGATACCTGCATATACACACATGTGGATATGCAAACACACGCATGTGCTCACAAGCACACACATGCACACACACGTACATAATGTGCACATACACAGATATGCAGACACGCGAGTGTACTCACAAGTACACACACATGCACACACATGTACATAACGTGCACACACAGAGGTGCTGGAAGTGTGAGCTTGAAGCCTGCTCCCCAGCTCTGCTCCTGCCTCTGGTCACTGTCCTGGAGTCTCTGCTCCCATGGTCATCGTCCCCTGGGCCTGTTCCCTGATTTCCATCTGGGCTTCCCGTCTTCACATGGGCTGTAGAATCACAGTCCTCATCCTGCAGCCTGAGAGCAAGCTGCACCTGACGCCACGTCAGTGGTCACTTCCAGGTTCCTGTTTGCCTGAGACGCTCCTGTGTGGCACACTATGACCTCATGATTGCATTCACCAGAGCCTGCGGGCATCCGTGGGCCACATTTCCCCTGGCTGAAAGGGGGGACTGGATTCCTAGAGACGTCTTTTCTGTAATAGCCTTGGCTCTCGAATGCAGGCACACAGATTGTCCTCTCGCGAGATGGGAAAGGGGTCCCTTGGCAACAGGTCATAGGTCACGGCAGCCCGTGAAGTATCTGGCTTTAAGCTCATTCAAAAAGGGAATGGCCCCATGTAAAGGGGAGATCAGCCTGCAGCCTCCGCACTCGCTGAAATGTTAGTCACTGATTCCAGAAAGGGATGGGCGGGGACCCAAGGATGGAGAAATATTGACTTTGTCACGGCCGCTCTTCCTCGGTTGTCCAAATGCCACAGACAGCTGGCACGACTCTCCCACGGCCCTGGCAGGAGTCACCTGATGTATTTCACTCCAGAGTTTCCGTATGTCAGGCAGGGCTGGGGCAATCTTTGACTCTTTCTGTTCTCGCATCTGACGTGCTCCCAGAGACACTCGGCCCTCAGCATCCTGCACCTGCCGGCTCTAGACACGATGTACGTCTTCAACTGAGGACGCTCCGGCGGATGCACAGGCCACAGTGGGGGAGACGGATGTCGCTTCGTGGAGCTCCAGTTCAGACCGAAAGTTCAGGTGCAGCTGGGAGGAGCCTCCCTGTCTGCCTCGAACAAGCCCTCCAGGTGCAGCCTTTTATCTGCTTATGGGACTCAGCTTCTCAGCTTGGCAGAGACCCCGTAACATTGCTAAGAGCTTCAGGGCCAGGATTTGGGTACAGAGGCTAGGGTTTTGGTGTAGCTGAGCCTTCATAACCTCACCAGCTTTTGTTGTTGTTGTTCATGTCTCACAACTTTAATAGAATATTTGAACTATTCTGTACAAAGTGAAAATACCGTATTCAGTTACGAATGTGTACTGTTAGGCCCAGCACTTTCCACAGGCCTGGTCAGTGTGGACGCAGCTGTCCCTGGCTGCCCAAGAGCACTGTCACCCACTTGGAAACCCCACCCCGCGGCCGCCAACCAGTCACAACACACCCAGGGCTTTCAGACAGATGAATGGTGGGTACAAGACCATGGGATAAACGCAGCCCATGGGTTTGAGGGAATGTATTGCCTTCCCGGGTCTACAGAGGGGCGTAATTTCAAGGGCAAGAACTTCCCAGTGCCATGCCCTCCTCTCCATCCGGGGTCTTAAGGGTCTCTGTTTAAATTTCACGGGCATGGGAAAAGAATCCAAGTCAGTCACTCCGGTGGAAGCTTAACGGAACTCCTTTCATAGGTCCAAGGGCTTGGAGGAGGGAATTCCTCCCAGGTTAAGAGTCCCTGTCCCCCACATCCGGGTGGATACCCCTCTGGGGTCCCCTTCCACTCAGCATGGAAGCTGCTTTCCGCTCTGGGATTCCATCTTTGGGTCCCCTGCCACAGACTTTGTGTAAGCTTCGCTTTCTCAGTCTTTTCTCTCTCCCTTTTCTCTTTCTCTGCCTAAATAAATCACTTTTCTGCAAAAACTCTTCAGGGTCCGATAGTTACCTGTGAGCACTCCGTGCCCCACGTGGTTCCCTCTCCCATTCTTGGGTGAGTGAGGGATCAAGAGCCTGGAAGAACAGCTCGCTGGGGAGCAAGCTGGGCGCTCCCCTGCACCCCGAAACCCGGCAACAGGTCTGCTATGGAGGAGGCTGCTGAGAAGTGGCCCTGATGAGTGGGTACCGGGCGTGAGGAGAAGGCTCGCCCGCCCTGGGTGTGTAAATGGTCTTTGATTCACAGAGGGAGGTGGCGCGGCAGCAGGAGGGACCCTCTTGGCTCGCACGTGGGTCGGGCCCGGGCCTGAGCCCTGCCACAGAGCCTGGTGAGCCGACTGTGGCTTCCTCGGCTGTGCGTTTCTTTCCTTTTTTGTTTAAACCTGTCTGATGTACAGGAAGGAGAAGAGGCAGCTTATTTACAAAATGCTGCAAGGAAGAAAAAGATGACAGTGAGATGAAAAAGAAAGATGCGGCAGGGACAGCCTGGGGGCCATCGTGGGAAGAAAGGTGCTCACCAGAGGGAGGTTCCCACATGGCAGGTGCTGGCTGCTGGGCTGGTTCTTCTAACACGTCTCAACACCTGCACAGAAAGGGGAGTGACAAAGTATCCCATTCATGGTATCAGTTGAAGACAAACCTATGGAGCCAGGAATTGTTAGTTATTCCTGGGTAGGAGGACAGAGGAGACTTCCCTGGGTTTTCTCACCTGGAGGTGTGACTGCCACTTCCCTCAAGGCTTTGGGAGTGTCAAGCACGGCACCCCAAAAGTGAAAGTGGTGATCTGTGGGAACTGGTCCTTTTCCCTTCATATAACTCTGGGAGAAGCTGACCAGCAAGGAGGTTAGAGCTCATAGAAACCCACCAGTCACCAGCCTGCGACAGAGTCCAGGACTGATCCCAAGACGGCATTTCCCCTGGGCTCCACCAGGATGGTGGCCCCCAAACGGGCAGCAGCAGAAGCGTCGCTGCTGTTGAGGTCACCCTGCCAGTGAGGCACACTCTCGGAGCACATCACCTAAAGGAACCAGTGTCTTAGGGCACCGGGGTCAGTAAGAAAGCACTGAAGAGCCTGGCTTCGTCCGCTTTGTGCTGCTGTTACAGAATGCCACAGACTGGGCCACCGATAAACAACAGTGTATTCGGCTCATGGTTCTGGAGCCTGGGAAGTCCAAGGCTGTGGCGCTATGGAGCTGGCCTCAGCTCAGCCGTGTGCTGGGGGCCTTCCCGTTTCACCAGCCTGTGGTGGAAAGGAGGGCAGGAGAGCGCATGAGGCCGAGAAAGTGAGGGCTGAATGTATTTTTTTATGTAGAGCTCTTCCCTGAGATAGCAGCATTAACCCCTTCATGAGGGCAAAGCCTCTTAATACTGTTGAATGGCCCTTAAATTCCAGCGTGAGTTTTGGAGGGGGCATTCAAGCCATAGCAGAGACCGAGTGTGCGTCCAGGCAGCACTTACCTAAATGGGCATTCCTTACCGGTCCAGCCTCGGGGTGTGAATCAATGAAGGCCTATCTCCCAAAGAGAAAGGGGAGAAGGCAGAGAGGAAGCGCCACGGGAGTCCTGCCTTCTGGACCTCCCCATCTCTTAGTGACACGCACCTCCATTTGCTTGCAAATTCATTCATTCGTATTTATCAATTGTCTGCAAGGACCAGACACTCTTCTGGCCACAAGGCTGAACAGGATGGAAGATTCGCTCTCCCCTAGAGCTAACATGGTAGACTGAGGCAGGCACTGAACCAGGGCTGGTGCAAGTGCAGGCACAGGTAAGGCCTGCAAGAAAGCCCAGCAGGGCGGGGGACTCGGCAGTGGAGGGGCAGAGGCAGGATGGAGGAGGTGCTCTGGGCTGAGTCTGAGGGTATGAGGGAGCCGCCTGGGGAAGCTGGGAAAGGCGCTCACAGCAGAGAGACCCGTAGGCACCAGGGTGCAAGGCAGGAAGGGCTCGTTCTGCCCTGGCCTCCGAGGCTGGGTGGGGCGGGTGTTGGAAAGGCTGTGTGATCGCTATTGAGAGGCAGGAGCCGGCTCATGGGGCCCACCGGGCAGAGGAGAGGCTGGTTCCAGGAAAGATAGGAAAGCTGTGGATGGGATAAGCAGGGGATGATGAGATCTGGTTTAGGTTTTACATTTCTGGCCACCGTGGGAAAGGTCACCGCAGAAGAGCAGGGCAGGAATCCCAGTCATTCGGGCAGGAAGCACTGGTGCTTGGACCGAGGCCGTGGCAGCGAGGGAACGAGACGTGGGCTGGGGCCCGGGCAGCCCCTGCAGTGTCGTGCGGGTGGAGCAGCGGAGGAATGCAGCCTCCGTGCCCGGGTAGACGGACTGGGCCGCCTGGACGGAGAGGGGCGGGAGGGAGGTGCAGCCGCTCGGCCGGGCGGGGTCAGGAATCCCAGTCCGCCTTGAGCCACCTCGGCAGGAGGTGTCTGGGCGGAAGCCAGAAGCCGTGGACGAGATCACACCCAACGGCGATGTGGAGGGAATGTTCACGTGTGGAGAACGAGCCCTTCAACCCTCCCACTCGTGAAGCGCAAGACGGCGTGGAGCAGCGCGCTCCGGGGCAGATCTGTGCGGACAGAGTGGCTCTGCAGGAGCAGGTGGTGGCGCTGGGCTCAGCGACCGGCCACACGCCCCGTCACAGCCTTCCTACCGCAAGGCGACGATCCCGCTGCGGCCTCTCAGCCTTCGGAAATGTGCTTAGAACTTGGATTTGCCAAGCAGTGATTTTGGAAGAGGCCTTTGTTCACCCTGAAGCTCCCAGATTCCCACGTTTGTCCCTGATAGTGCCGGTCCCCTCAGCGGCACGTCCCCTTCCTCCCGTGGAGACGGGGTGCTATGGTATGAATGTCTGCACCCCCTAAATTCATATGTTGGAATCCTCACTCCCCAAGGTGATGGTATTAAGATGCAGGGCCCTTGGGGGTGGTTAAGGGATTAGTGTCTTTATGAAAGAAACCCCAAGGGCCCCCTCACCCCTTCCACCATGCGAATTCACCGGAGAAGACCCCGTCTGTGAGGCAGAAGCAGCCCTCACCAGACACCAAATCTTCAGCACCTCAGTCTCGGACTTTTCAGCTCCAAAACTGTGAACCGTAGGGGTCTTACAAATAGCAGACACTTACTTTTCACACTTTTGGGAGCTGAACAAAATGATTTTGCTATGGCAGCCAGAACAGATGAGACACAGGGGCAGGGGTGCAGATCGGTGAGAGGGGCTGCTGCCTCCTACACTTGAGTTTGCCCCCACTCATTTCCTACTCAGCTCAGAGGCACAGGGACACCTCACAGAGCCCAGTGACACAGGGGACCTCACACGCATTGAGAGAGCAAATGTGAGTGGCTGAGACACCCATTGCGGTAGAATCTCAGCCAGGCGCCGTCTCTGCCGACCCTGCAGCTCTTCCTTATACATGTGCAGAGCCTTGAAAGGAGGACAGCAAGGGGCTTAGAACCCAGGATTCGACTCCGCTCAGTGCTGTACTTACTTGGAAATACAATTCCAATCTGGTTCCACTTTGGAAAAACAAAGGTACTAAATACATAGGATCTCTTAAAGCTTTAAATGAGTCAAAGTATATCAACTTTGCAAAACTGTAAATCAGGCGTCCCCAAACTATGGCCCGCGGGCCGCATGCGGCCCCCTGAAGCCATTTATCCGGCTCCCCGCCGCACTTCAGGAAGGGGCACCTCTTTCATTGGTGGTCAAGGAGAGGAGCACAGTATGTGGCCGCCCTCCAACGGTCTGAGGGACAGTGAACTGGCCCCCTGTGTAAAAAGTTGGGGGACGCCTGCTGTAAATCATTGCACAGCTGTAATTTTCACTGTGATACGTACCACACCCAGTGGGAAAAAGTTCTGAGGTCGTCTCGTCCGGGTGGGAGGGCACACCGTGGCACCTCCAGTAACAGCAGGACAGCATCTACCGCGTTCAGCATCTTAACTCGAAGCTTTCAAAGAATGACACACTCTGCAAAAGAAAAGACAGAATTTACTTCGTCTACTCATTTTGCACAGGTGTTTTGGGATGCTAGCGCTCCCTGCAAATCCATATAGATTTGTATTTCAGAGATAGGGTCGCACTCTGTTGTCCAGCTCGAGTGCAGGGGGTGATCACAGCTCACTGCAGCCTCAAACTCCTGAGCTCCAATGAGCCTCCCACCTCAGCCTCCCAGGTAGGTGGGACTACAGGTGCATGTCACCATGTCAGGCTAAATTAAAAAAAAAATTGTAGAGATGGGAATCTCACTTTCTTGTCCAGTCTGGCCTCAAGTGATCCTCTCACCCCAGCTTTCCAAAGTGTTGCCACCACGCCAGTCCCAAATTCGCAGTGAATTGGGACCTGACCTCTCAGTGTGCCTGTATTTGGAGATGGGCTTCTAGAAGTTAGAAGTAATTAATGTAAAATGAGGTCCTAGGGATGACGCCCTGGTGCTACGAGATGAGAGCTGTTAAAAACAGAGGCTGGGCATGGTGGCTCATGCCTGTAATCTCAGCCCTTTGGGAGGCTGGATCACCTGAGGTCAGGAGTTCGAGACCAGCCTGACCAACACAGTGAAATCCCACCTCTATTAAAAATACAAAAATTAGCTGGGTGTGGTGGTGGGCACCTGTAATCCCAGCTACTCAGGAGGCTGAGGCAGGAGAATCGCTTGAACCCGGGAGGCAGAGGACAACCCAACTTGAAAATACAGGATTAGATGAGGCAACTCCATGGCGGTTCAGGACCACGCACAAACTCTCCGTCGCCTGGTGAAAATGGCTCATGACGCTCTTCTGTGGCGCCAAGCCGTGGCCCTCATCCCCTTCTCCCACATCTAATTCTAGCGCCATGGGACTAGCTCGGGCGCATTAATACTCAGCTGACTCACCCCCAGTACCACTCTGATGACGTCACCATGAACACTGCTTAATGGCATTTTGTGACTTCAGTATCCAGGTCTCCAACTAGACTGTGTGGCCTTCTCAGGAGCACTGATTGTGCCCTATTTATCTTTGACTTCTTAGGACTTAGCAAGTTTTTTTTTGTTTGTTTGTTTGTTTTTGAGACTCAGTTTCACCCTGTTGCCCAGGCTGGAGCTGGATTGCAGTGATTTGAGTTCTACTCACTGCAGCCTCCACCTCCACCTTCCGGGTTCAAGTGATTCTCCTGCCTCAGCCTCCCAAGTAGCTGGGATTACAGGTGTGAGCCATCACGCCTGGCAATTTTTTTTTTTTTTTTTTGTAATTTTAGTAAAGACAGGGTTTCACCATGTTGTCTCAAACTCCTGACCTCAGGTGATCCACCTGCCTCAGCTTCCTAATGTGCTGGGATTACAGGCGTGAGCCACCATGCCTGGCTGACTTAGCAAGTTCTTGACACACAGTAGGCACTTCATAAATATTGTGACTTTCAAGTCTCAACTCAATTTCATTAACTGCTTCTGCTCTAATGGGATTGTCCTTGAAAACCACAGACTTGTTTTTCCTCCTCTGACATCACGCCTCTGCCCTCCTGGGGTTGGCTTTTCAACTCTGAAGTTGTGTTTTTCCTGTACAAACAGGCCACCATCGTCTGGAGCTTTTGAGGTGAAGGGAGTAAAAAATCATTTTTGGTGAAAATTCTGAAATATGACTGGGTTACTTCTGCAGCTCACACACCAGCCCTGAGGACATGTCTAAAAGGGGGTTTCAAAAGCGTCTGAAGCCCTGGCAGGGGGTTGGTGCGAGCTCCTGGGGGCTGCTGAGCCCGGAGCACGCCCATTAGAGAAACACTGGAAGTCTGTGGGTCAACAATCTCAGGAATAGGGCTCTTTTCCAAAACTTCAGCCTCGTTTCTAGGCAGCCAGTGACCCTCCCGGCCCCCATACACGCCATGAAGAGTGAACCATTTCTGGCTCTGGAAGACTTCCAAAGCAAGACGCGGGCCCCTTCACCCCAAGATGCTGGAAACGTGGATGGAATTAGTCCCAGGCTGATAGCAGGACATGCATGTTTACATCAGGAGGAGAGTGTGTGGGAGGAGGCGAGGGAAGGAGGACTGGGTGGTGGAGCAGTGCTGCTAAACGTTTAACAACGGGCTCTCCAGAAAAAAAGTACCTGTGACAATATCTGTCATAAATCTTGCTGATAGAAAGGATGCAAACTGTGAAACTTCCAAATACAAAGTCCCACACGACACTCTGACTGCACACGCCCGGCCGCCAGCCCACGCCCACAGAACATTTCGGTGGTTTCAGCCCAGTTTTCACGTCTGCAGACGGTCTCGGGTGTGGCCCGGGGGCTACTTCCAACCTGCCCACTTTCCTCCATACGTTTATTGTTAAGCTAATATGATCTCCAAAATGGTTTCTCATGTCACCTCATGCTAATGTTATTGATTAAGTGGCAGCTGTTAGTTTCAGTACTACCGACTGTGAACGGGCTCACTTTAGCTTCCTGTGTAGTTACAGGGGTGGCAACCGTCCTTACTTCTGCATTTTCTCACCATGGCTGTGACTAACAACGAGTTGGAAAAATTTTCCAGAAGTTACTGAATGACTCTTAGGAGCCGGTGCAGGCAGGCTGCAGCACATCCTGGGGTGGTGGCCAGGCTGGGACCAGTGCTGTTACAGCATGCCCTGGTCAATTTAGGGTCGCTCCGTTAGAAATTGATTTCAGAATTTTTTGGACTCATTTGATCTTGCAGACGATGTCACTGATGTTCAGGAGATGAGGAGCATCTTGGTAAGGGCACATCTCAGGAAGTTGATGGCTTTAGGACATCAGAAAAAGATTGACCTTATGGTTCCCTTTCTAGTTTAACTCTTCACAATTTAACTGAAAGGGGCTTCTTACAATTTACAATCGAGAAGACCCATTGGGGCCCCTTTGATGCAGTATGAATTGTTCAGCTCATTTAATAAATATTCATATTAGAACCAACCCTTCTGGCGTTTGCTTTAATCTTTCTCTATTAAAAAGAATTCCACAGCACTCAGAGAATAGAGAGGAATTTAAAGATTTCTTTTTCCACACAACCCAAATCCATCTGACCAGCATGCTGTTTCACAAGTTTGGAATACATGCGGAGCCCACATGCAGGTGTTTTAAGCACCTGATTTCTCTTTCTTTGTCAACAGACTGTCTGGGCCACAATTACCCACCTCCATCATCCTAACTGGGGAGGTCTCAGGCTGCCACCGTTCACCTTCTGACTTCTTGTTATTATAGAATCAGTCAGTTTTGAAATCTGGTTCATTGGAATACACAGACATTTGGCACCTTGCTTTCTGTGAACAGATGAACAACGTTTCCAATGAATTCATGGAAGGAGAAATAGAAATATTGATATAAACATCATTTTATATATATTACTTATATATTATTTCATATGGGTTTATATATAAATATATGCGTGTGTATATGTGTGTATGTGCATATGTGTGTACATAAATGTACATATGTATGCATGTATATGTAAATGAATATATACATGTACACATGTGTATATATAAGTGTATATATATATTTATATGTATTTGTGTTTATATATGTATGTGTATATGTGCATGTGCATATCCATAGAATACATATGTAGATGCATATATGTATGTGTGTATATAAATGAGTATATATGTGTGCATGTGTTGTATATACATAAACATGTGTTTATGTATGTATGTGTATTTATATGTGTACACATGTAAATGCATGCGTGTATATATGTATGTGCGTGTATGTGTATGTGTGTATATGTAAATGAATGTGTGTATATATGTATGTGTGTGTATGTATATGTGTGTATATGTAAATGAATATATATGTGCGTGTATATGTATGTGCATATGTGTATATGTGTGTATGTGTGTATGTGTATATGTATATGTGTATGTGTGTATATATAAATGAGTATATATATGTGTGTATATAAATATGTCAGTATATGTATATGTGTATGTGTGTATATATGTAAATGAATGTGTGTATGCATGTGTGCATATACAAATAAATATATATGTGTGTGCATATGTATGTATATGTGTAATGTGTGTGCATGTATATGGGTGTATATATAAAGGACTATATGGGTATGTGCATATGTGTGTGTATGTGTGTGTATACATATAAATGAATATATATGTGTGTGGGTATGTATGCATATGTGTGCATATGCATATGTGTGTGGATATATAATGAATATATGTGTATATATATGTGTGTATATATAAATGAATATATACCTATGTATGTATGTGTGTATATGTGTTTATACATAAATATGTGTGTATGTATGCATATGTGTGCATATGCATATATGTGTATATATGTATATGTGTGTGCATATGTATCAGGTGTGTGCATATATAAATGAATGTGTGTGCACATGTATGTATATGTTGTGTGTATTTATATAAATAAATTATATGTATGTGTATGTATATGTGTCTGTATGTATATGTGTGTATGTGTGTATATAAATGAATATATGTGTTTGTATATGTATATGTGTGTTTATATATAAATGAATATATATATTTGTGTTCGTACATATATATGTGTGTATATATAAATATGGGTGTGTGTGGTATATGTATACATGTGTGCATGTGTGTATATATGTGAATAGTGTATGTATGTATATGTGTATAGATGTATATGTATTTCTGTATGTACATATAAATGAATATATGTGTGTGCACGTGTGTATATGTATATGTGTTTGTATGTGTATGTATATGTATGTGTATGCGTGTGTGTGTGTGTGTGTGTGTATGTGTATCTACACTTCAGCTCGATTGCCAGGCTGCTCTGCCGTCCTGTAAACCTCATCACGCAGGAGCAAGAGGAGGATGCATCCTCCCTGGGCACTGAGCCCCTTCACAGAGCAGCTCTAGAGCAGTGACTGAACACAGGGCCAAGCTGAGGAGCAAGGAGCGGGGCCCAGTCCTCAGGACACATGTCAATCAGGATTGAATTTGGCTGCAAGTGGTCATTACATACACACATGCACACACACACACACACACACACACACACACACACACACACACCAGTGTCTTAAACACAATCACAGGACAGCAGCCTGGGGCTGTGTATGAGCTTCAGGGGATGGGTTCCTTTGTCTTACTTCTGGGTTAACCTCAAGGCTTCCAGCTCTTGGTCTGAAATGGCAGCTCCAGCTGGGGCTGGTATTCTGGCACTGAGGCCAGAAGAAAGGAAGTTGGGCCTGTGAGCCACTCTTGAGGGGACCCCTGCACATTGGTCCCCTGTATCCTCGGGGCGTGCGTTCCAAGACCCCCAGTGCACTCCCGAGACAGCGATGCCACCAGACCCACCTGCTGCCCATCAGAAGACGTTTCTGGGCATGTCTGCCACCCACACACTCAATAACTTTTTAACTTAACTAAGCACTCACCATGCCTGGATGCTGTGACTTTTGCCTTTTGAGGTGCAAAATTTCTTTTCCGTGTTTATAGTTTCACTGATGGAAGATTCATTCCCGCTAAGACTGTAGATCTCAGCAGCCTCAGCCTACAACTCTTGCCTTTGCTTATTGAGAACTGACGCCTTTTCACTTTATGTCTTCTTCCTGGCGAAACCAAATGGCCAGCCTTTGGCAGCCATTCCTGACTGAACCAGGAGTGACTTGAACAATGGCACTGGGAGACTTTGACAGTTGATCTGATAACCAAGGTGACGATGAAGTGACTCACGGGCAGGGAACAGCCACACTATGGATCCGCTGGACAGAGGGAGGACTCATCTCTGGGGCAGGAGCTCAGTGACAGCAGGAGTCCCGTCACACCACTCAGAACAGTGTGCAATTTAAAACTTGTGGATTGCTGATTTCTGGAATTTTCCATTTAATATTTTGGGGCCTCAGTTAACAGAAACACCAGAAGGGGAATCCGTGGTGCGGGGACTCCTGTAGTTGTTAACCATATCTCCACACACTCTGACCGCACTCAGTGTCTTAGTCAATTCAAGTCGTCATGATGAATACTGCAGATGGGCGACTTCAACCAGGTGAATTTATTTCTCACAGTTCTGGAGGCTGGAAGCCCAGACTCAGATGTTGGCATGGTCCCGTGAGAACCTGGTGAGAAGCAGGGGGTCCATTTCTCCCACCTGGGATGGCACATGGTGACCATCTTGCTGTGCCCTCAGGGAGGTGGAGAGAGACAGCTGAGCTCCGAACTCTTCCTCTTCTGTAAGGGCACTGATCACCTCATGGGGACCCACCTGCATGACCTCATCTAAACCTGGCACCCTCCCAAGGCCCCACCTTCAAACACCATCACACTGGGAGTAGAGCTTGAGCACTTCAGCCATTAGTGGTGGTGCCAAACGCTTTGCAATTGAGAAGGGCATAGTTCAGCCCACAGCCCTTAGCTGCAGGGAAGCCAGGTAAGTGTGTCAGGCCGTTCTTGCACTGCAACAAAGAAACACCCAAGCCTGGGGAATTTATAAAGAAAAGTTTAATGAGCTCAACATTCTGCAGGCTGTACAGGAAGCGTGGCAGCTTCCACTTCTGGAATGATCTTGGGGAACTTTCAAGAGCCAGCACCTCCCATGGCAGGAGCAGTGGGGAGAGAGGAGCGGGCAGGTGCTGCACACTTCTGAGCACCCAGGTCTCATGGAACCCACTCGCTGTGGCCACCCAGTACCGGGGGGGAAGTCCACCCCATGAGCTAGTCACCTCCCACCAGGCCTCCTCTCCAACACTGGGGGTCACAGTTTGACGTGAGATTTGGGCGGTGTTGCAGAGCCAAACCACGTCGGCAAGCTGCCTCCTTTCCCAGGACGCCCTGTGCTCCGCTGCGCTGTGGAACCCGGGTGCCAGGGAAGCGGGGAGAGCGAGGCTCCACGTGCGGCCCTGGGAGCCGGAATCCCTTGAGTCTAAAACGCGACTCAGTCCTTGCTGGTGGTCTCAAGCCTCCCTCTGTGGATGAATGGCGCTGCATGGTTTTTTGTTTATTGTAATTACTTAATTCATTTATTAATTAGACATTTTCCAATTTCTATGCTTCAATCATAAGCGGAGCTGCCAAATGCCTTTCTATACATATTTTCAGTTACTAGGAGTTCTTTGTGTGTGTGTGTGTTTTTTTTTAAGTTTAAATGTGTGACTTCTAAGGGGGACCTAGTAAGCCAGAGTGCGGGGGGGGGGGGAGGCAGTATTAGAGATCCTGGTATAATTATATTGATGATATGAAATTATAGATAATGGAATTATTTGGAGGCATCACTTTCTCTCTCCATTTTCCAATATAAATTCTGTATGTACATCTAGCAAACATCACTATAAACTATATTTAAAAATAATGGCATGTCACATAATATTTTTCATGTGTTCCATACTTTAAAATCAGCCATTACCAAGATGAAAATGTCACTAGAAAAAACTTCAATCATAATTACAAATTAAATAATTAACATAAAATAAACACATTTCCCATTGTATGGAATATTTAAAATAATCTGTCTTCGTAATCAACTGTTTTTGAATAATCAGAAATAATATACCATGAAGATATTGCCAAGGGCAATTAACATTAACTTAATTAGGTTACACTGAAAACACCACTTACTTTACTTAGATCTTGGCATTCTATTTTCAAATTACACCTTAACTTGGCAACATATATGGCTGGTTCTGCGTGACCCCACTCATAACTAGGGTTGTCAAGACGGCAACGTGTTCTTTTCAGTTTTGAGCAAAAGCACTCTTTTGAGTCATTCATTTGTGTACATGCTAGATTTTCACATTTATCCTTATTAAGTAAAATTATAAGCATTTCTTGTTTCGGTCTAGTGAAGTTTTAGAGGAATTGCTCTGTGTGCAGAGTTATTAATGGCAGGTAGCTTGGAGGGCTGTGAAGCCGGTGGGGGTGCAGGAGAGGGCACAGTGACAGGAGTCAGGCAGTGCTCAGGGACAAAGGTGGGCCTGAGAATATCTGGATTCAGGTGTGTGTGTGGAGACTGTGGCTGGTTGAAATTATCTGAGTATTTGTTTTTTATTTGATGACTAGAATAATGCTTCTCTCAGTGACTGAGGGAAACATGGGCTTTCAAACGTGGGTCTCCAAACTTTCATTTCACTTTGTGTCCCTTCCATTTAAATAGTAACATGCAAATAATACCTCCCTACCCACCTTTTTCCTCCTTCTAGCTCAGATACCATCTCTACCTGGTAATTCAAGCTGGAAACCTCTCACTGCTCTTGTCTCCGACTCTTCCTTCCAAAGTTCATTGACAATTCATCCATCCATCCATCCATGCATTTATTTGTCTGCCCATCAATCATCCATCCATCCATCTACCTGTCCATCTGTATACCCATCAATCTATCCATCCATCCTTCTATACATCCATCCATCCATCCACCTGTTCATCTGTCCACCCATCAATGTATCCATCATCCATCCATGTGTCCATCTGTCAGCCCTTCAATCTATTTGTCCATCCATCCACCCACCCACCCATCCATCTGTCCATCCACCCACCCACTAAGCATTTTCCAGCACTCACCATGCATATCAGACGATGGGGCTGCAGTTGTGAGCAGAAACAGATATCCATGATCATTGCTCAGTTTTCTGCCTAGTGCAGGAGATGAACAGTCAGATAATCATACTAAGCATTATTTAATTGAACATGGTAGAAATTGTTTTGAAAGAAAGGAGATGATTCTATGAAAGCAAGGGACAGGAATCTCACGTGGCTCGCCTCTCTGAAGGAAAAGGTAAATGACTTGGGGGAAAGTGGGGGGTGAGGAGAAGCATCTGGAGCAAAGACTGTGTGAGGGGAGGATGGTGTGGAGGCCTGGAAGCAAGCTGAATGCCACTGGAGGTGAGGCCGGCACAGAGAGCTTCGCCGTGTGGCTGGGAAGGTAAACAGGCCCAGACCTGTCAGGGCCTTGGTGGCCATATTGAGGAGGTTTGGTTTTTATCTTAAGAACCACGGGTCGTAGGAAGCTATTGACACATTTTGCCAAGAGGGTAATGCTGTGATCACCTACATGTTAACTATAATATGATTCTTTTGCTTTATTTTACAGAAAACCTGAGTCTGTGTGGTTTAGGAAAACAGCAGTGGATTACTGGATCACAAGCCTTAGGACGATGGGGCTGGTTTGCATCCCTAGTTCCTGGCTCTGCTTCCTGGGGTCCCATCCATGGCCCTCTTGTCTCAAGGTGACCATCCGGGCTGGACGCTTCACTGTTCTTGGCCAGTGGGAAAGAGTCTGCTTTGTTGAGAGTGTTTTTGCTTGTTTATTTTTGTTTCGCTAATCTCAGAGTTCAGTTTAAATCATCTTATGGGTTTCTCTTTGGATGAGTTTCCACCTTGAAAAAATGTCCACGGGCCCTGCACGTGGGTCTGTGGGGCCTGACCCATCCTGAGTGTGCAAGGCAATCAGGTGTCAGCAGGAAGTGGGACAGCGTGTGGGGCGGGAAGCAGCGTGCTTCTCTAACTGGCTCAGGCTGTGGCACAGCGGTGTTCCGTGGGGAGCAGAGTGGTGTGGATGGAGCAGTTGGGAGGCTCCGGGGACCTCCAGAAAGACTGACGGGCATGGGAGCTTGGACAAGAGTGGATGCCACAGAGATGAAGACAGATGGCTGAATTCCAGAGACACTCAGGAGGCAACACACAGACCCCGGAGCGGGGCCGGGTGCCAGGCTGCAGTTGTCCAATATGCTGTCCCCGTCTGGCTTGTGGAGCTGAATAGGTGTGGGTGCCAGGCACATACGCAAGGGCTTTGGAAGACCACCTGTTGGCGGATGTGAAGCTTAGCACTTCCATCCTTTGTACTTTGACTTTGGGTTGTGACGTCAAGGTTAGATGAATGGACCCCAAGCTTGCCAAAGAGGCTGGAGCGGGAGTTGGGGAGTTTGCAAGTCACCTTCGTTTAAAGGCTAACTGGAGTCACGGTGAGATTTCCCAGGCGCATAGGATGGGAAGAGAAGGAAGCTTGGGATCAGGCCTACAGGAGTTCTGACATTTAATCGCGGGCAGAGGAAGGCAAGTCGGGGAGAAAGTACAGAACGGACGTCTAGAGATGGAAGCGTAGACAGGCGCAGACCCACGTAGCTGAAGCCAGAGCTGGGGGGCGAGGAGGAGCGGCAGGCCTTTGTCCCGCATGTGCCACAAACCCCGACGTCTCACAGAAGCACCATGCTCAGAGTCACCGTCCGGCCAGCACCATCACGGCCTCCCCGCTCTGGGACCACCGCCTGCTCAGGTCTCTGTGCCAACACTACCGCCCCCGTGCGCAGGGCTGTCTCCCCGTGGCCGTGTTCTGAGGGCTCCACCCAGTTCTCCTTCCCTGTGGGGCCTCTCCGTCCTTCCTGAGACACCGCCACAGCCCGGCCTCCCCGGCCCTCCCCGGCCGATGGCGATCACACCCTCTTAGCCGGGGAAGGGCCGGTGGGGGTTTCCACCCGGCCACGGCTCAGCTCCCCCGCGCCCTGCGCTGCCTGCTTCCTCGCCCCTGCCGCCCTGTGCTTTCTCATCAGCCCGGTCCAGCCTCCTGCCGCTCCGACACCGTGTGGATTCGTCCACTGCCATCCGTCTGAAGCCTGCTTCCCCTGAGCTGCCACCGAGGTCGTGGGCGTTTGCTGTGAACCCAGCTCCTCGTCTGCAGTCACGGAGGGTGGAGTGTGCATTCCATTCTCATGGCTGTGGTCGCGGGGTGGGGCCCCTCTGGCCATCCTGGGACCCCCCTCTCAATTTCCCCTTGCCATTCCCCTTCTGCATCCCGCGGTGGGGAGCCTGGTGCGCGGTCTTCCTGCAGCCCCTCGGTCTGCGGAAGACTCGGGAGCTGCTAGCTTGCTTGTGGTATGTGAGGACCCACGACTGCATTCTGCTGGACACGCCTGTGTGTGAACGTGCACATATGTGTGCCCATTGTCATCCAATTCAGAGAGGGTCGGTCCCTCGGCCTGCGTCTCAGAGCTGACCTCCAGGACAGCCCCTCAATTCTACCTCTGCCCTCGCCTCTTGCTTCTGCTCTCTTCCGTTATGAAACACACGTTGGCAATGGTGGGCCACTTGCAAATCAAGAGACACACTCATGCCACACACACATCCATACCACACACACACACACACACCACCCATTCATACCACACACACACTCCCCCACACACCACACACACACATTCATACCACACACACACACACCACACACACCATGCACATTCATACCACACACACACACACACACCACACACACCATGCACATTCATACCACACACACATTCATACCACACACACACACACACACCACACACACCATGCACATTCATACCACACACACACATTCATGCCACACACACACACCACACACACACATTCATACCACACACACACCACACACATTCATACCACACACACACTCCCCCCACACACCACACACACACATTCATACCACACACATACCACACACACACGTACACACCACACACACACCATGCACATTCATACCACACACATACCACACACACACTCACACCACACACACACATTCATACTACACACACATCACACACATTCATACCACACAAACACATTCATACCACACACACATACCACACACACTCACACACACATATCACACACACACCACACACACACTCATACCATACGCACACACACAATATCACATCCCACTCACTCACACACCCATACCACACACACCACACATGCACTCATACTCCATACACATGCACACACACATTCATACACCACATACACACACACTCACATACATACACACATACACCACACACATTCACACGTGCACACACCAAACACACACATACACATACACATACTCCACATACACAAGGGCACACACACCGCATACATTCACAAACACACCACATACACATATGCCACACAGGCACATGCCACATGCTGGCTCTCACACTCACACACTCCTGCTCTCCTGCATCTTCATGGCTCCGTCCAGGCTGCCCCCTCCGCCTGGGATCCCTCTCCTGCCCCGGGGCTGAGCGCCCGTGTGGGTTTCTCAGCCCCACCCACGTAGCTTCTCAGTGACCTGCTGGCTGTGCAGGCTGGCAGGACTCACACACACATTTCTCTCCCCGAGAAGTGTCGACAGTCACCTGCTCACATAATTAGCTTTTGCACTTTGGTTTATTTGACTTCAAATGCTGAAAAACTCAGAAGAGACCTGATGTCTGTGCAGTAGCGAGGTGTAAGAAGCAGGGGTCCCCTCCCACCTCCATTTCCTCCTTTCTCTCTGTTTTTTTCACAACAGCATCTGTTTGCCCACATCTGCTCCCATCCTGAGCACTCATGGAGGTGGCGGGGTATGGGCGGGGAGCAGGAAGGGCTGGGGGATGCCCTCTTCCACGTGTGGGTGCGCCTGAGTCCCAGCACCCCGTTCTGTCCATCACAGCACTTCCCGCGTCCCACAGCACCACAGAGCACGTGTGCTTCACATCCAGCTGTGCGGGAACTCCCGACGATGGTTAATTACATCCGGTTGGTGCAGGGTCAGTTTTTGCATTCTTATTTCTGCTGTGGTTATATCCTTTTTGGCTTGTGGAAAGCAAAAGTTCCATTAAAGAGTTCCAGAAAAAACGTTTTCCATAAAAAAGTTCCAGAACAGCAGGCGAAGGTATTGTGCGAAATGTGTAGGCAGTTTGGGTTCAGGTATTTGCTTGGCTCAGTTGTATAAACTTGATTACGATGAGCTATCCCAAAATAATAAAGAGAACTCATGAAAGTTTAAGTGCCAAAGTAGAGTGGTCTAGTAATCTTAACAGTAACACATATCATTTACGGAGGGCTACTACGTGCTAGGAGTTATGGGGTTTTTTTGGTGTTTTTTTTTTTTTTTTTTTTTTTTAGACAGAGTCTCACTTGTTTCCCAGGCTGAAGTGCATGCAGTGGTGCGATCTCGGCTCACTGCATCCTCCGCCTCCCGGGTTGAGGCAATTCTCTTGCCTCAGCCTCCCAAGCAGCTAGGATTACACCACCATGCCTGACTAATTTTTTTATTTTTAGTAGAGACGGGTTTCACCAGGCTGGCCAGGATGGTCTTGATCCACCTGCCTCGGCCTCCCGAAGTGCTGGGATTACAGGCATGAGCCACTGCGTCCAGCTGGAGTTATGTTTTAAATATATCACCTCATTTAATCCTTTCAGTGAGGAGTGGCTGGGAAAACAGCCCTGGAGAGGTTAAGTGACACACCCGAAGTCACACAGTGATCAAAAAAACTTGGGGATCAGAACCAAAGCCTCCCTGTCTCAGAGCCTGCATGCTGAGCCTCTATTTGAAAGGTCTTTATTATTCCCTTAGTGGGTGGGAAAACAGCCCCAGAGAGGTTAAGTAACACACTGGAAGTCACACAGTGACCAAAGAGACATGGGGATCGGAACCAAAGCCTCCCTGCCTCAGAGCCTGCACTCTGAGCCTCTATTAGGAAGGTCCTTATCATTCACTTGTGGCGAATTTGCTTAAAGTGAATGCCAGAAAGAGAAAATAAATAGTGATAACCAGTTTGGTTTGGGACATTGTCTTGAAAGGTGAGAATCAGAAGATAGGCATATACAGGTATTTTCTCACGTACACAGCAAAATTAAGCTTTCATTTCTGACTAGTAACTTAGAAGAAATCAGAAAGGAATTGAATGGTTGTTGGGGGTTTGGTGTCCTTTTTCCTGCAGAATTTTACATGGCATGACCCTGCCTTTCACCCTCGGGTGGTCTTCTGGGAACGTGTGCACGTCGGCGTCAGCCTTCCCGAGGGCCTCTCTCTGACCCTCGGGTGGTCTTCTGGGAACGTGTGGTCGGCCATGCTGTGTGCTGCCTTCCCCCCTGCACTGCCGGCGGAAGATGACCTGCCCAGCCTTGTTTCTTCGGGGGAAGGTGGAATAGCTGCCTCATGTTGTTTTTATTTATTTTGTGGGATCAGGCCTCCTGCAAGATGTGTATTTTATTCTGTAGTTAGTTCCCACTGTGTTCAAATGTTCAACCTTCCATACCAGATCTTCTGTGCTGAGGTGAGAATCCACAGATACCCCCTCCCTCACTTTCCCTCCCTTCCCTGCCCTACAGACCCTCCACAGGCATCCCCCTCCCTCCCCTTCCCTGTCCTATAGACTCTCTGCAGGCATCCCCCTCCCACCCCTTCCCTGCCCTACAGACCCTCCACAGGCATCCCCCTCCCTCCCCTTCCCTGCCCTACAGACCCTCCGTAGGCATCCCCCTCCCTCTCCTTCCCTGCCCTACAGACTTTGGGCTTGGTCATGTGGCTGGCCTTGGCAAATGGCATGTGGGTGGCAGTGATGTGACCCGGAAGCTCTGCGTGAGTTGTGTGTTTGGCTGGGACCATGCCCCCCCCACAGAAGAACGAGCCTAAAGAGGATGAGAGGCTCCAGGAGAAGACTTCACCCAGCCCGCAGCTTGCACCCAACACCAGGCAAACCTCACTTACAAAATAGCCACCGGCCCACGCCAGGCATTTGTTCGTTTGTTTGTTTTTGAGGTGAAATGTTGCTCTTTTTGCCCAGGCAGGATCTCTGCTCACTGCAACCTCTGCCTCCCAGGTTCAAGTGACTCACCTGCCTCAGCCTCCCCAGTAGCTGGGATTATAGGCGTGTGCCACCGTGCCCATTCCCAGCTAATTTGTAGTTTTAGTAGAGACAAGATTTCACCATGTTGTCCAGGCTGGTATCGAACTCCTGACCTCAGGTGATGTGCTCACCTTGGTTTCCCAAAATGCTGGGATTATAGGCGTGAGCCACTGGGCCTGGCCTATCCCGGGCCAGTTTTGATCACTTGAACCACTGTGGACCTGCAGGTTGCGAGCACAGAATCGAGTTTCCTGGCATGGGCTAGAATTTTGGAGTCACCTGTCACACGGCCTGCTGCAGTGACAGCTCCGTGGTGCACTGACTTCCAAAGGTGTCGTCACCCTGGGCAGATCAGACGCCACACTCAAGAAGGGAGGGCCGCCTGAGCGTCCCTCCATTGATGGATATCTTATTTTTTGCTCCTGTCACAATGGCACGACCATGGAGACTCTGATGCTGTTTACTGAGTTTTCCAGGACTTTGCAGAAATAAATCTCAGGCAGGCCTGGGGTCTGCCCCAGCTGGGGCAATGGTTTGTGTGAAAATTCAGCTTTCAGTTGTCCCAGTTCAGCAGGAAACAGGGAGCTGGCGATCAGCTACTGCCATGTGCCATGTACTTTGGCACTTGCTTTCAGAACGGCTGGGGGAAGGGGAGTGGAAAACAGTCCAAAGAACTCAGGAAAAGGACACAGTCAGGCTTCTCCCAGGCGCTGGAGGGATTCTCAGACCCAACAGAGAGAGGCCTTGGTGCTGGGTGCTAGACTGACTTTCAAATCTCAGCATTTCTGAGCTGCAAAGGAGGAGGGCACAGTTCCTTATTGAAATAAATTATTCGAATTTGTTGAATTGTCTCCAAAAGAGTTGAATTGGTCATGACCTAACCCCACCTCCCTTCTCGCCCACCAGCTCCCAAGAAGAAGCGGAGGTCTCCAATTGCTGGGTGCAGATGGAGACAGAAAAGGAAGGGAGGGGTGCTCAGGTTCGGGGGACGTTGCCCAGAAATGAGCTCCTGTGGGGGCTGCTGAACCATGGCCCCAGGAGAAGGAGGCCTGGGGGACCTGGCTCCCTTCCTGGAAAGGCCGTGACCTTCACGGAGGTGGCCATGGAAGGGTCTGGGCCAGGAGCTCAAGGAGCCTTTAGGTAGGGAGATTTCTCGCATGTGCATTCAGTTGCGAAATGAAAAATAAGCAAAGTGAAAGACTCCCCATAACTACAATGAGCTGCAGCAGTAATGTGTGCCAAGTCCTGGAGTCCACAGCTCATCGCCAGCCCTGCCCTGTTTAGGGCCAAAGGAAAAGGGAGGGACTGAGCAGCTTTCCTGGCAAAGCCGCAGCCTACCGGGGAGCCTTGTTAGACTCTGTTCCTTGGGTCATCTGGAGCAGCGTGACTGTGTTTCTTTCCCGTTTCTGTAAATTGCTCACAAAATGCAAAAATGGCTTTGGAGCCATAGCACGGCTTATGAAACTCAGTCAAAATTTACATCTTTTCTCTACATTTTTCAATAGCAATTCTTTATTGAATGATCAGTGTGTGTTTTCTGAGGAAATATAACCTCTGACCCTGGGCTGGAAATGAGTGGGAGTCACCGTGGGTGTCCTGGAGGTGGAAGTGCTACGTGGACGTGGAATTCCCACTAACGTGGAGGATGCTTCCGATGTGTTGATGTCTTCATGCGCTGGTTCTTTGACACCCCAATAGTGTGAAACTAAAGAAACAGCTTGACTGAAAATTTGGGGGAAAGTTAAAATCCCATCGGGATGATTTTTATTATTAATTCAATTGAATTCTCTAATATTCTTTGTTGGCTTATGGGAAGTTGCATTGACAGAAATTTGAGGTTGGGATGTCATATTGAGGTTTCTTGATCAAAAAGCGTTAAAAAAAATTGAAGTTTGATATTAAAGTTTTCTGTGATAAAAAGTGAATTAATGACTCGTGTCCAGACAGTGAGATATTAGGGAAGTTTATAACAATTGTAACAAATTTGTATAGGAGTCTGTCTGCTCTCCTTCACAGCTTTGTGAATTGTCTGAATTTCTTTCTCTGGTGCCAGATGTTCTGTTTATGTTTATTCTTTTATTTTTACTTGCTTTGTAAAACTGTAGAAAACACAGTTTCAGGGTGAGCCACACACTACTACCGCTCAGGTCAGTGCATAGACGGTCCTGTGTGCTGACCATCCTGTGGGTGACAATGATCACAGACCATCCCGCAGGAGGAAGCTGTGGTCCTCGCCTCAATGGGAAGCAGCTCTCTGCCCTTCCTCAGGTGTGCTGTCTGTGCTGTGCATCCCCAGTCCACACGGCCCTGCGTGTGTAGATGGAGACAGTGGGTGGTTTGGTGCTGGGTTCGGGGTTCCCCTGCTCTTCTGCCTGCAGGTGGCATTGGCTTACTTCATAGCCGTCTGTTCTCCCACTTAATGCCTGTTCTTCACCTTCTCTCCAGTAGAGTCTACAATTCCCTTCTTCCTTAGTCACCCTGAGTGAAGGGGTGCTGGTCACAGGGGGACATGGGTACCTTCTCACTTTGGAATCAACCCCCAAGTCTAGCTGGAGAGGAAAAGGAGGGGAAAAAATGGAGATTTCTGCTAAATTTGGGTAAGTGCGACAATTGGAACATTTTGTGAATGTGATAATGTGTAAGGTGACACAGGAAAGCAAATAGAAACATGAACGATCCCAGGTTTTCCTAGCTGAGCAAAGCAAACAGAAACGTAGATAGATTGGACTGGATCAGATCTCAGCTCTTCCGCTCATTATCCATTGCTGCAGAGCCTTGGAAAAGGCAACCCGGACGTGTCTGGCTTTAATGAAAACTAGAGTTCAAAGTCGGGCATACTGTGTTGAAGTGCTGTTAACAAACAAAGCAGGGAGATTCTCTGATGATGTGGGAGAACTCCTGAGGACGTGACTCTGGCAATGGGCCTCTTCCCCAGGGGTGACACTAGGGGCAGGTTCATTTTCTTCTTTAGGCTTTATGTAGTGAGTGTGCATTTATTTTGACATGCTACAATGGCTCTTGAACCACAGAGTGCACAGGGAGCCAGTTACATCTGTTGCCTCTAGAGGAAATAATCTGCCATGTGTATCCTTTTGTAGTTTTAAATTTTGAACCAAGTGAAAACATGACTTAACAATTCAAATAAAAACATTGTCAGTCATGAACAGTGTTCTTGTTTCAGGCACTGTTAAGAGTGGGTTATTTTTATAATTAGAAAAATAATCCCATAGTTTGCTTGGGGGGAAAGTAGAAGTTATACTAAATGGCTACCAGGGTAACTTAAAATTGCAAAGCATGGTATGGGTTGTTCGGGGGTCTGTGAGGCTCCCAAGGAGAGGGTGTCGGTAGGCAAGGTGGTCCGGGGGACTGAGGAGGAGGCTCGCTGGCTGGAGCACGGGCAGGGGGCAGAGGAGCCTCCCGACCTCAGAATGACGTGGCCACGCTGCCATCGGCAGCTTCCAGGAGCGATGGCCAAATTGCAAATAAAAAATGCTGAGAAGAAAATTTTCATGGCTTCAGATAACTGTAACGTGTGATAATTTCCCTGTTATTTAAGGCTGTGGCTGAAACCTACAAAGAGCTTGTAGTGTGAAGTTAGAACTGGTTAACTCTGCTGTCCAATCAGGGCCCTAATTTTTCCTAACAGAAAGTGACAGTAGTTCAGAGCTTCTCCTAAAGTGACCCAGGAGCCATCCCAGGAGTGGTCTGGAAGAGGCCCAGGACCATTAGTATCCTGATGTTCATTTAAAAATATTTTATACCTGAAAATAGAAATGCATATGTATGTAATATAGATTATATATTTATTATGTATTTACAAACAGTATGTGCACATTATATTTTAAGGCGAGCATATCTACGAGTCTAACCCGTATGTATGGAAGTGTAGTCCATATATACAACACACACATGAATGCTTGTGTGTATCTAGAACACACAGTGCCATCCTGGGGCTCGCCCGTGGAGTGCCCTGGCCACTTAGCAAAGTCTAACCCTTGTTCTTCTGGCTAAAGCTGCTGAAGAGTGGACTAAATGGGTCACCAGGCTTATCAAAAAGGGAAAGGTTGAAATGTCCCATTTTTTTCTGATTCAGGCAATTTTGTAAAAGCGGAGATGATTCCAATGAAAACTTTGCTGGGGTCTCCTAAGAGTGGTGGGCTGGGCGGTGCCTCCTGGCCAGGGCCAGACACGTCCGGGTTGCCTTTTCCAAGGCTCTGGCTCGGAGCTGCAGGGGCAGGGAGAGGTGCTGGCTGACCCGGGATTCGGGATGTCTTCTAGGCAGAGCGTTATGCAGGACTGCAGACGGCCTGCACAAGGTGCTGGGATGTGTAGTATGCACTATGAACCAGTGAGCTGAAGACCAGCTCGATGCTTTAGAAAACTTCTCGGTGAAAATGTTGCACGGGTGGCCTGAGACGTGCAGTGCGCATGTTGACACCTGCCTCATTCCACCTGGAAGCATTTGGGTTTTGTGAGGAGCGCAGAAGGATCCCGCCCCTCCTGACTGCACAGAAGTAGATTCCTCACGGAAAGACACAGGATATACCTAAGAATCCCCCCAGCCACCAAGCACTGGAAACAAACCAGCACCAGAATGTTTGCCTCCTTATGGGTGGTGGAGTCCACACCTGGCTTACCTCAAGGGACCTCTCGTGTGAGTTTCCTGGTGGTGCTCTCTGCAGAGCTGAGGCCAATCTTCTAAGCCCCCTTTCTTCCCACGCAGCTGTTCATGGTGGCAGCTGTGGGTAAGCCTTGTGATGGAAACTGTGGGCAGGACACAGGGTATGATGGAAACCCATGTGGGGGAATGTCCGTCTCTGTGTCCTGCTGTTACTCTCACCAAAATAGAAAAGAAAAAAAAAAAAAAAAACTCTGTGTAGTTGTAACTCTGAGAAACCAGGGGCCACTGTGCTCTGACTTTGTGTCAGAAGTGATGCTGTGTTAGACTGCTGGCCTTTAAGAGAAAGGGACAAGGGGTCCAGCCTTCAATCATGATGAGCAAAATAAAAAAAAGCTTTAAAAAGATAAATGCACATACAGATTTTAAAATAGAGAGTAACTTGAAATCCCAATCTTCCTTGAGCATGGATTTTACGCCAGACACCATCTCATCAACCCCAACATGTCTACGTGGAAGGTACCACGGCTGTCCCCGTCTTACCGCTGAGAAAGTCAAATGCCAGAGCATGAACCTGTCAAAGAGAACAGAGCTGGCAGCGTTCAGAAGCAGGAGTTCAGCCCTGATAGGTTTAACCCCAAATACTCCGCTCTTCGCAGTCACGGAGTGAAACCGCCACCTCCACACACCCAACCACATCCCCCAAGACATCTACAGTCAAAACGTTGGACTCCCTTCCCGCTTCTCCCTGTGTTCAAACACACACATGCACGCGCGTGCATGCATACACACACACACACACACACACACACACACTCAGGGTTATATAAGTGGGTTCAGACAATTCATGCTGTCGTACAACTGGTTTTTCTCACTTGACAGCGTATCATGGGATCTGATGATGTCAGTTTTCCTATATGGTATTGCGAGTTTAAATGTGGGAAGTCTGAGGGGTTTAGTTTACTCTCCTGGAGACAGCAGCTCATTTCTGAGGCACCTGCCGCAGGAGGACAGTTCTGGGGGCACCGCAGCGTTTCGCCTCCTGCAAGTCACCTGCACACGTTCCTCTCACCTTCCTGGTTTGCATGACTACATTTCATTGAGGGAGGATGGCCCCGCATGGGCCTGCCTTGGCTTCAGGAAAGGCAGAACGTTATTATCCACCTGCTAGGAAAGGAAACAGCCCTTTTCGAAAAAGTGTGTTCAAAGGACACACACTCCGCATGGAAGAGCACAACACGGAAAAGCACCTGCAGGTCTGAGCTGCAGCTTGGTTCTTCCGGCAGCGGCGTGAATGCGCTGGCAGAGCTCAGCTTTCTGCCACTGTGGACGTCAGTGTGGAGACTGCAGCGTCGGATTACATCACGGCTGACGTGGGTAGACTAGAAAGTAGAAGCTTTTGGGTGAATGTGTCTTGGGCTCCTCAGAATCTGATATCCAGCAGATTTTGGAGCACCCGGTTAGCCTCCTAGCATCCGGTTCTTAGGCCAGTTAAAGGTGATGCCTTCTCCAAACCACTGTCCTTCGGCGGTAGTGATGGTAGTGGCGTGGTGCTGTGCATCTGTTTCTGTTCTGTATGCGGGGTGGTGGCAGTGGTGGTGGTAATGGTGGTGATGGTAATACTGGTGTCTGTGTTCTCTGCATAGGGAGGTGATGGTGTGGTGGAGGTGATGGTGGTAATGGTAATAATGGTGTGTGTGTTCTCTGCATAGGGAGGTGATAGTGTGGTGTGTGGTGGAGGTGATGGTGGTGGAGGTGGAGGTGGTGGTGATGATAATGGTGTGTGTGTGTTCTCTGCTTAGGGAGGTGATGGCGTGGTGTGTGGTGGTGGTGATGGTGATGGTAATAATGGTGTGTGTGTTCTCTGCATAGGGAGGTGATAGTGTGGTGTGTGCTGGAGGTGATGGTGCTGGAGGTGGAGGTGATGGTGGTGATGGTAATAATGGTGTGTGTGTTCTCTGCATAGGGAGGTGATGGTGTGGTAGAGGTGATAGTGGTGGTGGAGGTGATGGTGTGGTGGAGGTGATGGTGTGGTGTGGCGTGCGTGTTTGTGTCTGTGTGTCTGTGTTCCGGGAGGGTTAAGGTTGCGGTGGTGATGAGCCTCACACCAGGCTTCAAGCCTGCATCTTGGAAGTCTGGGAATTTCTGTCCTGGCTCTGCAGAGACTCCTGAGATCTGATGTGCCAGTTGGTAGTTTGTTTTCTGACACCATTCTTGACGTTCCTGTGCCTCAGTCTCCTGCAAATGTCCTTTATAGCTCTATGGTTCAGAAATTGGCTAAACCCATCTGAGAGGATTTATATTTTTGCCTGGACTCCTTAATTTAAAGCAGCACTGAGCTCCATAAGCTTCCGACTGACTGTGTGAGTGGGCATTTAAAACACTTGTTCTAAGGCTCCTGTTCTTGGATTCAGGGCCTGGGGACCTCTGTTAAGTCCCTGGGACCTGACATGTTTGGGAGGCAGGAGGTTCTGCTTCCTCCCAGTGGATTCGGGCACAGCCGTTTTGGAGGGAAAGGTGGGGTCTGTGGGATGAAGATGGAAGGAAGCTTCCTTTGGGGGAATGTGGTTTACTTCCTATTACCCGTGCTGAGCATGGGACTCAGGAGCGGCCTCGCCCGCCAGTCCATCTGGGCGCTTCCCTCTCCTGCAGCCGTGCTGCGGTGCCCCAGACTGGAGCACTGGCCTCTGGATTGCAACGTGGTTTCCAAAGGAGGCGCGAGCCACTGCCTCCTTGGAGCACCACCATGTCCTCGAGCCACGCACCTGGCTCACCTGTGGAGCTGCAGCCACTGGTACAGGGGGTGGTATGTGGGGTGGGGGTGGGCGTAGGGTAAGGGGGTTGCAGCACCCCTGTTTGGGGAAAGGGAGAAGGAGCAGAAGCCCAGAGTACAATCTCCTCTGTCCACAGCCCTATGTCCTACCTGCCCTAAAGCAGTTTTCGGCTGGTTTCTTGGCCAGGACTTCGGGAGTGAGACTGAACTGCAGGAAATACGTTGTTGGATGAAAGGTCTCAGCTGGAGGTTGGTGTGGGCTCCTCTGAAGGATGGAGCAGGGTCTCACGTGGGTCCTCTGTGTGGGGCTTGGGGTCTGCCTATCCCAGTTTTCATGGGTGACAAATGTGGAGCCTGAATGGAGGTGAGAAGACCCTGCGGAAGGCTTTGCAGGCAGGCGGCACCGCACAGCGAATCCTCAGTGACAGCTGCCCGCACCTCTCAGGTCACTCAGAAAGGAGAGTGGGGGCAGAATAGTCCCACACCCCTTGGATAGGGGTCCTGATGGTGCCCCGGACCCTTGCCAAGGCCTGCCCAGGGACCGCAGGGCTTCTGAGCCTGGCCTTGAAGAAGAGCAGCCTCCCCAGAGGTGACTAGACCAGGTGAGCACATGTGTGCATGCGTGTGCGTGCGTGTGGTGCCCTGGGGGTGGCGTTCAGTGTGGTGTGGGTCACTTGGCAACCCCACACAGCAGGCAGGAAGGGCCTATCTCCCTGTAGACTCCCAGGATCTTGTTCAGCTTTGGTGCCACACAAAGGGGATTTGTATGTTATTTAGCTCCGATTTCTGGTACTATTTGGCCTCATCCATTAGGCAGTTTTACTCATGCTGCTGGCTCATCTGAGCGAACAGGCTGGCAGTCGGGGCACACCGCAGGGACGCTGCGGAGAATAACTCACAGAAAGCAATTGCCTGTCATGATTCTCTCTGAAAGTGTCAGGGTGATTAAATGCTAAAGGAAGAAAGGATAATTGTTGGAATTTCAATGGAACACTTTATATTATCAGAGGAAGGAACACTTTAGTTCTGCACCCCTCCCTGCTCCTGAGCTCCATGAGCCATTGGAAGCTCAGTGAGTGGGAGTCTCCTGGGCTCTGAGTTGTTAAATTCTGCCCCCAGGCTGGCGTCCACATCTGTGCCAACATAACTGGGGCAGTGCAGGGCTCAGCCGACTCATTCCTTGAAAATTAGGAACTAACTCTTGAGGAGATCTGGATTCTTAGGAAAATGTTGACAAACTAAAAGAAACCATAGGGGTCATCTCTCTTGGCCCCCTTATTTTAAATCTGTGAACATGGAGGCTCAGAAACGCAAATGACCTATTCAAAGAGCTTGTTGATGATAGTGTTGGGTCGTGCTTAGACTCCCAGCAGGATTCTGGGTCACAGATTTCACGTATCCCTCTCCCTGCTGCTCTGACGGGGGCCACTTCAGGGGTCATCGGGTTAGACGGTGAGCAAGTGCAGAGGGCGAGACAGAAAGGAGCGCACCTGTGCCCTGTCCCAGACTTAACCCTACCTGGAAACACCCTCTCCTCCCCTGCCTTCCCTCCCGACTCCCCTCTCTGCCCCTCCCCCTTCCTCTCGGCCTCTTTCTCCTCCGCTCCCCTTTTCTTTCTCTTCCCCCTCCTCATTCCCTCCTCTCTCCCCTGCTTCCACGCTGTTTTCTGTAATGATTGTAGTAATTTACACTTCTGCCAACAGTGTGAGGGCTCTTTTTTCTCCACATCCTTGCTAACACTTGTTAAATCTTTTGTCTTTTTGATAACAGCTATCTTAATAGGTGTGAGGTGATACCTCATTGTGGTTTTAATTTGTGCTTTCCTGATGATTAGTGGTGAGCATTTTTCCATAAACCTATTGGCCATTTGTAAGTCTTCTTTTGAGAAATGTCTACTCAGATGCTTTGTCCATTTATAGAAGGAGTTGTTTTCTTGCTACTGAGTTGTTTGAGTTCTTTATACACACTCATGCACAGCACAACAACATTTTGGACAATCATGGAGCACATAGACAACGGTGGTCCATAAAATTGTAAGACCATATTTTTATTCTACCTTTACTATGTTTAGATACACAAATACCTAATGTGTTACAATTGCCTCCAGTATTCAGTATAGTAACATGTTGTACAGGTTTGTAGCCTTGGAGCAACAGGCTATACTGGATAGCCGAAGTGTGTGGTGAGCTGTACCTTCTAGGTGTGTAAGTACACTCTAATGATATTCACACCACAATTAAATCTCATAATGACACATCTCAGAACGTATTCCTGTCATTAAGCATCACATGACTATATTTTGGATATTAATCACTTATCAGACGTATAGTTTGCAAATATTTTCTCCCGTTCTGTGGGTTGTCTCTTCACTCTGTTGATTGTTTCCTTGATGTGAAGAAGCTTTTGGTTTGATGTAATCCCATTTGTCTATTTTTGCTTTTGTTGTCTGTGCTTTTGAGGATATATCAAAAAAATTTTTGCCCAGACTAATGACATGGTGCTTTTCCCTATTTTTTTTATGGTAGTTTTACACTAAAGTCTTTAATGCGTTTGGAATTGATTTTTGTATATGGTGTGAGTTAGGGGTCTAGTGTCATTCTAGATGTGAATATCCAGTCTTCCCAGTGCTATTTAATTAAAGACTATCCTTTCCCCACTGCATGTTCTTAGCACCTTTGTTGGAAATGAGTTGGCTGCAAATGTGTGGGTTTATTTCTGGGCTACTTATTCTGTTCCATTGGCCTATGTGTCTGTTTTTATGTCAGTATAGCGCTGTTTTGTTTACTGTAGTTTTAGTATATTTTGAAGCCAACTAGCATGATGCTTCCTGCTTTCTTCTTGTTGCTCAAGATTACTTTGACTGTTGGAGGTCTTCTGTGGCTCTAAACACATTTTAGGATATATTTTCTATTTCTGTGAAGAATGGAATTGGTATTGGTTTTTTGACAGATGGCATTGAATCTGTAGATCACTTTGGGTAGCATGGACATTTTATTAGTACAAATTCTTCCAATCCATGAAATCAGAACATTTTTTTCATTTATTTGTGACTACTGCACTTCTTTCATCAGTATTTTATAGTTTTCAATGTAGAGATATTTCACTCTTGGTTTACATTTATTTCTATTTTATTTTTTGGTAGCTATTGTAAATGGGATTGTTTTCTTAATTTCTTTTTTGGATAGCTCCACTGTTAATGTATAGAAACACTACTGATTTTTGTAAGTTCATTTTGTATCTTGCAACTTTCCTGAATCTATTAGTTCTAACAGTTTGTAAATAGTCCTTAAGGTTTTGTATATATAAGATCATGTCATCTGCAAACAGAAACATTTTAACTTGCTCCTTTCTAATTTAGATGACATTTTATTCTTTCTTTTGCCTATGCTTTGGCTAGGACTTCTAATACTACATTGAATAGAAGTGGTAAGGGTCATCCTTGTCTTGTTCTAGATCTTAGAGGAAAAGCTTTCAACTTTTCCTTGTTCAAAATGATATAAGCTGTGGTGTGTCATACGTGGCCTTTATTATGTTTTGCTATCTTCCTTCTATATCTATTTTATTGAGAGTTTTTAACATGAAGGATTTCACATTTTATCAAAGGCTTTTTCTGCATCTATTGAAATGATAATATGGTTTTTATTCTGAAATATTTTAATGTGATGCATCACATTTATTGATTTATGTATGCTGAACCATCCTTGCATTCCTGAGATGAATTCCACATTAACGTGGTGAATGATCTTTTTAATGTACTGTTAAATTTGGTTTGCTAGCATTTCGTTGAAGAGTGTTGCATCTACAGTCATCAGGAATATTGGCTTGCTGTTTTCTTTGTGTGTGCATGCCTCTGTGTGTGTGTGTGTGTGTGTGTGTGTATGTGTGTGTGTGTGCGTGCGTGCTCTGCTTGTTCAGCTTTGGTATCAGTGTAAAGCTGGTCTTGTAAAATGAGTTGAGAAGGGTTCTATTCTCTTCAATGCTTTGAAAGAGTTTAAGAATAATTGCCATTCATTTTTCTTTAAATGTTTAATAGAATTCAACAGTGAAGCCATACAGTTCTTGCCTTTTCTTTGGCGAGAGACTTTTTATTACAGTTTTGATCTCATCACTCATTATTAGTCTGTTTGGGTTTTCTATTCTTTATGATTCAATCTTGATAAGTTATATGTGTCAAGGGATTTATTTATTTCTTTTAGGTTATTCAATTTGTTGACATATAATTGCTCATAATAGTCCCTTAAGATTTTTTGTGTTTCTGTTTTATCAATTGAAATGTCTCTCTTTTTATCTATGATTTTGTTTATTTACATATTTTCTTTTTCTCTTAGTTTGACTAAAGGTTAGTAGAATTTGTTTATTTTTTAAAGGCACAGATCTCATTTTTGTTGTTTTTTCTATTTTTCTAGTTTCTATTTCATTTGTTCCTGCTGTGACCTTTATTATTTTCCTCCTTTTACTAACTTTGGGGTCAGTTTATTCTTGTTTTTCTGATTCCTTGAAGTACAATGTTAGGTTGTTTATTGAATGTCTTTATCTTTTTCATGTAGGTGTTTATTGCTATAAACTTCTTTTTAGAACTGTTTTTTATATATCTCATAGGTTTTGGTATGTCATATTTTCACTTTTGTTTGTCTCAACAAAATTTTAAATTTCCCTTTTAATTTCTTCATGGCTCCATTTGTTGTTCAAAAGCATATTTAACTTGCATGTATTTGTGAATTTTCCAAAGTTTTTGTGTAATTGATTTCTGGTTTTATACCATTGTGGTCAGAAAAGTTACTTTTAATCTTCTTAAATTTGTTAAGATGTTTTGTAGCTTAGCACATAATTATTCTGGAGACTATTCCATGTGGAGTTGAGAAAAATGAGTATTCTGCAGCTGCTGGATGGAATATTCTAGATATGTCTGTTATGTCCATTTGGTCTAGAGTGTAGTTTAAGTTTAATGCTTCCTTGTTTACTTTTCTGTATAACTGATCTGTCCAATGTTGAAAGTGGCATATTGATGTTACCTATTATGGTTGTATTACACTCTGTCTCCCTTCGGATCTGTTAATGTTTGCTTCATAAATTTATATACTCCAATTCCGGTATCTAAATATATAAAGCAAATATTATATGAAATATTATATGAATATTAATAATCATTATATCCTCTTGTTGAATTGTTTCTTTTGTTGTTATTAATGACCTTCTTTGTCCTTTTCTTTTTACAGTGTTTTAAAGTCTATTTTATCTGATACAAGTATAACTATTCCTAGTTTGATTTCTATTTGCATGGATTGTCTTTACCTATCCCTTCACTTTCAGTCTATGTGTGTCCTTCCTGGTGAAGGGGAATCTCTTGTAGGAAGCATGTAGTTGGGTCTTGTTCATTCATTCATTTGCCCAGTCTGTTTTTTTGTTTGGGGAATATTATGGCCTTACATTCAAGGTAATTATTGATAAGTAAGAACCTACCTATTACTGTTTTATTAATTGTTAGTTTTCTGCAAAAGTAATCATGGTTCCTTTTGAACCAACCTATACTTTCTATTAATAGTTGTTTTGTTGATCTTTTGTTCCATTCTTCCCATCTAACTATCTTCCTTTGTGATTAAATAATTTTCATTAAAGGCATGTTTGATACCTTGTTTTACATTTTTTTTTCTGTATCTACTCTAGGTTTTTGTTTCTTGGTTACCACGAGGCTTACTCTTATACTTATAACAGGTTATTTTAAGCTGATAACAACTTATCTTTGATCATACCCCACCACTCCCCAAAAAACTATGCTTTTACTCTATTCCTTTCACCAAAATTTTAAATTTTTTGATGTTACAATGTACATTTTCTTATATTGCATATCTCTTAACAATTTTTTGCAGCTATAGTTATTTTTAATAACTTTGTCTTTTAACTTTCATAGTAAACATATAAGTAACTTACATACCACCACTATAGTGATAGAGTATTCTAAATTCGACTATGTATTTACTTTTACCAATAAATTTATACTTGAAGAACTCCCTTTAGCATTTCTTGTAAGACAGATCTGGTGGTGATGAACTCTCTCAGCTTTTGTCTGAGAAAATACCTTTCCTTCATTAGTGAAGTACAGCTTTGCTGGGTACAATATTCTTGGCTGGCATTTTTTTGTTGTTGTTTCTTAAACAGTTGAAATATATCATCCCACTGTCTCCTGTAAAGTTTCTGCTGAAAGGTCTGCCGCTTGCTGTATGGGAACTCCCTTATATGTTATTTGCTTTTTTCCTTTTGCTGCTTCAAGGATCTTCCATATGGCTTTGATTTTTTGTGATTATGTGTCTGGGGTAGTCGTATTTGGATTAAATCTTATTTGGATTGGTGAACTTTGACCTTTCTGTACCTGGATACTTCTATGTATTTTCAGGTTTGAAAAGTCTCTGCTACTCTTCCTTTTTTCCCTCTTTTTTTTCCTAACTTTCCTTAAATACACTTTCTACTTCTTTATCTTTCTCTTCTTCTTTAATTCCTATGACTCAACTACTTTCTTTTTTTATGCTGTTTCATAAATCCCATAAGCTTTGTTCATTTTTTCCCTCTGACTGTATATTTTCAAATAACTTATCTTTAAGTTCACACATTCTTCTACTTGATCAGTTTTACTGTTGATACTCTCTATTAATTTTATCATTTTGTTCATTGCATTTTGATTTTTCAGCCCCAGGATTTCTGTTTTATTTGCTTTTTAGAGTTATTTCACAATCTGTCTATTAAATTTCTCATCTGGCCAGTTATTGTTTTCCTCAATTCATTGAATTGTTTCTCTGTATTTTCTTGAATTTCACTAAGCTTCTTTAAAAGTTATTTTAAATTCTTTCTCAGAAAGTTCATTGATCTTCATTTCTTTAAGTTTGGCCAATAACACTTTATTTTGTTGCATTGGTGATGTCATGCTTCCCTTGATTGTTCTTAATCCTTGTGGGCCATGCATTGATGTCTGCACATTTGTGGATATAAGTATTTATTCCAGTCTCCTCAAACTTGCTTTGCCTGGGAAAGCCCTTCAGTAGTCAGCCTGGGCCAGGCACAGTGGCTCATGTCTGTAATTCTAATACTCTAGGAAGCTGAGGTGGGAGGATGGCTTGAGCCCAGGAGTTTGAGAACAAACTGGGCAACATAGTGAGACCCCATCTCTACAAAAAATAAACAAAATTAGCTGGGTGTCTTGGCATGTGCCTGTATTCTTGGCCTCTTGGGAGGCTGAGATGGGAGAATTGCTTGAGCCCTGGAGGTGGAGGCTGCAGTGACCCATGATCATAACCCTGCATGCCAGCCTGGGTGACAGAGCCAGAGCAAGACCCTATGATAAAAATGAAGAAGTCAGCCTGTATAGAGATTCTGAGCAGGCTTTCTGGCATAGTTCTGAAGGCTGGGGCTGCTACCAGCGTGCATGGCACTGGGGCATGCCAGAAGTCTGGAGTTGCTGCAGCTGGTGCATTGCTTGGGTGTGCCAGAAGCTCAGGGCTCACTCTGGCTGGAGTGGTGCTGGGGCAAGCCAGAAGCCTGGGACCCACTGGCACTGTGCTGGGGCCTACCTGAAGCTGGGAGCCACTGGGTCCTGCCTACTGGTGAGGATGATCTGGAGGCCAGGGCTGCTGACATTGATCAAGGAGTTGTGTGGGCCAGAGGTCAAGTTTGCCACACAAGCCAGAAGCCTGAGGCAATGTGGTCCTGCCTGGCACTGCAGCAGGTCTGGAGGCTCAGTCTTTGGGTTCCAGCCTGGACGCTGGGGCCATGGAGACTTACCCAGTGCTGGGTTTTACTGCGGTGTGCCCCGTGTTTGGATATCTTTGCTCACTTCCCGGTTTTCCCCGAGCAGACAATTTCTCCACGCTGTGCTGCCTGGGCTGGGGGAGGGGTGAAGTGTATAATAGAAAAGAGACCTTCACATCTTGTCTTCTTATTGTGCTATAATGCGGTGGTCTCGCATCTGGTTTACTTAGCTCTTGTGACAGTGTTTTCATTTGCATGCTCAAATCAGTGTTTTTGCTAAGGGATGATCACTAGACACACCTATTCTGCTGTCTTGCTCCACCCTCTAGGCTGTCAGTGTGTCTCTGAATGGAGAATGAATTACATGTTGTCAAAACACCAGTGTCAGAAGTAGATAAAAACATAATCTATGAAAAATGCAAATAAAATGTTAAATCTACAAATAACCTTTAAATCTTATTTAAAACCAACCTTGAATCCTTTCAAGCTGTAAGCACATACACTGTATTCCTTTCAAATCCCATAAAGTGCTTTTTAAGTTCTTTCTTATACAACAAAAATTTCTAAACAATAAAACTAATTTCTCAGGTCCCATCCAGATGTTTAGCATTGTGTCTATGCGCATTTACCTGCTTCAGGAAGAGCGTCCGGTGCCATCAGCCTTTGCATCCAGATGGCCCCTCTGCCCACTTCCCCCTCGTCCCGTTTGTGGTCCATCCCCTGTCTTCTGGGGAGTGTCCACATGCACACCCATCAGGAAGATCCTTGGAGCAGGCTACTCTGTATACGGCAGTTCTCAGAGGTGCTGCTGTACTAAGGGGTAATTAGTATTATAGATCACACCCCAAATAGGAGCTGTAAAAGGGGGGATTGAAGATGGGAGTGTGTATTTTTCCCTTCCTAGTGAAGAGTCTTGTGCAGCCCTGGGCAGGCACCCACTCTGAGCTGGTCCCCGCAGACGTGAAGCCAACAGGGAGGGTGTCTGGGTGTGTCTGGGTGTGTGCACTTCCAGAAATGTGTCTGTTTTAGGAAATGGGTATTTGCTTAGCTTTTTCTAATTCAGTATGTCAATTCCTTTACTGCTGCTGTGGATAGAAGGATATATCCAGTCATTCCTTTAGGGAATGGTTTTTGTATAATCATTTCATGAGACGACTACTTCTTAACTTTTCTTTAATTCCCTCCCCAGCTGCCGCACTCCGATTGCTCTGAGAACTACAGTCCCTCAAAGTGTGTCTAGTTCATGGATTCTTCTTGCTTGTTTTAATATTAACCTGGAAAAATGCGTCTTTAATATTCTATGTTCATTTACTGATGGCTTTGTATTCCTTTTAACATTCCATGTCTTTCTGCGTTAATTTCTCCCACATTGCTTATTTTAAGAAAAAAATTCCAAAGTGTTGTTTTTGACATGGACTTTGTTGGAAGCCACAGTGTATGTTTTATGCTCCATTAAATGGGCTAAGGTCCCAGTGTGCTTACAAGAAAATCCTTGAAGCTCATGTGAATCTTTCATCTTCCACCAAGAGACAAACTCCCTTATTTTCAATGAAAGCATTTTTTTAAAACACAGGAATGTTTTTACTAGTATCACCACAGAGTGACGTAAACGTGACTATGCTGTGGATGGGAGTCAGCAGTGATACTCTTGGCTTCTTATTATGTGCTTGTCATTGGAGCCAGGCCGAGCAGTCAGCAGGCTCCATCTTTGCCGTTAATTCTCCTGACTCAGGAGCCGCGGGACAGAGGCCCCTCCTGTGAATGCGGGTCTGAGGTGCAGAGTGGAAGGAAGATGGGAATTGGACCCAGGTGGTTCCACTGCGCGGAGTACACAGGCGCCCTCCTCTCTGTCCCTCCGGATCGCTGCTCATGCCCGGCCTCCTCACTTGTCCCCCATCCAGCTCTGCTCTCCACACCCTTTCACTCCACACCTGGCTTTCTCCTTCCCAATTTCTCTATTCTCTCCGTCATTCCCCAGGGCCCAGGAGCAACAGGTCAGCCTAGAGCCACCTGTGCTCACGTAACAGGTGCCAGCCGCTTCACACAGGCTTTTCCAACGTGGGCCGCTTTAAGCACAGCAAGCAAGAGCCTGACACCACATTCCGACCTGCAGACACCAGGGCCAGCAGCGGAGAGCTCAACCACAGACAGACGAATTTCACAGCAGAAAGGAGGGTCCTTAGAGCGGGGGCTGGAGAGATGTGGGCAGGAAGCAGGTGTGTCCTTTGTCCCCTACCCTGCACCCTGACTCCACAAATAGGTGAGTGTGGGGTGGGTTCCCTGCCTAGGAGAACTCATGCCTAGAAGGTGTGTGAGAACACGCACCAGACAAACACACTGGTGAGTTCAGGTCAACACAGGACCACAAAGAAAACGGAGGCTCAGAGCACGTTACCAAAGCTACCTGGTCTGTGTTTAAAAATGCTTTAAACTTTCAGTTTGCAACATTGTGGGCTGACAAAAGATAAGCTGACGTTGCGTTCTAAGCCTCTTTCCTGAACGAGGCTCTTTGCGGGTGTCATGGCGTCAAGTGAGGTAGCAGGGTGGGCCTAGCATGGGAAGTCAGGCCTGGTGGGAGGCGGCCAGTTCACGGGGCAGTTTCCCACGAGGGTTGAGCACCGCCGCCCTTGGTACTGTCCTCGAGAGGAAGTGGGTTCTCACGAGATCTGGTTGCGGGTGTTGCGTGGCACTCCCCTCACCCTTGCTGTTCCTTCTGCTCCCGCCACGCCACTGCCTGCTCCCCGCTCACCTTCTGCCAGGAGGAAGCTTCCTGAGGCCTCCACAGAAGCAGCAGCTGCTGTGGTTTCTGTACAGCCAGCAGACCCTGAGCCAATTCACCTCTTTTCTTGATAAATGACCCCATCTCAGGCGTTCTTTCACAGCACGGAGGGAATACACGAACAGCAGCCAGGAAGGTGACCTCAGCATTGGGCTGCTCTCATCACCAGCTTCTAGAACAGAGAAACAAAGAGAGTGTGCACGGCCCCACGTGGCATGGAGGCGCGCTAGAGTCCTTTCCACGTGAGCTGTATGGTGGCCACAGGGTCCAGCCTGCTCCCTTTCCCTCCCTGACGCCACCAGCCCAGCGCCCGCTGTGAGCCAGCTGAGCATTCCCAGGAACTTCCTCAGCTCTCCTTTATCTGGTCCACTCACCAGGAGAGTCCCATCAGTCCCCCGCCAGGAGGGTACTATCAGACTGTGGGCTTAAGTTTCCTCATGCCAGCCACCAGGGCTTTAGGTGTTAATTTCACCATCTCCTTGAGCTTTGGACAGAGCAGGGTGTGGTTTTCGACCCCATTTCTGCCTCTGCAATCACCCCCCGCATCCTCGCCCTGTTTTAGCATCAAACCCCTAGGCCGTGCTGAGGACGAGCTTTGTGGTGAGATCCCTGCCGGGCATCAGCCCCTGTGGGAAGAGGCTTTGAGTCAGGGCTCTCCCACCACCGCGGCCCTGGCCTCCCTGAGTAGCCTCTCTGGTGGGTCTCACCCATTCACGCTGTGTGCAGACGCTCATGCCAGCTTTGCTTCTCACTCTGCAGGATGCAGTCTGGGAAAAGGGCCCACACAGACTCTGCTGAGGCAGGTGCTCCCTGCATCGCCAGGTGGATGCAGACGTCAGCCCCGCTCCACGCCCAGCACACCCAGCTGTGTGCTCCAAGCAGAGCTGTCAGGAAGGAGTGAGGGCTCCAGATACTCACAGCTCTGTGGGCTCACAGAGCAGAGGAACCCGATGTCCCTGTCCAAGATCCAGGGGTGGCAGTGCCCACGGCTGGAGGCACATGGCCCCACAGTGCCACTCTGAAGACTGAGGTTCCGTAACCAATCACCAACTTCACGAAAGGGTAGCCTTGCTGCTTGTTTTTCACCTGAAGTGCATGGGAAGTATTCTGAACGCTGGAATTTGAAAAAAAAAAAAAATGTGTTTTAAAATAGCACTCCCACCGTCGGGGAGTTTCTTCAGGACTGACAGCATTTAGTCACTCCCTTCTACCCGAATGCCTTCACAGAGGGCTTGCTGCTGGCTCACGCTGGGCTCAGCACTTCTCTGGCGGGATGTGAAGTCAAAGGCCCACGCTGTGTGGCCAGGCACTTGCAGGACGGAGGCTTGGGCTCAGACTCAGGGCGGTGGACACGGCCAGGGGACATACCACATCCAGCCACACACACTGCGCCACGTCCACACACAGCTCACAGCTGACCTGCTGGAGACATTGCCGCTCCCCAAGAGCATCTTCTCTCACCGTTGAGAGCTGGGACGGGGCAGAGCCGCCCTCCTACCCTGAGGGCATGTGAGGGAGGGATTCTAATCCTGGTGGCTTTGCCGCTTAGCTGACATCGTGAATAAGTGTCCCAGTGCGAGAGGGAGAGAGGAGTGAGTCGTGCCTGGGAGGACGCAGAGCGGGAGTCTGGGGGAGCGCGTCCTCAGCTCCGAGCCCTGCCGCCCTCCAGATGCCCGCAAACGCTCTCTTTAACGAGCTGTTTGTGCTCCAGGCCCGGCTCCTCGGCTCCTCGGCTCCTCGCTGTGGCAGGAGGCCTCAGATTGCAGACAGCACTAACTACAGGCATCTGCGGCTGTTTGTGCTGCTGCGGGGCAGGTCAGGCCCGGGGGTCGCTATGATCCCAGAGTCCTGCGGTGAGCATTCCAAACCTGTCTGAGAAAACACGTCCAGCCCGCTTTGAAACCTTCGGAGCTGGATAGAGGCATCATCCTTCAGGAATTCGGGAACCTGACGTCTCTCATCGCTGCATGTTTTCTTCTGCACAGGCAGGGCCGGGCTCTGGGCTGTGAGGGGCGTCTGTGCAACAGCCTGGCATTCTGGGACTTGGGAGTGAGGAGGGCAGAGGAAGAGTCAGGATAATGCTAAAGCTCAGGAGACAGGGGACAAGTTCAAGGAAGGTTTCCAGACCCTCCCTGGGGAGCAGGCTTGGCAGCCAGGCGGGAGCTGAGAGTCCTTCTGAAGTGAGAGGGGTCCCCAGCACTGGCACCCATGTGGCCTCCCCACACCCCTCGTGCTGGCACCCACATGGGCCTCTGATGCCTCTAGCCCTGGCGCCCATGCAGTCCTCACACCCCTAGCATTGGCCCCCACGTGGCCCTCGACACCCCTAACACTGGCACCCACACGGCCCTCCCACACCCTTAACACTGGTGCCCACGTGGCCCTCCGACACCCCCAGCACTGGCGCCCATGCAGCCCTCCTGCAGTATGTGCTTCAGTCCTGCCCTCATCAGTGGGTGACCTGGGAGCCACTGCGCCAGACCCTGGACTCTGCACTGCTGCTTCCTGAGCCGTAGACACAGTCCGTTTGTCACCTTCGCTGCGCCCAAGACTCCTCTGTGCCATTTCTGCAACAAATGAGCCTCCCCTTAGCTCAGCCCCAGCCCCTGGGAGGCCAGAGGATGCCCAAGGCCGGCTGAAGGAGCCCCTGGGGCTTTTCCTGCCTTGCAAGCGTTTCTCTGACTCTACTCACACTGTTCCATTCCAGTCTTTCCCCCCAGTGTCCCCGAGAGAAGGTCTAGGAGTATGCGTTTGACCTGAGTTTTCGAGGGTGCAGCAGATACAGCAAAACCCCTGGAGAGAGGTGCGGACAAAGCCCTCTCCCCACCTGGCCCCACTGTCTCCCGAACCCGGAGGACTGGCTTCCCCGGGCCTGGCCTCAGTGCGTCCCAGCCACGTAAGCAGAAGCGTCACACACGCTCACTCCTCACCGTTCCGGAGGCTGCAGGCTAGGGAGAAGGGACGGCAGAGTCCGCGTATGGGGAGAACAGCTCCTGCTTCCCACGGCGTCTCCCCGTGTCCTCACGAGGTGGGACGGGGAGGGAGCTCTCAGGGCCTGTGTTTTCAGGGCACGAATCCCCTTCCCAAGGGCTCCACCCTCCTGACTTCCACCTGCCAACGTGGTTAGTCAGCTCTGAAGCCGTCCCTGTGGGAGCGAAGGGTTGTGCATGTGAACGTTGGGGACCAGGGCGGCCCGGCCTGGTGACCGGATCAGAGCCTGCCGGCGACCTTGACCTCTGACTCTGGCCTCCAGAACCGGGAGAGAATATGCGGCCGTCGGTTAAGCCAGGGTCTGTAGTTCGTGGACTTCACAGCAGCTCTAGAAACTATCCGTTTGGTAGACTGTGAATGTATCATAATCGAATACACTTGACATCCAGATTAACGCTGACCGTGAATTCTTTAGAGACCATCTCATTACACACACTCACTCTGGTCCCTCCACGGCTGCCCGGCCTCGGCTTTTTCTCAGCGGCAGGGCGGGAGCGGCCTCCGTGCGTTTAGGAACGGCTGTGCGGGAACAGTGTCGGGGCTGGGAACGGCAGAGAAGCGGCCCGGCTGTCACGGTGACGGCTCTCCAGGGAGTCTCTGGCTCACCCCGGTGGAATCGTGCGGATTCCGGCTCCCACAGGGCAGCCCTGGCAACCGCGGCGTCTGGAGCCCGAGTTTGCTGTGCTGTAAAACAAGGGGTGGGGCTCTCAGATGGGGACCCGGGGGTCCCCGGAGCATCCGGAGCGTAGCCTGGGCCAGGAGGTGGACCGTGGGACTTCTGAAATGTCTCCCAGATCATTCTGAGGGGCACCCAAAGGGCAGGACCACAGATGTGGGTGCTCTGAGCCTGGCATGGCAGAGGGACCCTGTATGGACACCCTGCCCATGGGAGGCTCCACATGCATCTGGCCACAGCCCCGTTCACTGACTTTACCAAGCACGAGTGGTGGACGATTTCTAAACATCACTAATAAAAAACGAATCAAACAGCCCTGCTAGAAGAAAGACTTGGCTAGCCTTCTACTCTCTGCAGAAGATATTTCCAAGTGCCAGTCCTCATCAGAAACCCAATCAGAAACATGACTTAGCCTTTGCATCACACCTACTATGTATTGGGCAGCTTTTGAACAGTCATAATTTGTTGCGATTTCTTTTCTATTCCAAATAATTTTCCCATTTTGACCTCATTTTGTGTTTATAATTTCATGTTCTTTTTTGTCACTGTGGCCCCTAATTGTGTAAATTTCAAAGCCTTTACTGCCTCGCTCTGCCCCTCATGAAAACCCACAGCATGGGAAGAACAGCCTGTTCCAGAGGCTTCCACAGCTTCTTCCCCAGGTCCTTCTGCACCCCAGTGAGTCTGGGGCGAAGATCTGGCACCCCAGGAGCCGTTGGAGAAGACAGGGAGGCCGGGGGAAAACGGGTGGCATGGGAGGGTCCTGACCACGGCCTGACCCCATGAAGACTTTTGAGAGCAGAAAGGAAAAAAGAGACTTTAGCATTTGCTACGAGCTTGGAATTTTGGGGAGTGTCTGAGATGTCAAGTAAGAATTTTAAGGAGTGCTGCTGAGAATTGTGCTTGTATTTCTGCCTGGGTTTATGTGTGTGTCTTGGCAGAAAAGGAGAGAGCAGGGAGGCAGCGAAAGCCATCAACAGAGCATGCTGTTCTTTCTAATACTTTTTTTGGCAGTCTGTTATTTGAATGTTACTTTAAACAACGATTGAGCCACATGGGGCTGGGGTTCTTTTCAGGTTGCAGGTGACCAGGAGGCTGTCTCCTTTTGTTTTTCCAGCTCCCCGGTGCCATTAGCCATGGGGACCGCAGCTGTGCGTGCAGCAGCGCCTTCTCCTGTCGCTGCCCCAGCCTCTCCTCCCCGTCAGCCAGGGCGAGCGTCCCGGGTGCACCGTCAGCTCAGCTGCTGGTCCTGCAGGTGCCCCCAGAGCCGTGCCACCCGAGACGGAGATGGACGCCTCAGGCCACAGCAGGACGCAGGGCCCCACCCACTGCTGCTCCATCCCCTCCCACAGGACGTTTCAGCCAGACCCAAGCACAAGGAGTGCCCAGCACCCTTCACATCCGCCGGGCTCTGCCTCTTTGCGCCTTTTGTTGACTCCGTCTTGAAAGTTCTCCCCGCTCCCTGACCCATGTGCCTGCTTGCCGCTGAGGTCCAGCTTCACCATGCCGAGAACGCGCCTCCTGAGCGCACCCATGCTCCGGAAGGACCGTCTGCTTCCCTGCTCCTCTGCCGGCAGCCCTGGCTCTGTAGCTCTGTCTCTGTCTGTGGCCCCGTGTCTGTGGCCTTGTCTCTGTCTGTGGCACTGTCTCTGTGGCACTGTCTCTGTAGCTTTGTCTCTGTCTGTGGCCCCATCTCTGTGGCCTGTCTCTGTCTGTGTTAGCCATGTATTCTGCAGCATAGAACAAGACCATTTTCAGGTATAAGACCCTTTTGTCAGAAGGCATGCCCCCTTTCTGTGGAGTCAGGGCTGTAGAGACACCTCCAGTTGTGTGCGGATGCCTCACTGATGCGCCCGTACCTTGCTTGTCCACATGGCCCCCAGCCTGGCTCGCGAGGCCTTGGGAGCGTGCGTGGAGTGACCCTCTATCTTTGGGTCTCCTGGAGGGCAGGGCCTGAACTACCTGCTGTGTGTAGGGAGCCTTCTTCCTCTCTTTCTCAAACTTGCGCTTGGCAGAGTTTAAAGCTCATCCCTGTGGGAAGGGTGGTGGCTCCTGTGTCACAGATGCAGCTCAGAGTGTCATTCCCTGGGGGCTCAGCGGGCAGCTTCCCTGCAGGCACCCGCTCTCCCGGGCTCCGCGCTGCCGTCTCACCTGCCCCGGGGGGAATTCCAAAGAATGGGGCCCATTTCAGATTCTTGTTAGAGGTCCTTGTTAAGAAAGTCTTTGAAGGAATCTTGCAATCAAGAGTTGACAAAAACACATTTTGGATGAAACATGAAGGTCGTGGTGAGTCCCGGGGCTCCGGGAAGCTGAGGTTCTCACACTTGCGGTCAGTCTTTCTGTGCGTGGTGATGAAAGGAAAGGATTGAGAAGGTAGAAGTGGAATCTGCCCCCCGGTTTGAGGAGGCATAGGCGGTACCCGCAGAGGTACCAGGAGGCCCCAGCACATGGGGCTGTCGAGGAAGCCAGGGGCCTGCACTTCAGGGGCTTTGCCGGCTGGGGCTCTGCTCCGTGTAGGGTTAGGAAGGTGCCCGAAGGATGCTGGAAAGGATGGGGGAACATCAGGGCTCCGTGTAGGGTTAGGAAGGTGCTGGTGTTTCTGGGTCAGATCGGCTGGCTCTGGAGCAGCGGGGGAACGTCCCAGGGTCTGAATGACAGCAAGTATGTCTTAGCGGACTTGAGCTTTGCATTGCTTTTATTAGGTGTGATTCCCGCTGTGTTTTGTTGAGTTCCTGGGGTGGGGCTGACACAGCTTCATCCTGAATGAGGACGCGGATTCAAGGAACTGCTGGGTGCCCTCACAGGCTCAAAGGTCCCGTCTTTCCAAAACCCATCATCCTGTGTGTGTGTGTGTGTGTGTGTGTGTGTGTGTGTGTGTGTATGTGTGTGTGTATGTGTGTATAGGTGTGTGTGTGTGTGTATATGTGTGTATATGTGTTTATGTGTATGTGTGTTTATATGTGTGTATATGCGTGTGTGTATGTGTGTATATGTGTGTGTATGTGTGTGTATATGCGTGTGTGTGTATGTGTGCGTATATGTGTGTATGTGTGTATATGTGTTTATGTGTGTGTATGTGTGTGTATATGTGTGTATATGTGTGTATATGCGTATGTGTATGTGTGTATATGCATGTGTGTGTATGTGTGTGTATATGTGTGTATGTGTGTGTATATGTGTGTATATGTGTGTATATATGTTTATGTGTGTATGTGTGTGTATGTGTATATGCGTGTGTGTGTATGTGTGTATATGTGTGTATGTGTGCGTATATGTGTGTATGTGTGTATGTGTTTATGTGTGTGTATGTGTGTATATGCGTGTGTGTGTATGTGTGCGTATATGTGTGTATGTGTGTATATGTGTTTATGTGTGTGTATGTGTGTGTATATGTGTGTATATGTGTGTATATGCGTATGTGTATGTGTGTATATGCATGTGTGTGTATGTGTGTGTATATGTGTGTATGTGTGTGTATATGTGTGTATATGTGTGTATATATGTTTATGTGTGTATGTGTGTGTATGTGTATATGCGTGTGTGTGTATGTGTGTATATGTGTGTATGTGTGCGTATATGTGTGTATGTGTGTATATGTGTTTATGTGTGTGTATGTGTGTGTATATGCATGTGTGTGTATGTGTGTATGTGTGTATATGTGTGTGTATATGTGTGTGTATGTGTTTATGTGTGTGTATGTGTGTATGTGTGTATATGTGTGTATGTGTGTGTATATGCGTGTGTGTGTGTGTATGTGTGTGTGTATGTGTGTGTTTGTGTGCTGGGGGTGGTACAGAGAGGAGAGCGTTTGAATAGCAAAAATCCTTGTAAATTGTGCATAATTCTTCCATTTGGTGCCTTTTATAAAACCGGAACAGTGATTTACTGTGACGTTTATTAATAGGCTCTCCCTCCGTCATTTATTCTATTTTTAAACCCTGCAGGCCTCACGCCCAACTCCAGAGAGTGTCAGGGCGGCTGCTGACTTCCTCGGGTTGGGAGTGGAAGGAAGTCCATTATTTTTCTGTTTTTACTGACACCAGGTATCCTGACAGGCAAGAGCAGAAACGAACGGCTTTGGAAGGCGGGAGGAAGGGAGAAGGTTGCCCAGCCCAGGAAGGGACCCAGGCTGGTGGGGCCGTGAGCCCCTCAGTGGTGGAGCTGGTGAGGTGGGAGAGCTGGCAACATCAGGTGCCCAGTATGCCTGTGTACAGCAAGGCTGGGCTGGGCACAGGGCCTCAAGCCTCAGGGATCTTCCCACTGCCTGAGGGGACCCCAGGCCTCAGGGGCACACAGGCAGCAGGGCCCTGACTCAGGGGCTCATCTGGGTAACCAGGTTGGTCCGTGCAGAAGGCCTTTCCTGGATGCTTACCTCTGTTTTAGACCCTTGGTGGGGGACCCTATCCCTGCTTTGGGGTGTCAGGGAAACCACAGTTTTCATTAAGACAGAATTTCCCATGAGCCTTTATGGAATGTTGGTAGGGGCTGGATTTAGCTTGATTTAAATTAAATAAGCAGTGATGACATTGCACCCCAGGATCAGCAATGCAAATTTCTGCCACTGCATTAACCTGACAATGCGATTTTCTCAAAACAAAGTGTCATCTGATGTCTGAGAAAGGGCACAGATCAAATTAAAACAAAGGCTTTAAGCCGCAGCATAGCATTCTCAGAAGGCTGGATGTGGGGAAGGCCCCAGGGCAGCCAGGAATGTCTCAGCCTTGAGTACTCACGGACTCCGGGGGCCACATAGGCGCAGCCTAGCTGAGTCAGAGCTAGGCCTGCTGGCCAGGGAGCCGCAGCCCCGTCGCCAGCACTGTGACCTCGGGTAAACTGCCTGTCATCTTCCCTGCACCTCCGTTCCCTCATCTGCGAGCTGGGCACTGATAATAGCTATTTGGCACTGGTGGGAGGGTTCCCAGGTGGATGTGTGCAAGTGAATGTTGCCTGGAAATATAGCAGTCACCTTTTTTTTTTTTTTTCTTTGCTATTGCATTAGGGACATTTGTACAGAAAAGTTACCGAGAAAACATTCTGGAAGAAAGCTGTTCTGATTTCTATTCATTTGGAAACGACACCTCTGGAAGGCTTGAGTCTGGCTGTCATTGTCCCCAGAGGCAGCCTCCTGTCCGTGCACAGCCAGCAGGGCCGTCAGGCCCAGGGGTGCCCTGCGGAGCGAGCGAGGACCCTCTCCCCATGCCAAGGGGCCTTCCTGGTGCTGGCCGGGCACATGGGCCACAGACGTCTCTTCAGAGGTGATTTACGGTAGTGATTCCCGAGGCCTGCCTTGATAGTGCTGTCACACCTTCAACCCCACGAGCCCAGCGCTGACGCCCTGTGTGGTGACACGCCCTCACCCCCACGAGCCCAGCGCTGACCCCCTGTGGGGTCTCCACTTCCCAGTCCTGCCGTTAGCCGGACGTGATCGCCTTTCACACATTCACACTGGTCCCATCCAGCGGACACCTGGCCTGGACTCCCCCGGCCCATTTCCAGCATCCCTTCCCTGCTCATTGTCGGTGGACCCAGCACTCGCTACACTTGAGGTGGTGTTGGGCACAGTCAGAGCCGGGCCTCGGCTCCAGAAGGCTGGCGTTTCAGGCAGGAAGGCAGGTGCCAGGCTATTCATCGCCCTGGAACCACGGTGATGGTGGGCGGCGTGGCAGATGCACAGGCCTGCGTGCCCTCTGACGGGTCTGCTGGTTGGGGACGGCTTGTCCCAGCTCACGATGCTGACTGAAGATCTGTAGGACAAGTACGCATGGACTGGGCGAGCCGGCGGCGACATGGAGCTGGAAGCTGCCTGGTGGGTGCTCCGGGCAGAAAGGCCAGGATGTGCTGAGCGCCCAGGGCAGGAAGGGGCTGGTGCCCCATGGACCCGGGAAGGGCTAGCGGGGCTGAAGCCCGGGGAGGAGGGCACCGTGTGCAATGAGCAGGGCCCAGCGTGCAAGGCCACACGGCCCGTTACAGGCTTTACCCCAAAGACAGAGCGAGGCTGTCTCCCTGCACAAAAAACAGTTCTGATTCTGCACACAAGCTCCTTAAAATCCCTTGATAACTCTCTGAAGGTGCCACCTTGGCATTCGAGGTTCTGTGGCTACCTGGCCCTGGGCTCCTTCCTCAGCTCTGTGTCGCTCGAAGTGGGGCTGGCGTGGAGCAGAACCAGGGGCAGGCTGGAGCTGAGCACGCCGAGACGGAGGCATAGCACCCTCCCGGGTTAGAAAGTCGAGTCCTGAGTGAGCCGGGACCCAGGGGAAGGTCTGACCTGCCTCATGTCGCAGGGACTAGAGTCCTCCAGTCCATGGTCCGTGCTGGGTGCGGCCGCCGCCGGGGGCACTACGTATGCCGTGAATTGCGTGACTCTGGTTGCTGATGGCCAGCTTTTTTATTGCATATTTTTCCAAAGAACGAGAAAATGGCAAAAGCGCAGCATTGTCGAGTGACTCACCGCCTCCAAGGCTCCTCCTGAAACGGGCGCTCTGGGTCAACACAGGGACATTCACTCAGACGGCCAGTGAGCATCCAAGTCCACCTCACGTCGCTGCTCGGCAGCCATGGGGCCTCTTCTGACGGGCCAGCCCTGCCGGGACCCCACCGAGTGCAGCGCCGTCACTGACCGCCCACGTCGGCCTAGGCCACGGGTCCCTTCCCGGAGAGGCCAAACCCGTGGCCGGTCGCTCCCTGAGAGAAAGGAGGCGCTGTGAGTTCATGTGTTCCAGGAGCCACCTTAGGAAAGTACAAGGAAACACATCAAATCCATTTCGATGATGTGTTTTATTTAACCTAACACATCCAAAGTATTATTTCAACATTCCAACCCATCAGTTTTCACCTTCAACCCCCGCGCCCTGGGCACCTGGGCCACGCGCACACAGAGGACACAGCAGCCACAGAGCTCTGTTCCTCTCCTCACCCGCCTCCCCCAAGCACTAAATCCCAGCTCCAGCTTTGCATTCACCGTTTCCTGTTCTCCTTCAGGGAGCTGGGATCGGCAGCCCAGTGGCCCTCGGGAGGAGCTCCCACTTATGTCTCCTATGCCCAAGACAGTTTGGCAGGTGACATCTCCACAAGACTCAGCGTGGCTGGGGCCAAAGATACTTGAGTAAGGACGGTAGTGAACCCTTGGTGGGGTTCCCTCTCTGTGTGTGTGTACGCACGAGCAATGGTAAGAGGCAGAGCTCGGCCTAACACTGACATCTGACAACCCTCATTCGAAATAAATCTGGGCTGGGCTCGGTGGCTCACACCGGTAATTTCAGCACTTTGGGTGGCCAAGGTGGGAGGATCACCTGAACTCAAGAGTTCGAGGCCAACCTGACCAACAATGGTGAAACCCCGTCTCTACTAAAAATGCAAAAATTAGCCAGGCATGGTGGTGGGCACCTGTAATCCCAGCTACTTGGGAGGCTGAGGCAGGAGAATTACTTGAACCTGGGCAGTGGAAGTTGCAGTGAGCTGAGGTTTCGCCACTGTGCTCCAGCCTAGGTGACAGAGAGAGACTCCATCTCAAGCAAACAAACAAAAAATAAGTCCGGTCTGGCCCAAAGACAGGCCACTGAGAGAGAATATGGCCATTAACCACGGTCCATAAACCGCTGTCCCCTGCGCTGCCCTAGAGCAGGATGGCACACTCTGCCCGTGCCGAATCCAGCCTGCTTCTGTAAATGAAGGTCACTGTGGCAGCCACGCTCATCCTCTGTGTGTCCCGGCTGCTGTCACTGCACAACAGCAAGCTGCGCGGTGGTGACGGAGACGCCGAGGCACGCAGAGCCGAAGAGACTTAGCATCCGGACCCCGTCAGGAGAGCTTGCTGCTCGGGTTTAGCGGCCTGCCGTCTGGTTTGGAGTGCTCTCTTGGGTCAGTGCTCCTGCATCTCCACTTGCACAGCCTGGCAGGACCTCAGTGGGAGCTTGGCACCCCTCCCGCCGTGTGCAGCTGTGTCTCGCTGTCACCCAGCTGGGCTCACGCTCTTGACCCTTGAGCCCTCGGCTGCCAGGGTGCCCCTGTGGCTTCCCGGGTGCCCTGAGGCTCCTTGGAGGATGACTAGAGGCCTTGTCCAGAGTGGCCTGGGTCTTAGTATTTAGAATTGGACGTGTGACTCGCCAACAGTGATTTCTGGAGAGTACAGTGAAACCCTGTGTGCTGAGGTCAGGAAGAACGGCTCATTCCCCTGGCTTCAGGGAAGACTGTTGGCTTCCAGCCGTCCCTCCACAGACAGTCCCTCCAGCCACGGCCTGGGCTGCAGAGAGCTGCTGGCCACAGGCCTCAGCCCTGCCTGGGATAGCTGGGTCCCACCACGGATCTGGCTGGAGGCGCCCGGCTCAGCCCTCTCGCCCCTCCTAGGGACCACGCGGCAGCCTCCACCAACTCTGTCTGGCCGGCTGCCCCGCTGAATGACTTCCCTCCAGTCCCTTACAGGCTGGTGACAGACCTGTGTCTGGGTCAGGCTGCTCAGCCTGGGCTGTCCTCCTCTCTCTGCCCATGAGAGCCCTAATGGGGTCCCCCGAAGGCCAAGGGGCTCCATCCTCTGGGCTGCTGAAGTGGAAGAGCTTGCACGTGCAGGCGGCAGCAGGCGCCCCAGCTCTCCACGTACACGGCCCCAGCCCTCCACACAGACGGCCCCAGCCCTTCATGTACATGGCCCCAGCCCGAAACTGAAGACAGACCCAGCCCGCGCTGATCTCCCCTCTGCTGGCTCTCGTCCATGCCCATGGCCCCACACTTGCTCCTGCTGAGGGGCTGCATGTCCTGCGGCTCTGGGATCTGGGCAGAGGGAGCCACCAGGACCAGCTGCTCTAGCCACAAGGTCGGCTCCCCCCAGCTGATGGGGAGTGGGGCCCAGCAGACCAGGGAAGGACCAGGAAGGGGAATTTTATTCCTCCTTGTCCGTTTTGCCCTTGAGGGGCAACCTGGGGTGAATTGAAAGCTATGAGCAACTTTTGCCCTGTGACCTTGGACACATTTTCTATGAGGAAAAAAAATGTGTTTTTTATTGGTTGATCTGCATTCTCCCTGCCCTGGCCTCTGGATCTGTAGAGCGGCTGTCTTAGGTGGGACCTGTTTGATTGCAGATGGAGTAAACAGGTTGTGGTGGTGGCATGCTGAGGCTAACCCAGGCGTGTGGCCTCCTGTGGCCGCCACACAGGCTCATGCCAGGACCACCAGCTCCTCCGCAACCCTGTTATCTCCTCCCTCCAGACCCCACGGCACTCCCGTTTCTGGTTCAGCACCCCCCACCCCGTGGTGTTTCCTTGCAGCTTGCTTTGTGGGTGGCCTTTCTGGCGGCTCCAGCAATTCCAGGGCCAGCCGGGTGGTCATCCCTCCCTTCTGGCTGGTCACTCCCTTGTCGTGGCTGCACTTCCCAGCCGTTAGAAAGCCATGTCCTCACTGGCGAGGGCTGGTCACACACCCACTCGGGAGGAGCTGGGGAGGTCGGGTGGCCACCCACCCACCTGGGAGCCCAGGAGCAGGGGGAAGGTCGGGTTTCACGGATGAGTGATGGGGCTGCTGGCCAGGTCTGCCCACTCCTGCTCAGAGGCTGCTGACCATGGGGTGGGGTGGGGAGGACCAGACTTCCTTCCTTCCTGATGAACTCCAGACGAGGCTCCTGTCCATCAGATGAGGCTTCCTCCAGCCCTGTGGTGCTCACCCTGAGCTAGGAGGGTGTGGGAGGGCAGAGACTGATAAGACGCAGCTGGCAGCGGTGCTGCTCCGCAGAAATGTGATGCTTGCGTGAGTTGACGCTTCCAGGAGCCGCCTTAAAAAAGTAAAGGGAAACAGATACAGCTCATTTCAATAATGTATTTTATTTAACCTACCACATCCAGAGTATCATTTCAACCCATCAATTTCAGTATTTATCAACATGACCAATGGTAAATGGGCAGCTTTTGCTTCCTGCTCAGGGTGTGCCTCCTGGCACAGCACGGCACGAGCTGGTTTCCAGGGCACCATGGCCATGTGTGCCAGCAGCTCCTGGATCAGAGGGAGTAGCTGGGTCTCCTTGGCAGGCGAGACAAGCAGCAGAAGGCAAGCAGGGAGCCTCAGCTGGGAACTCATGGAATTACTGACCACCCCCAGGAATCCCAAGACACCAGGACGTCCAGCCACAGCTGGGCTGCTGTGCATCTGTGCCAGATGAGGGCAGGGGGTGGTCCTGCCGGTCTTGGCCTGCTTGAGAACTGGCTGGGCACAGTCTAGGACCCCCTCCCCTTATCCTCCAACCCCCGTGGCTGGTGATGTGGTTTGGCTGTGTCTCCACCCAAATCTCATCTTGAGTTGTAATTCCCAGAATTCCCACGTGTCATGGGAGGGATCCAGTGGGAGGTGATTGAATGATGGGAGGGCTGGTCTTTCTCTTGCTGTTCTCATGGTAGTGAATAAGTTTCATGAGATCCGTTGGGTTTATAAAGAGGAGTTCTCCTGCACAAGCTCTCACTGCTGGCTGCCACCCATGTAAGACGTGACTTGCGCCTCCTCGCCTCTGCCATGATTGTGAGGCCTCCCCAGCCATGCGGAACTGTAAGTCCATTAAAGCTCTTTTGTTTCCCAGTCTCGGGTATGTCTTTATCAGCAGCATGAAAACAGACTAATCCAGCTGGCTCTGCAGGCATAGAAACAGGCTCCCTGTCTCCTGGCCCGGCGTAAGCACCCACACGTCTGCTGCATTTCAGCCAAGCAGATCCCCCGTCTGCCCCACCCTGCTGAGCAGCTGGTATGCTGCACACTGCCTATGGCGGGGGGTTCTGTGCCTCAGTTGACCTTGATGAGAAGAGATTGAAGGGCATGGAGATTTGAGGGTGCAGAGCTTGCCCGCTGGGATGACTCTACTGCAGGGGCACTCACTAGTTGAACAGAGGCCCCGTGGAACAGAGGGCATGTGCCTGATTTTGCACCCAGCTCAGGCAGTCCTTCCATGCTGCCTCTTCTTTGAGTGTCTCACAGAGAACCAAGCCCCTCGTGAGGCCACGGCTGTGCAGTGCCCTCCCCAGGGTTTCTGTGCCCGATCCTCCCTCCCCAGCTCGGCACATGCAGCCCTGGGTTCTTTGGGTGCATTTTCCCTCTACCCTCCCTGCAGGGCTGGGGGCTGTCCCTCTGGGTAGCTGTCCTCACCCCACCCTGTGGAGCACCCAACATGGGCAGCCCCCATGACACCATCCTGCCTGGAACCATCCCACACTGCAGAGCACCCAGCGTGGACAGCCCCCACCACGCCATCCCACCCAGAACCACCCCACACCCCAGAGCACCCAGCGTGGACAGCCCCCACCACATCATCCCGCCCGGAACCACCCCACACTGCAGAGCACCCAGCATGGACAGCCCCCACCACATCATCCCGCCCAGAACCACCAGAGCACACGGCTGTGCACAGCAGGCTCTGCCAGGGACAAGGAAGAAGTGAAGCAAGGATGTGGAAAGGCTGGAAGCCGGAGAGTGCCCATCACTGCTGTGGCCGGCACTATCTGTCCCTGCCACGTGAGCACCTTCCACATGGCACGCCATCCTTGGGGGTTCCTACTGACATTTCTCTCTCTTCCATCCACCACCCACACATAGACAGATACATACACATCACATAGACCTGTATATATAAATTGCTCATCTAAAGCACCCACCCACACAGACACACACACACACACACACACACACACACACACCCCATATACGTATTTCTCTTTTTATTATCTAAACCTCTCTTTTCCAAGCCTAAGACTTTTCTTCTGTGTAACTAAGAGTCTGTTTAAGTGTTTTGTCAAACTTAAGATCATTCTCTTTCTAGAAAATTCTAGTAGAAATTCTCCTTTCTACTCTACCCACTCAGGTACCACAGAAATAAGTACATCAAGTTTCAGCTTAAATTGCATGTTTAAGTTTCCTTCAAGCATAACAGGAGTTGTTTGCTGTGACCTGGAGCAGCCACGTGGACTGGGGTTTGACACTGAAGCTCCTCGAGGGAGAGGCAGCCTTGGCATGGGGCCTGGTGCCCAGCAGGGATGGGATGAAGAGCTGCGGACAGAATGAGTGAATGCATGAATGAGGAAATGAATGAGCATGTGAATGAGTGGATGCATGAATGAAGGAATCCATGAATGACCGAATGTGTGAATGTGTGAATGAGGGAATGAGTGAATGAGGAAATGAGTGAATGCGTGAATGCATGAATGAGGGAATGAGGGAATGAGTGAATGTGAGATTGTACCCATGCAGTGTTAGGGTGGCAGTGGCCGCCATCCACGGTCATGATCTTGCAGGCTCTGCCCGCGAAGATGCTCAGAGCACACAAGACCTCCCCTCGTTTCCACACTTCCTTCACAGCCTTGGAAATCCTGCTGCTGCCTCGTGATGCCTTCCCGCTGCAGACTCTTCTTGTGGGTTTTTTCCATCCGGGGATTAGTTGGTTGTTTTCTGGGTTGAACTGTATTTTGCTGCTGCTGCCTTATATTTCAACTTCTCCAGAGCCTTAATTCATTATTCATGCTGTTTATGGATGAACTTAAATTAAATGAACTAATTTCAACTGTTCACCTCAATCAGAAACTTTACTATGACGAGCCGATTGGAATGGCTGGGTCCATGTGGGGCTGGCCCGGCTCTCCCCGGCCTGCGTGCCTATGGTTGTAGTAAGTTCCTCATTCTAGGCCCAGAAAATAGAAGCCCAGTGGACCCAAAGCACTTGAGCAGAAGCCACAGCAGACATCATGGAGCTCGGGCAGCGTGCCAGGCACTGCCCCAGGCAAAACGCACACTGCCTCGCTGGGCACTCACCATGCTGCAGGGCAGGTAATGTTCACCCCATGCGATGGCTAAGGAAACTGAGGCACAGAGGGAGGAAGGAAGTGGCGGTGGCTTGCACAGCTGGCAGAGTCAGATCCAAACCAGGAAGTCCAATGTCAGAATGTTCTCTTCCAAGACCCTGATCTTGTTGGCATTTATACTGATCTGCGATTTGCACCCTATGCAGACACCTGTAGCCCGTTCTCCTTTGAAATAGCTGGGCTGTGACCACCGATGGGCCAGTGCCCTGAACGCTCGCTCGCCGGGCATCTGAAGCAGTGGCAGGACTCTGTGGAGACGTGAGATCCTGGCCCTGCTGCTCGAGGCCTGCTCAGCTCAGAGGACGACACCCACCTCAGTGCCATGGGGTCTCCGTCTCTGAAACAGAGCCAACCTCAGCACCACCTTCATGGAGTTGCGGTGAAGAGCCCATGGGTCTATGTGCCTATCGCTCTGAGGACCAGGCTGGCTCCTTCCAGGGGCACGTGGTGGGCTGGACGGGGAGGAGGTGAGGCAGCTTCTGGCTGACAGAGGTGAGGGCTGTGCTGTCTTTTGTGAACTGTTTCATTGCTGACCACAGTGTAGAAATGTTGGTGCTAAAAACTTTAATTTCAAATGAAACCATATGGAAAATAGCTTCTGAAACTCACACCTCTGTGGCTATGCTTAGTAGGAGAGTGTGGTTTTATTAGTTTATGAGGCCATTTTCAATAGTGTTGCAAATACTGATTCTGATCTGAACAAGCTGGGCTGGCCAATTACAACGTGTCTCCCGGGTCGATATCCTTGATTTCTGAACTTCGTCCTCCGGTGGAATTTCAGAAACCTGCCAGACGGATCACCCAGAGACAATGTGAGGACGCTGCCTGCTGGGGTTCAGGAAGCCAGGTCCAGGAGGATAGAGAAAGCCCGCTGGATGTGACAGGACCGAGGGTCTAAGGAAAGGGGGGAGCAGAAACTCTGCCGAGACCACAGGAGAACAGGGAGGTGGGGCGGCTGTAGAGACGCTGGGTGAAGGGCTGGGGTGAAACTGCGGAGGGGACAAGGGTCACTGTGCAGAGCACCAGAGAGCTTCCGGGAAGCGAAGCTGTGCTGAGCGGGAGAGGGAGCCTCTCTCTGCTGGTGACAGGCCACTGTCCCGGCCTGCACCGTGTGGGTTAAGGGTTCGGGAGAGCAGCGCCACATGGCTCTGAGTTTCCACCACTCACTACTCACAGCAGGGGAAGGGAATCACGCCGTGGCGTCTCAGGGCTGGAGGGACGTCATGGTACGGTTGTGTGCTTTCATCTGATGCCTTCAACGTCAGCCCTGCAAGTGGGCCTTAATCCCTCAGCGATGATGTCTGCGTTACCAGTGGCCTCAGCCCATTCCACGCATGAACAACTCTACCTGTGAGAAGATTCTTCTATCGCTGATATTCTTCTATCAGTGATTCTTCTATCGGGGATACATGAGAGACACAATATTCTTGTCTCCTGGGAGGGGAACTAGATGGATGGGGATTTTTACGAAAATGTTCTTTGCATTCTTTGAAATATGTGAAGACATTATCAATAAAGACAAGACACTAAAATTGAGGGGAAAATGTTGCATTAAAAGCTGCATGTTTCAGCCAGGCGCAGGGGGTCACACCTGTAATCCCAGCACTTTGGGAGGCCAAGGTGGGTTGATTACCTGAGGACAGGAGTTCGAGAGCAGCCTTGCCAACATGGTGAAACCCCATCTCTACTAAAAATATATAAACTAGTGGGGCATGGTGGCAGTTGCTTTTAATCCCAGCTACCCGGGAAGCTGAGGCAGGGAATCACTTGAACCTGGGAGGTGGGGGCTGCAGTGAGCTGAGATCCCAGCATTACACTCCAGCTTGGGACACAGAGCAAGACTCAGTCTCAAAAACAAAACACAACAAAACGACCTACCTGTTTCCATGCCAGCTCAAGTTCTGATCCTCAGGCCCACACAGGCCATGCCCTCTTCCTTCAGTCCTTCCCCAGCTACAGGAAGAGAGCAGCGCAGCCCCTCATAGCTCTTCCTTAGGTGGGAAGAGTCCTCTGTAAACACGGACTTCAGTCCCTTATCAATCCCAGACATACTTCCCTGGCTCCTTTTATGGATGGCTTAAAAAGTGGGCTCTGGAACCAAAAATAGGAGCTGTCCTCTCATGGGAGCGGGGGAAGGAGGACGCAGCTGTCCTTGTCTGTGGACCTTGTTCCAAGTAAGACAAACCGAGGGGCAGGCGCATGCTCCGTGAGGCTGCAGGCTGACCCTGTTTTCGGGGAACACCGTGCACACATCTTTCTTACGTTTGTTGTTATTAATTTTATCTTCTTCATCCTATCATTGTTCATGAACTTTCTGGAATTAAGATTGCATTTTAGTCACTTTCTCTTAAGTCTTATCTCATCATTCAACCTGTCCAGATGACGAGTTCCTTAAAAGCAGAGACAATACCTGATTCACTTTTGTCTCCCCGGAAGGAAGCCTTGCAAGTATCAAAAATTCCTCACGGAAAGTGGAGAAGGCAGCTCCAGACACCACGTGTGAATCTCCCTTGATTTCTGTTGACTTAAAAAGGGTGTGCATTTTGAAGACCACTTGTTATTTTAAATGAAATTATTCGTACTAGCTGAAGGCTGACCTCTGCCCCGGCTCTGCTGGTTTCTCCTGGGTGGCCTCGGGGGGAGGTGAGCTCAGCTGCCCTGCCCTGAGCAAAAGGATTGTCTTGTGGCCTGTGAGGTTCCTCCCAGCAGCAGCTATCTGTGTGTGCGCTTCTGGGTCCCGTTTCTCTAGCACAGATGAGACCCCCATGGCTGAGCGCTCCTGCCTGTCTGCTGCACCCAGAGCCCCGTTCATCTGGTCAGAGATCCTATTACAGAACAGGGCACTGTCTGGAAATGAGCCCCAAATTCGTGTGCTTCTCTAGCACCACAGAACAACAACACCCCCCCCACCCACCCACACCCACACACACCACGCCAACTGCATGAATGCTTCTGTGGATTTTCAGGCCTAAACATAAGCCTTAAAATTCATACAGAAACAGAAAACACCCAGGGCTATCATTGGCCATTTAAATATTTGGATTTTCTAAGTTAAGTCCTCAGCAAAGTAATATTTTGGTGATTTTTTTTTTAAAAAGAAAAGAAAGACAATATACACCCACATTTATCTATGCAACGCCCTCTGTAGGCTGCTGGACTGCAGCCAGAGACTGAGGGCAGAGGACACTGGCTATTAAATCAAGTTCAGAGTTTGAGGAGTATCTTAGGTGGGACATTCGCATTTCTGAATGGAGACAGTGTTATGATTTAAAGGTGTGGAAGGACCATCTATTACCTAGGAGGGAACAGAGAATTCATGAGCCTGTCTGAGTTTTCTTCAGGAGTAGGAGATGATGACCTTTACTGAATAGTGTTTAAAGGAACAGCAGGATACTGAAGCCAAAGTTTTAATTGTTTCACAAATTCTTGTTAAACATATCGTTTACATGTGTCTACTATTTGCGAGACTAATATATCTACTGAGAAATAACCTTACTCTTCATAGTAGCTGTCTTAGTCTATTTCCTGTTGTTACAACTGAATACCCGAGACTGGATTATTTATAAAGAAAAGAAATTTATTTCCTCACAGTTCTGAAGGTTGTGAAGTCCAAGGTCAAGTGGTCATGAGAGCCATTTTGCTGGTGGGGACTCTATGAAACCCTGAGGCAGCACAGGGCATCATGTGCTGAGAAAGCTCCCAAGAGAGCCACCCCGACTTTCATAACAGACCCGCTCTCATCGTGATAACAAACCCACTCTTGTGATAAGACATTAATCCATGAACCCCTTTCATCCACAAATGCACTAGCAAATTAATCCGTTTATGTGGGTGGAGCCCTCATGACCCAATCACCTTTCAAATGCCTTACCTCTCAAGATGGCCTCACTGGGGATCAACTTTCAACATGAGTTTCAGAGGGGACAAACATTTAAACCAGAGTCGTAACTTAGAAAGAAGTTATTATAATTTTCATTTTTGCAAAGGAAACTAAAGCCCCAAAAGATTGTTTCTTTCACTAAGAAGAAAGCTGATACTTACTGAGTACCTACTGTTTGCTACTTGGAACCCCAGAATATATGTGGGTGACAAGAAAATCTATGGAGAAAAGACGATGTCAAGAGATTGGCCTTTGTGTTACAGCAAAAAAAGAATCTTAACTTAATATTTGGGGTATGGGGCTGTGAAAACAACAAGTTTCTTTTTAAAATTATAATATCCAGGCTAAAAATAAAAGGCATCTATTTCAGATAAATTTAAGAAAAATAGAGCAACAGATTGTTCTTTATGTATATATATTCTATCATTATTGTGTTTTCCTGATGTAAAACTAATATGATTTTATTGGAAAATGAGTAAAGCAGAGAAGTTGACTTCCAGACATGTTGGAATAACTGGTACTGGACTTGTCCTTCCACAGTAAACAATGAAAAACCTTGAAAAAAATATAGGTAACAGCTGTTTTCAGACAGTAGGCAATAGGTAGCACAGGACTGTGGTCAATTACGGAATAAAAATGCGGTGAGCATTAAGATTACTGCGGCTGCCTGAGTTTTTAGATCGTGCTCCAGAGAGGAGAAGCCCGAGCAGAACATGGTGGTCTTTTTTGTTGAGAAGACAGAGATGGGACTTGGCGAGGTTCGGGTGCCTGTAATTTTCAGAGAAGAGAGTAGGGAGCAATGGAAGAAAGAATCCCAGAAGTCTACATAAGAATGCCGTTGAGCCTGTTGCTGAATGCTAACTATGCATGTGTAGGATGAACTTGCACCAGATGTGGGAAAGAGCTATCAGGAAGCCATAAATACCTCCCAAGAATCATACCTCTGAATCCAGTCAGGCCAGAGTGAAAAAACCTCATTGAAAAACCCAAGACACTCACTCAAGATTTTAAAGGGGTCACCCCTTAGAAGAGAAGCTAAATTAGACCTAGAAAAAAAGTGGCCCTAAACCTTCCCTAGAAAACCTTAAAAACTAGCCTTAAAAGAATAGATCTGGTAAGCACGTTACTCAAATACCTACCAAACACAATACAACAATCTTCAAAAGAGGCCAATGAAATACACATGCTTAGCAATATACCACTGTAATGTCCAGCATCCAATAAAAAATTACTAGACATAAAGAAGCTGGAAAATGTGATCCATAGCCAGGAGAAAAGTTAGTCAACACATACATACATACTCAGAAACGAAAAAGAGAATGGAATTAGCAGGCAACAACTTTAAAATCTATTACAAATATGCTTAAAGATTAAAAAAATGAACATGGTAAGAAAAGATTATATAAAGAACCAAATAGAACTTTTAGAGTTATAAAATACATTATTTGAATTGAACAGTTCACTGGATGGGCTTCATAGGAGGCTAAGTACTGCAGAAACAAAGATCACTCAATTTGAAGACATATTGATAGAATCTATCTAAAATAAAGCATTGTTGAATAAAAGATCTAAGAAAACAACAGAGCCTCAGTGACCTAAGGAACAATATCTGCTGAATATAAATATCGCATACTGTTTATGAAATTGGAGTCCCAGACGGAGTGCAGAATAATTTTTGAATGATCCCAAATTTTCCAAATTAATGAAAACTGGAAACCCTCAAGTCCGAGAAGTTCAAAATACTCAAATAGTATATATATATACGTATATATACATATATATACATGTATATATACATATATTTATACGTATATATACATATAAATATACGTATATATACACGTATATATACGTATATATACGTGTATATACACGTATATATACGTGTATATATACGTGTATATACACGTGTATATACACGTATATATATGTATATACGTGTATATATACGTATATACGTGTATATATACGTGTATACGTGTATATACACGTATATATACGTATATATACGTGTATATATGTATATATACGTATATATACGTATATACGTGTATATATATATATATATGTATATATGAAATACTATGTATATATATTTGAAAACCCAAACGGTAACAGAGCCCACCAGAATCAGATTGCTCTGCTCCCTGGTTCATCTGTCCCTCACTGACATCTGTTAGAGTAGGAAGTCAGGCAGGAGCAGGGCAGGAGAGGGACTCCCAGCCAGGAATGTCCGGCAGCCGTCAGGGGATGGGCAGGTGGCAGCTAACTGCGTCTCTAAAATAAAAATTGGTTGTAGCCAGTGGCAGAGCAAGTCTGTCTGTTTCTCTACAGATGGGAAAAAAAAAACCCTGAAGCTGGTGATCTGCAGCTTCCCAGTAAGATCTCTGGAGCTGGGCAAGTGGGTTGAAGCATGCACACTAAGAGGGAAAATGGCAGCGTTTAACTGGTGTATGACGTTCCTACAGGAACACGACTGACAAGGGAAGAACGCTTCAAGTGAGCACGTGCACAACTCCAGTGAACAGGCCGCGCACGCCCGCTCCCGAGGGCTAGCAGGCCACTGCGCACGGGGACAGCCCACCCCAAGGGAAGAACCCAGGGAGAAGGCAGGCAAGGCCCTGGAAGCGGCTGGTGGGTGAACCCCGAGTCAGAGGTCGAACCCATCCCTGGCCTTGAAGACGCCGGCTTGGCCCTCTTCCAAGTGCACTGTTCTTTCTTTCCACGCCGGTTCCAAAGCTTTTCAGTGAACTTCTGCTCCTGCTCCAAAACTTGCCTCTGTCTCTTCTTCTGCCTTCTGCCCCTCAAGCGAGTTCTTTCTTCTGAGCAGGCAAGAACTGAGGCCGCTGCAGACCTGTACTACCCACCGTGGGCAACACATCCACTCACCCCGCAGGAGCAGCCGAGTCAGCTGGCAGAGCGTCAGGAGCATGGTTCTGCACCAGGATCCCTCGGTCGCAGCTTGACTGCGGCTTACCAGCTGCGTGCTGGCGGACAAGTTTCTTGACCTGTCTGGGCCTTGGCCTCCTCGCTGGTGAGACAGGGGATGCATATATCTTCTCACAGGATTGCACATTCCCATGGTGCCCGGGGAAGAGGGCCTGGGGCTAGAAGGCCTGGAGCAGGTGTCACCTCTATGAGGAGCACCAGCCCCTGGGAATAGTGTGGAGCCACGTGGTAGGCAGGAAATGATTTGTTGAATAAATGCATTAAAGGCTACAGATCTTTTGTTCCCCAAAGTTGTCCAGAGAAAATGAAGATAGTAAGTGATTAGCATACACACACACACACACACCATACCATACACACACCACCGCATATACCACACACATCACACACACATACTACCACACACCACACAAACACCACACACACCTCTCCACACACGTACATACCACATACACATATACTATACAGACACCACACACCCTATATACTCCACACACATCACACACCCCACACACACTACACACATACTACTACAGTACACGGTAACATACACTACATACACAAACACTACACATACCACATATACTACATACCTCCCCACCCATACTGCACACACATACACCATACACACCACACACAACACAACCTCACATATACCACACACATCACACACACACTACACACACAACACATGCACCACATCCCCACATACACCACACATACCACACAAACACCACACACACACCTCTCCACACATATACACACCACATACACATATACCATACACACACCCCACACCCTAGATACACCACATACATCACACACACCACACACACCACACAAACATCACACACACACACCTCTCCACACACATACATACCACATACACATATACCATACACACACCACACACCCTATATACACCACACACATCACACACACACTACACACACAACACATCCACACACCACATCCCCACATACTGCAGACACCACACACACACAGAGCACACACACCACACACACACAAAACCACACATACACCATGCACACACATATACACCACACACATCACACATACGACACGCACTACAAACACCACACACACTACAAACACCACACACACCACACACACATATACCACACCCACCAAAGACACAACACAACCACACACACACACCCCATCCCACACACACTACACCCCCCACACACATCCCCCATACATCACACACATACACACAGAGCACACACCACACACACTCCCCCCCACACACCACATGCATCACACACACAGATAGCACACACACACCACACACACATACCATACACATACCAAAAACCAAACACAAAATCCAACCACACACACATGCCACACACCCTCACACACACCACACACATCACATACGTATATACCCTACACACCACATACGAACAGACCACACACATCACACCACACACAAATACCATGCAAACACACCACACACACACCACATACACCACACACACACACACACACACACACACCCCAAACACATTCTTATGTTACAGATTTATTCTATACCGACCTTTGAGTTCAAAATTTCAAAACTATTCCTTTGTGAATTGCAGCAACAGTTTACCCATTGGTGATTTTTGCCATCACTGAGTGGGGAGCAGGATTTTAGCTGTGGCCAAGCAGAGAGTCTGTGAGAGGCCTCGAGCTCAAGGAAGCCTTTGCTGGCAGCACAGAGCAGCTTCCCCTGGAAGAGGTGACAGTGTGCCAGTTCCTCCCCAGCGGGCACACAAGGGCAGGGCTGCATGCCACGGAGACACCTGCTCAGGCGACACTCGAAGTGTAACAGAAGCCACGCACTGTGTCCTCTCCAAGCCACGAGAGCCATGCTGCGGCCTGGCAGTGCGGCCTCAGCACTTGGCCTCCTGTGGCCCCGCGAGGGACCTGAGGACCCATTTCTGTTTCAAGTCGGTGCAGATGTTTCTTAGGTTTGACAGGCGCTGCTCTGGCCCATAGTTCGGCACATTTTTGTGCTATAGCCTTTCAGTTCGGTGGAAGAATTGTGGTTTCCTTAACACCAGCTATGACCAGGAGCACGCTTGGGGGTTCAGCCCCCTCAGGCTCAGGGGGAGCAAGAAGGCTGTAGGGGGTCTCAGCTGGCTGCTCTGGCGGCCGTGGGAGCTGTGGCCAGACAGCCTCAGGCGGCAGAGGCTCTTCACCTTGCCCTGGCCGCTGCCTGCACACTGGGCATTCTCTGCTGCACAGGCCGCTCTACCAGGGAGCAGTGGAGCCAACAGTCCCCTCCCTGAAACGTGGATGTGGACACCGGACAGGATTGATTCTGCTGCTTTGGGTGACATACCCACAACAGGAAGAACTTGAGGTTGTTGGGGGCCCTCTCCACCCCAGAGTTGGGAGGGAGCCAGACGCTTGGAGCTGGACATGGGGAGAGTGAGGAAGGTCCCACCGGTCTTCCAGCCCCGAGCTCAGCAAACCCTCTATCTGGCTTTGGGATCCATCAGCTTCCTTAATATTCTCCCAATAAATGCAACTCCTCTTCCTTCCCCCAAGCCGGTGCCAGGGTTTCTCATTACCCGAAACCATCAGTGCAGAGCAGGCTTGGGAAGGGGTAAGCCCAGCTCGAAAACCAGGAAGATGAGCTGGGCCCATCCAAGGACCACCATCTGCTGGGCCTTGGTTCAATGCCCTCCTTCCTCTGGGAATAGCAAGAGAGAGACAGAGAGAGACAAAGAGACAGAGAGGGAGAGACAGAGACAGAGAGAGTCAGAGACAGATAGAGAGAGAGGGACAGAGGGACAGAGACAGGGAAAAAGAGGGAGAACGCGATTGACAGGCGCACAGAGGAGAAAGCTCAAGTGGTCCCTGGACTCTGAGGCCAGACCCACCGTGGGGTTCCCAGTTGCAAGAACTTTGCACACAAGCTGGCCTCGTGTGGTCTGTCTTGCCACCAAGAGGGTTCCATGCACTGAGCTCCCTTCCTCCGGCAGCCCCGTGAGACACGCTGTGGCTTGGCCCCAGCATGGGACAGTGGGTGCGGGACAACCCTCGGCCCTGTGGGCTGTGACCCCAGCACGGCCCGCTCGCTGGGTTTGGATCCGGGAGTCAGTCTTGGAGAGGTTCCCGCAGGACTCAGAGCTGTGCCACGGTGGGTGTGTGAGGGAGCACAGTTGTGCAAAGGCTGGAAAGGCGGGGCCGCCGCTGCAGGCTCTGAGGTCATCCCCACTGTGCGCTGTGCACCCGTGGGCCTCCACGTGTGTGCAGGGGGGCTGCGAGGCTGAGTGTGCGTGGAGGCCGAGAAAGGCCGTGTGTGAAAGCAGCCCGGGTGCTCCGTGCAATGCGGTCCCAAGCAAGGGGACTGAGTGGCCTCCTGGGCTGCAGCAGGGTGGAGCACCCCCACCGCAGCACCCAATTCCTGGAGCCCTCCTGTCCCCGCCTGTCCCGGGCTCCCGTCAGCCTCATGTCCTCTACCATCCACATGGCCTCGCCCTTCACCTCAGCCTGGTGGGAGCAGAGCGGGCCCCTGCGTGGCCATCAGCTCCTGTTACCGACAGGGCCCTGTCTGCCCTTCAGGCAGGCCTCGGGTGCCCGAGCCGGCCACCGGCCTTTGTCCCAGCTGGTCCTGGGGGGCCCTCGTGGGGAGTGTGCCCCGGGACTGGCACAGAGCCCGTCTCTCCTGGAGGCCTCTGCCTCTTGCCATCGAGGGCACCCTGCAGGCCCCGGCTGCCTTTTTCGCCTCTCACTGGCTGGGAGTAGAGGGCGGCGGAGGGGCCGGTCACCCGCTTCTCACCGCTCACTGCGGGCTCACCCCAGCGGCGCCTGGTCCGTTTGGAGTGGAAAATGGAAGCGACCCTGTGAAAACAGGGCTTGGGAGGCTGCTGGGCTCGTCACTGGAGCAAGGCCGGGTCCTCGGGGCCTGGGGTGCACAGGCCACCACACCATGGTGCAGGCCCCGTGGGGACAGCGGCAGCCCCGCCCGTCTGCAAGGCAGGAAGGAGACTCGGGTGGGTCCACCCCACCGGCCTTTGAAGCAGGAAGGTCAGTATGGGCCCCAGTTGTTTATTATTACAAGAACGGAGGGATTTTCTAAGAGATTGCTCTTAGGCAGGCACTATGCTAAGTAAGGGCTTTACTATTCAATTTTTAGAAGCCTCTTATGAGGCAGGATCTATTTTTATATTTACTAAAGAGAGGGTGAAGGAACCTGGTAGGGTGGGAGGGGACATCCCTCAGTCTGTGCGCAGGAGAGCCCAAGGGGCGCCCTGGGGGATGGCACAAGGCGGAAGGGGGCCCAGGCAGACAGTGCTGGAGGCGGCTGGAGCCAGCCCAGGGTCTGAGGAGGACGGGGGAGGGCGGAGGCCGGGCTTCAGCGGGAGCCTCGCCAGGGACAGGGCGTGTGCGGGGAGACGGCCATGCTCTCGACGACCCTTTGGAGTTGGCTCCAAACCTTGCCTGCAAAGCTGGTTTGCTCTTAGAAGAGAAATAAGATCACTTAAGATTTCTGTTTTTCTTTTTAACAGAAAAAAAAATAAATACAATTATTGTTATTCTTATTATTCACAGGAATGTGAGGCCAGAACATTTGGAGTTTATCTGAGCAGAGAGAACCTCTTAAAAATGGAGAATTCCTCTTTTTCTAAAAAAAAAAAAAAAACATTTGCTGAATTTCAGAAACACATAACGTGTCTTCTCCCTACATCCAATATAATTAGATGGCAGCTTAGTGAGGACCCCTCGTCAGACGCAGGACAATCCAGAGAAGGCGGATTGTCTCAGCTTCCTGCGCTGCAGCCGGGGTTCCCAGACACCTGCCTGTGGACAGCGTGGGGGACAGAGATTGATCTGCGTGTCGTCATCCTCATTCATCAGCACCGTCCTCTCCAGCGACCTTTCTGTCACCATGATTCATTCGCTCATTTATTCATTCATTCTCTCATTTCGCAAACAGCCGTGTGCTCTCACCATGACCAGCAGGACAGAGGTGGTCCCTGACTTTGGGGAGATGGTGTCCCAGCGGCCCTTCCGTTCCATCCAAGCCCTTTCCACGGAAGCACTCACGTTCCTCTCTAACCTGCACTCTTTCCTTTAGGCGATTAAGCTTCAGCATTCAAATCTATCTAAAAATAAAAAAGAGGAAATGGCATTTTATTATTTAAAGATAAAAAGTAATCAAGCCTGTAAAGAAAAGACCATCCATCTCCCTGCGGCCATCCTGAAATGCTGTACTTTGGGGAGAGAAAGCTTGCATTATACTGCATCTTAATATTAGAAAACCCATAGGCTTTGACTCCTCTGTCCCACTTTTATGTTTCTATGCTGCAGAATAAAAGCATTAGTACATAGACCCTAGAATACAAAGGCTTTTGTTTTCAGAATTATAACACAAAAATGGAATAGACATGACTGTTCATCAACAGGGCAGAGGTGAAGAAATTATTCCACTGTGGAATCTTATGCATCTATGAAAGTAATAAATCAGTGAGATCCAAATCAATCCAGAGTGATGGTCATCATTCAGTGAAATAAAACACGCTGCTGAGTAACATGTATTTCATTTTTCGTAAAAAGAGCAGTATTAGCACCCTGTACATCTGAGCAAAGATTCACCACGGAGGCTGCCCCTCAGATTAGAAACTCTGGTCACTCCAGAGCAGGGGAGTGAAGGTTAGGAGGGACATTATAAACAATTTTAGCACACAGACCTCCTATTTTTTTTTTTTACTTGTTCTAACTAACATATATAACTTTCAAAAGGGAAAAAGAAAAGAAAACATCCAATAATGTAGCAGAAGTCAGTCACAATCGTAACAAGACAGGAAAGACTCAGGATGCAGCCCCTCGTGGGCGTGTCAGCGGATGTGAGTGTCCCTGTCATGTTCTGTGCCGGAGCTGGCAATTTGCTCCATAGTGGACCCGAGAGTGGGCATTCTGGGCTCCTTGGGCCACGTGGTCTCCACCACAGCACGAGAGCAGCCCTGTGTAACAGACGTGCAAACACCGCATATGATAGGCGGAGGGGCTGGGCTCGAAAGAAACTATTTCTGGACACGAAAATTTGAATTTGATATAACTTTTGTGTGTCACAAGATGCTATTTTTTTTTCAATATTTTAAACATGAGTCTCTGGGCCACTCACATGAGAAAGTCAAACAGAATCAGCACATTCCAGTTTAGAAAAATACAATCCTCTCATCCCAATATGGGCGGATGAAACCAGGAACAATGTTGAATTAAGGGGAAAAAGTATGTAAGAAAGCCAGGAAATGAAGGAATAAAAAATGCTGGGTCCTGCGTGTGATGGGCTGTGTACGTCCCTCTTCATATCACAGAAATAAAAGCATTTTCAAAAGTGTGAAAACCATTCTGAACTTGTGCCCGTTTAGGAAAAGGCCGTGGCCCGGATGTGGCCAGGGGCCATGGCTGGTGCCCCTGGTTCCAGGGCCACATGTGTGAATGTGGCGGGTCCTGGCCCTCAGACGGGAACAGACGGGCAGTGGCTCGGGAGGAAGACACACTCCCGCAGACTCTCGGTCTTCACGGGCGTCACCTGTGGCTTCTCCTCGCCTGGGATCCGTGTCTAAACCAGGCTGCCCGGGATGAGTGAAAGGATGAGTGAAAGCCGGCCAAGCCCGGGGCTTCTCCCGCCTGGCGGCCAGCAGGAGGTTTCTACAGGCCTGAGGAGCCACACGGCCCAGGGTCAATTTTCCCGGGTGGGGGTGACTCACCGCCAGCGTTCCTGGTTTCTGGAAAGCAGCAAATCCACTTCCATGCAGCCAAGGTTCAGATAAAGACACACTTTCACAGCAGTGGGTTGACAAGCAACACCAAGAGAAACCAGGCTGCCTTGCTACAATGTTCTACACGGGAGCAGAGGGATCTTACGTCGTCTGAGGTGCAGGAAGCTGGCTTCGTGGGCGTGGCAGTGGCCTGGGCTGCAGGTGCAGATGACACAGACGCCTGCAAACCACAGCGGAGCGCTGGAAGGCTGCAGCCCTCCTTCCCCACTGAAAGCAGGAGTCACGGAAAACAGCGACACAGCTGAAAGCCAGGTGTTTTCCTGGGCAGGCAACTAACCTTATTTTATTCAGATCCCACGCTCGCTGAGAACAGAGGGTCCGAAAATCCTTCTTTTGCTTAGGACGTGTATTTTGCACAAATATCACTTTAAAAAAATGTTCTGCAACCTTCAATAGCTTTCTGTTGACCCCACTCAAATTAAACATTAAAGATAAAAAGAGCATTTGGGATTTGACACATGCCAGGTTACCAGGGACCAACAGGAAAGGAATGTTCCACAAAAGCCAGAACGCAGACCTCACAAAGCAGAACCGCAGAACGCAGACCTCACAAAGCAGAACCGCAGAACGCAGACCTCACGAGCACCATGGCCTTGTCTTTTCACTAAGAACCAGGTACACGGAGTGACAAGGTGAGGAGGAAAGAATGCGGAGAAATGGGACGAGGAGGGAGAAAGAAGGAGGGAGGAGGGAGGAGGGAGGAGGGATGGAGAAGAGGGAGGAGGGAGAGAGACAGGGTGAGAAGGGAGGACAGGTGGGTGGGGAGGGATGAAAGAAGAGAGAGGAAGGATGAGCAGGAAGAGAGATGGCATGAGGAGGGAGGAGGGGCGAGGCTGGGAGGGAGGGAGGGAGGAGAGAGGTGGGAGGGGGAAGAGGGGGTAAGGAGCAGGGAGGCAGACAGGAGGAGGGGGGAGGGAGGTCACATCGCCCGCTGCACTGCCCATGTCCACTGACTCCAGGACTCCAGCCAGCCAGGCAGCTGTGGGGAAAGCCATTGTGTCCGCTCTTTCACGTGACTCAGGACACACCTGAACACCAGCCAGTCGGGCTCCGTGGGCATCAGAAGGCACTGCCTGTGGCCCCCGGGTTCTGGCCTGCAGCCTGTCCCTCGGCTGCCAGCACTGCCACGTTCCTCGCCCTTCCCGCGCTCCGAAGAGAACATGGTCTGTCTGCCCTGCAGACTGGGTGAGTCCTCACCACCTGGCACACAGCACGTCCTGAGGGCTGTGGGTTCTTTGTGGGGCTTGCTTTGGTGCGCCTGGCTAAATTTTAATTGGGCTGGCGTAGTGGAGAAGGGCTTGGGGTGTTTAGCTGAAGTAGACATTTCTTCCTAAATGGTCAGCAGGCTGTGTCCCCTCCTCCCACTCCTGGCATGCTTGGGAGCTGAAATGGAGAGCAGCTCAGGAGGCCTCTCCACCAGGCAGGGCCGGGCAGGACAGGGGCCCCAACCTGAACCTGAGCCACCGTGAGGCCGGCTCCTGCAGGCCTGTGGGCTGTGGCAAGGCCTGGCCTGACCAGGGTGCCCAGCAGCCAGACCTGAGCAGGGGTCCCTTTCTCACCCACGCTCCATGTCCACCCAGGGTCAGCAGGGGCTCTGCTCCAGGCAGTCACTCAGGGACCCAGGCTGTGGTGGCTCGGTCCGGACTTGCTTTGTTGGGTATTATTTCAGTCCTGCTGTAGTCTAGGGCGAGCTTAGGAATTAGGGAGAAAGATTCACAGTAGGCGACTGTCCAGCTCGGTGAGATTTTTCAGACACCTGCTTCCTCAGCTGTGGGTCCAGTACCTGAATCAAGCAACCAGGCTTCCCCATGAGGATCACATAATTCAAAAGTCTGCTTTCAGTGGCATCCGTCCCAACTAAAGTACAAGTTAGACAGGCCAGGTCCAGATGGGAGCCGTGTAGACCTCAGAGTCTGCAGGGCTGCTCCGGACTCCTGAGACTCTGAAGGATTTGCAAACAATTCCAAGCAACGCATAGTCGGGGAAAGCTGCATGCCACATCTGGGCCCTGACATTTAATCTGGGGATCCCTTAGATAGTAGAGAAAGTTGATAAACTGATTTTTTTTTTTTAATAGAAGGGTTTGACAATCATCAGCAAACTTGGAGGAAGTTTGGGGCACATTCAATATCTCTTTAAAAAACTGCGCTTTTAAACAGAAACATCTGCTGCTCTGGCATGAAGACTTTGGAATTTGGGAATTGGTGAGGGGTGCAAACGCTCATGTCACCTCATATTCATTCACACCTTAAGAACCAGAGGAGTGACGGATTGCTCAACCTTGTGACCAATTCCAGAAGGCACTCAATGTTGGCAGGTGTATTAAGAGAAGAATGTCCTCTTCCCATCTCTGGAAAGAAGTCATCCAGGCATGATGGGGCGTACTGGGCTCTGGCTGTGTGGCAGGTGGAAGCAGGGAGGTGGCTGAGTCCAGGAGTTCTGAGCTGCACAGAGCGAGGATTGTGCCACTGCACTCCAGCCTGGGCAAACAAGACCAGAGACCCCTCAGAGTGCCTGTGATGTCAAAATTATTCGTGGCACTAAAATTACCCGGCTTTTTTTCACTCTTCTCAGTAGGCAGTGGCGTTTCCACTGGTGTGAAATATGCAGAAGCACATAGCAAACGAAATGTCTTTATTTTATTGATTGATTGATTTTTGAGATAGAGTCTTGCTGTGTCGCCCAGGCTGGAGTGCAGTGGGATGATCTCAGCTCCCTACAACCTCCACCTCCCAGGTTCAAGTGATTCTCCTGCCTCAGCCTCCTGAGTAGTTGGGATTCAGGAGCCCACCACCGCACCCAGCTAATTTTTGTATTTTTAGTAGAGACAGAGTTTTGCCATGTTGGCCAGGCTGGTCTTGAACTCCTGACCTCTGGTGATCCACCCGCTTTGGCCTCTCAAAGTGCTGCAATTACAGGTGTGAGCCACCACACCTGGCCTGCAGCTAAATGTCTTTACAGAAATCTATGTTTTGATTTCTAATGTATTTGTGATTCACCTAACACATCACTAGTCTAGTATACTAATGCATTTATGAATTAAAATAAAGATGACAGTAGAGAAAAACGAAGCTTTTTGTCTTCTGCAGAAGAGAAGCAATGTAGCCAATTGCATACTAGCTGTTAAGGTTTTCTTCAGGAAGGAACACACAACATTTCTGCTCAAACATCATTGACCAAAGCACACCACACGGTCACATCTGCCCTCATGGCGGGTGAAGCGCAGTCTCATTTGTCAACCATCCTACTAAGTTCCCACCAGTGTTGTGAAGAAGAGAAACACGTTTGAAGCTGTCTTAAGAAACATATATAAGAAATCTATCTCTGGTGGCTGTGTCTTCACATCGCTGCTTGTGATTTTTATATTTCTTGTAATTACCTGTGCTTCACAGATTTTTATAATAAATATTATTTTTATAACCTAAGCAATAGGAAATTAAATAATTAACTGTTTTTCTAAAGGAATCCATAGAGTGCTATAGGCAGGAAGTCAGAGTAGCCAGAAGTTTAATGAAATGATCTCAAATATCTGTTTAGCTGTTCCAAGTGTCAGCAGGCTGAGGCTTCCCTTAGGAAACTGTGTCCCGGTCAACGTTCCCGTGGGACCTGGCCAGATGTGGAGCGGGGTTCGAGCATGTGGCTCTGGCCTCATCCCAGCGTATCTGGTGAGGCTCTGCCTCGTGTCTCCAATCATACTGTTTATTTTAAAAACAACCATAAAACAAGCACAGAAACTACTTTGCAACATATTTATTTTAAGTTCCGGTGATAGGGAGGAAAGGCTGAAGCAGCAGACGGGAATCGCACTCGCTGAAATTAGGCCAATCTGAAATCTATTTTTTTCTGCCAGGCAGAAAAAAGAAAAGGTGTGGTTTTTGCTATTTTTAATTTTTATCTGATTGGGAACAGGAAATCATTTTCCATCCTGTGTTTTTTTTTTTTTTTTTTTTTTTCTAGGAGATTTATTTAAGTCCCTCTGTTTTCCCCTGCGGTGGAGGTAGCGTTGGTGAAGACAGCTGATTGAGAGACTTATTGATGAAGCCACCTGCTTGTATGTCGACACAGCTTGGTCATGAAAAGTGCTGAAAGAAAAGGAAAAGCTGTTTTCCATGAGACTAGCATGGTGCTGAGACCTCGGCCAAGGAGGGGCTGGAGATGGAAGGCGGGTTGTTCTGCTGGAAGGCCCCGGGGGCTTTGCCTCTCCTCAACTGAGCCCCATTCAAACTCACTTTCTGACAGGTCGGCGGATCAGCTTGAGATTCCCACCTTGTCTCTGTTTTTCCAGTAGACACTCCAGAGCATCGGACTCTCTTTGTGGAGCTGCACTGTTCTCCTCTTTCATTTTCCTGTGCAAAGTGTGACTTGAAAGCCTTGGAAAATCTAGTTCAGCCCCAGGGAGCATCCTTAAAGGCAAATGGCCATCAGGGAGCGAAATTCAGCCTGACCCAGGAGCACCTCAACAGGCAGCCCCACTGCTGCTGACCACAGCGTCCCCAGTGTGGGCCCATGGTTCATACCACTTAACAGGTAGTGTTGAAGCCATAATGAAAATCCTGGTTTCCGGCCCAGTGCAGTGGTTCACGCCTGTAATCCCAGCGCAGTGGTTCACGCCTGTAACTCCCACCAGGCAGAGGTGGGCAGATCACGAAGTCAGGAGTTTGAGACCAGCCTGACCAACATGGTGAAACTCTGTCTCTTCTAAAAATACAAAAATTAGCCAGGCGTGGTGGCGGAAACCTGTAATCCCAGCTGCTCAGGAGGCGGAGGCAGGAGGATGGCTTGAACACGGGAGGTAAAGGTTGAAGTGAGCTGAGGTCGTGCATGCCAGCGTGGGTGACAAGGTGAGACTCCATCTCAAAAAAAAAAAAAGAAAATCCTAGTTTCCTAGTTGCGACACTGCCTCTTGGCATGAGGACCAAGGACACTGGAAAGGTCAGGCATCCCTCTCTCTGTGTGGTACCCTTTCGGCAGTTTGCTTTTACAAGCAACGATGATTTTATTATGAGATATTTTAAGCTTGCAGAAAACAATATAAAGAAAAACTGTCTACACATCATTCAGCTTTATCAAATTGTATCATTTAGCCATATTTGCTTCATATATTTTTAAAAATTAACAAAACATTTATATTCTTTCAGCAGAGAAAAATTAAAAAATAAAAATAAATAGAAATAAATCAAATATTGAGTTGAAGCACTCATTCTAGGTGGCTTTTGTCCCAGGACTTTTCTCTTTCCACTTCCCCAGAGGAATTATTATTCTAAATTGATGTGTCCATGCATTGGTGCATTTGCATACTCATATAACATATGTATGATTGTATAAACGGTGTAGCAGGATTCTGCGTATTTTACAAACTTTGAGGAAATGATACTGTAGGTATAGTTCTGAAACTTATATTTTCAGCCCCATGTTGTATTGTGTACTTCCTGTACTTGGGTTCACTCACTGAAACACAGCAAGGTGCTCAATTGTAGAATACACTGCAGTATAGTCACACAGAAAGACCTTTTTGTGCTTCCAATCTGTCTATCACCATGAACAAGCTACATTTTTGTTCCATTTCTCTGTCAAGGCTTTGTCTGGTTTTAGTATTAAGGTAATGCTGGTCTAACAGAATGCATTAGCAAATATTCTCACTTCTTCAATTTTTTTGGGAGTGCGTGTATGCCTGATATGATTTCTTCCTTAAGTGTTGGGAAAATTCACCAGTGAAGCTATTGAAGTTTCCTTTGTGGAAGGTTTTTAACTGCAAATTCAATTTCTCTAATTAATATAAAAGTATTCAATTTACCTGTATTTCTTGAGTGAGCCTTGGGAGTTTGTATCTTCCAAGGAATCTGCCATTTAATCTACATTTTAGAATTTATTAGCACAAATTCATTCATGTAACCCCTTATTATTCTTTCATTATCTGGAGCATCGAGAGTGATGTAACTTGTCAATTGTGATATCAGCATGTTATACCTTCTCTCTTTTTTTCTGATAAATCTGGCTAGAATCTTTTAATTTTATTGATTATCCCAAAGAACCATCTTTTAGTTTCTTTGATTATTGTTTTTCTGCTTTACATCTTATTGTTTTGCTCTGATCTTTATTTTTTCCTACCCTCTGTTTCCCTCCCAGTTTTCATGCTATTGCTGTCTTATGTTTCACTGTTTTATATACAAATTACAAACCTTCTAATACTGTGCTGTATTTCTCATTAATCACTTATGTTTGAAAGAAATTTAAAAATAAAAAAATTATTTTATATATTTATATATTTATGTCATATAAATATATATATTTATATTATATGATGACATAAATATGTATATGTATGTATATATATATATATATATATATATATATATATATATATATATCAATGCAGTTAGCAATTCCAGTATTCTTCATTCTTCATTGATACCATCTGGTGTCAATTTCATTCTGTTTAAAGGACTTCCTTTTAGCATTTCTTTCTTTTTTTTTTTTTTTTTTTTTTTTTTTTGAGATGGAATTTTGCTCTTGTTGCCCAGGCTAGAGGACAATGGTACAATCTCGGCTCACTGCAACCTCCGCCTCCTGGGTTCAAGCAATTCTCCTGCCTCAGCCTCCCAAAGAGCTGGGATTACAGGTATGTGCCACCATGCTCAGCTAATTTTTATATTTTTAGTAGAGATAGGGTTTCACCATGTTGGTCAGGCTGGTCTTGAACATCCTGACCTGAGGTGATCCACCTGCCTTGGCCTCCCAAAATGCTGGGTTACAGACGTGAGCCACCATGCTCGGGCCCTTTTAGCATTTCTTGTAAGACAGTTACATTGATAATGAATTCTTTCACCTTTTGTATTTCTGAAAATGTCTTTGTTTCACCTTTGGTTTTGAAAGCCATTTTCCCTGAGTATAGAATTCTAGGGTGGCAGGGTTGTTTTCTTTTCCTTTTAGTACTTTAAAGACACTGCTCAGCTGTCTTCTTGCTAGCATTCTTTCCAAAGAGAAATCTACTGCCATTTTTATTTCTGTTCCTCTGCATGTAATGTGTAACAGAAATTCGGTGTGTGTTCTCTGCCTACTTTTAAGACGGATTCTTTATCCTGGTTTGGGGCAATTTATTATAATGTATTCTGGTGTAGCGTTATTCATATTTCTCGTGCTGGGAGTGATTTCTCAGAACTGCACGTGTGTAGTTTTTAAGATCAAATTTGAAGGCTTTTAACCATTATATCCTCAGATATCTCTTCTGTAGCCTTCTCTCTCCTCTTGTTCACGGATTCCAATCACATGTATGTTAACTTGCTTGAAGCCATCCATATCTCCTTGGCACTATTTTTTAAAATCATGTTTTCCTCATTGCATTTTATTTTGGATAGTTACTATTGCTGTATCTGTCAGTTCACTAACAATTTTCTATTAATTCCATCGTCTATGAATCCAATCCATGCATTTTCGATCTAACCCACTGCAGTTCTAGATGTTTGATTTAGGGTTTCCTTCTTATCTCCTATACACTTCCCCTTAGGTTTCTGCACATGCGGATTACAGTTGCAGTAGCTGCTTAGGGCCCTTGTGGCTGTTCTGACATGGGTGTCAGGGCTCAGACCTCACGAGAGGCTGGAACTTCCTGCTTTTGTACATGCCTGGTTATCTTTTCACATGCGTGGTCATCTCCGATTGGATGCCAGACTCTGTGAATTTGAGCTTACTGGGTGCTGGATATTTTTACATTCCTAAAAATATTCTTGAGTTTTTTTCCTGGCACATAGTTATGTTACTTGGAAACAGTTTGATCCTTTCAGTTTTGCTTTTCAACACTTGTCAGGCAGGACCACGTCCATGTTTAGTTTAGGGCAAATTCTTCCCCATGACAGAGCCAAGGCCCTTCTGAGTGCTTGCCCAGGGTCCCGTGGAAGGCAAAGTGTTCTCTCAGGCACTGTTCCTGCCTCTCTGTGAGCATAGCCCCTTCTCTCTTCCTCTTTCCCTCTCTTCTTTTTCTTCTTCTTTTTTTTTTTAGACGGAGTTTTGCTCTTGTTGCCCAGACTGGAGTGCAATGGTGTGATCATCTTGACTCACCACAAGCTCCACCTCTGGGGTTCAAGCGATTCTCCTGCCTCAGCCTCCCAAGAAGTTGGTATCACAGGCATGCACCACCAAACCCAGCTAATTTTGTATTTTTTGGGGGGGGTGGGGGGGACAGAGTTTTGCTCTTGTTACCCAGGCTGGAGTGCAATGGCGCGATCTCGGCTCACCACAACCTCCGCCGCCTCCTGGGTTCAGGCAATTCTCCTGCCTCAGCCTCCTGAGTAGCTGGGTTTACAGGCACACGCCACCATGCCCAGCTAATTTTTTGTATTTTTATTAGAGACAGGGTTTCACCATGCTGACCAGGATGGTCTCGATCTCTTGACCTCGTGATCCACCCGCCTCGACCTCCCAAAGTGCTGGGATTACAGGCTTGAGCCACCGCGCCGGCTAATTTTGTATTTTTAGTAGAGACATGGTGTCTCCATGTCGGTCAGGGTGGTCTCGAACTCCTGACCTCAGGTGATCACTTTCCAAAGTGCTGGGATTACAGGCGTGAGCCACCATGCCCGGCCCCCTCTTTGTGTTTCACATGATTCTTTCCTGGCCTCATGCAGTCTCCTCACATGCTGCTCAGGACGCTGCTGAACATGTGCAGGGACCCTTGGCTGTCTCCAGGGTTCTGTGCAGGTGCCACTCCCTCTTCCGTGGTGCTCTCTCCTTGAATTCCAGCCGCCGTGTTCTCTCCCCTCTGTTTCCTTTCACTCAGGAACCTGCAGAGATCCACCTGGGTGCTCCCTTCCCCACCGAGTCCTGTAAAGCTCTTCAGTCAGGAAGCGGAGGAAGGAAGGGTTTCCATCACTGCTTCGGCTCTCAGCGAGCACTGTCTTTGACGGTCCTATGCTCACCTTTGGAAGCCGTTGTTTTAAATATTTTGTATCTTTTTATCTACATGTTGGTTTTTGCAAACAGGACAGCAAATTTGGTTTCTCTCACCCCATGTTTTCTGGACTTAGAGATCCTTAAATTTTTTTAAAAAAATAATTTTGTATCCAAAAGTCTTGCTGAAGTCTTTTAATAATCCCAATAAAGATATTTTAGATTTTTGTGTAGACAAACATATTGACTGTAAAAAAGTATCATTTTTTTTCTCCTTTCCAATACAATCTTTTATTTCTCTGCTTTTTGTGTTTGTTTTTTTAGTGTGTTTTTGTTTTTTTGAGACTGAGTCTTGCACTGTCACACAGGCTGTAGCGTGGTGGCACCATCTCGGCTCACTGCAACCTCTGTCTCCTGGGTTCAAGCAATTCTCTTGCCTTAGTCTCTCGAGTAGCTAGGACTACAGGCATGAACCACCATGCCCAGCTAATTTTTTTGTAGTTTTAGTAGAGACGGGATTTCACCATGTTGGCCAGGATGGTCTCAATCTCCTGACCTTGTGATCCGCCCGCCTCGGCCTCCCAAAATGCTGGGATTACAGGCATGAGCCAACCGCACCCGGCCTATTTCTTTTTGTTCTTTCTGTTCTGACTGCAACATGTGGTACAGGCACAGCTCACTTTATTGTACTTCACTTTATTGCACTTTGCAGATATTGCGGGTTTTTTAAATGGCAACCCTGAACTGAGCAAGGCTATTGATGCCATTTTTCCAATAGCGTGCTCACTTTGCATTTCTGTGTACATTTTTAGCAATTCTTGGTATATTTCTAACTTTTTCATTGTTATTATATCTGTGATGATGACCTGTGATCTGTGTCTTTGATGTTAGTATTGTAACTTTTGGAAGATGCCATGTGCCATATCCATATAAGACAGGACACTTAATCATAAATGTGTGGGCTTTTTTTCAGGTTTTATTTTAGGTTCCTAGAGTACATGTGCAAGTTTGTGACTGGGGTATATTGTGTAATGCTGAGGTTTGGGATACAAATGATTCTGTCACTCAGGAACTGAGCACAGCACCCACAGTCAGTTTCTCAGCTCTTGCCCCCTCTGCCCTCCTCCCTCTGGTAGTCCCCAGGGCCTGTGGTTCCCATCTTTGTCTCATGAGCTCCCACTTATAAGTGAGAACATGTAGTATTTGGTTTTCTGTTCCTGCATTAATTTGCTTAGGATGACGGCCTTCCCTGCATCTATGGCCATGATTTTATTCTTTGTTATGGCTGTATAATATTCAATGGTGGATATGTACCACATTTTCTTTATTCAATTCACTGGTAATGGGCACCTAGGTGGACTCCATGTCTTTGCTATTGTGAATAGTGCTATCAGGAACGTATGAGTGCACGTGTCTCTTGGCAGACCAATGTTTTCTTTTGGCTGTCTTCCCAGTAACGGGATTGCTGGATGAATGGTATTTCTGTTTTAAGTTCTTTGAGGAATCTCCAAAGTACTTTCCATGGTGGCTGAACTAATTTAAATTCCCGCTCACAGTGTGTAATTGCTCCCTTTTCTCAGCAGCCTTGCTAACATCTTTTTTTTTTTTTTTCTTTAATAGTCACTGTGACTGGGGTGAGATGGTATCTTGCTGTGGCTTAGATTTGCATTTCGCTGATGATTAGTGATTGACAGTTTTTCATGTGTTTGTTGGCTGCTCATGTGTCTTCTTTTGAGAAGTATCCATTAATGTCTTTTGCCCATTTTTAATGGTTTTTTTTTTTTTTTGCTTGTTCAGTTAAGTTCCCTATAGATTGTTTCAGTTCTCTACAGATGCAGAGTTTGTGAATATTTTCTCCCACTGTGTAGGTAGTCTGTGTACTCTGTAATAGTTTCTTTTGCTGTGCAGAAGCTCTTTAGTTTAATAAGGTCCCACTTGTCAATTTTTGTTTTCATTGCAATTGCTTTTGAGGACTTAGAAATTCTTTCCCAAGGCCTATGTCTAGAATCATGTTTCTGAGGTTTTCTTCTAGGATTCTCATAGTTTGAGGTCTTACAATAAATGCATGTTCTCACAGCTCCTCTGGCTGGCTATTCCATCGTCTCTCTTCCTCTACTCAGTAGGCAGATCCTGCTATTCCCCGAGACACAAGAGGATTGAAATTACTCCAGTTCGTGATCTCACCGTGGCCTCAAAGTGTTCACGTGAAAGAGAGTTGTACATCTCTCACTTTAAAACAAAAGCTAGAAATGGTTAAGCCTGGTGTGAAAGGCATGTCAACAGCTGAGGTAGGCTGAAAACTAGCCCTCTTGCTTCAAACAATTAGCCAATTTGCAAATTTAAAAATAAGCTCTTGAAAGATATTAAAAGTGCTGCTCCAGTGAACACATGAAGAGAAACAGCCTTACTGCGGATACGCAGAAAGTTTTAGTGGTTGGAACAGAAGATCAAACCAGCCAAACATTTCTTTAAGTCAAAGCCTAACCCAGAGCAAGGCCTTAACTCTTCAATTCTATGAAGGCTGAGAGAGGTGAGAAGGATGCAGAAGAAAAGTCTGAAGCTAGCAGAGGTTGATTTGTGAGGTTTAGGAAATGAAGCCATCTCCATAAAATAAAAGGGCAAGGTGAAACTGCTTATGCAGAAGCTGCAGCAAGTTCTCCAGAAGATTTAGCTATGATCATTGATGATCAACAACAGATTTTCAGTGAGGATGAAACAGCCTTCTGCTGGAAGAACATGCTACCTGCGACTTTCACAATTTCATAATTAGAGAGAAGCACCAATGCCTGGCTTCAAATCTTCAAAGGACAGACTGACTCTCTTGTTAGGGGCTAATGCACTGGTGACTTGAAGTTGATGACAAAGCTCATTGATCATTCCAGAATTCCTAAGACCCTTAAAAATGATGCTAAATTTACTCTCCCTCTGCTCTAGAAATGCAACAACAAAACCTGGAAGGCAGCACATCTGTCTACAGCATGCTTCACTGAATATTTTAAGCCAAATGTTGATTTCTAACTGCTTAAAAAAAAACTTCTTTCAGAATACTACTGCTCATTGGCAATGCACCTGGTCATCCAAGAGCTCTGATGGAGAGGTCCAAGATTAATGTTGTTTTCATACCTTCTAGCACAACATCTATTCTGCACCGCGTGGATCAAGGAGTCATTTTAGCCTCCAAGTCTTATTATTTAAAAAATACATTTTGTAAGGTTGAAGATGCCTTAGATAATAATTCCTCTGATGGATCTGTGCAAAGTCAATTAAAAGCCTTCTGGAAAAGATTCACCATTTTAGAACATTTGAGAACATTCATGATTCATGAGAGAAGGAAAGATATGAACACTGACAGGACTTTGGAAGAAGTTGATTCCAACTCTTATGGATGACTCTGACAGGTTTATGATTTCAGTGGAGGAAGTAACTGTAGATGAGGTGGGAAAAGCGAGAGAACCCGAATTAGAAGTGGAGCCTGAAATGTGACTGGATTGCTGCAATCTCAGGATAAAATTTGAACGGATGAGGAGTGGCTTCTTATGGATGAGCCAAGAAAGTGTTTTCTGGAGATAAAATCTACCCTGGTGAAAATGCTGTGAATGCTGCTGCAGTGAAAACAAAGGATTTCTAATATTCCATCAACTTAGTTAATAAAGCAGTGGCCAGATTTGAGAGAATTGACTCCAATTTTGAAAGAAGTTCTATTGAGGGTAAAATGCTGTCGAAAAGCATCACATGCCATAGAGAAGTCCTTCCTGAAAGGAAGAGTCCATTGATGCAGAAAACTTCATTGCTGTCTTATCCGAAGAAATCACCACAGCCACCCAACCTTCGGCAACCACCACTGTGATCAATCAGCGGGCATCAGAATCCATGCAAGACCCTTTACTAGCAAAATGATTACAACTATCTGCAGGCTCAGATGATCGTTAGCCTTTTTAGCAATCAGATATTTTTAAATTAAGGTAGGTACCTTGTTTTTAGATACAATGCAATTGCACCCTCATTTACTGCATTATAATGAAACATAACTTTTAAATATACTGGAAAACCAAACACATCTGTGTGACTTGCTTTATTGTGGTAGCTGCTTCATTAAGGTCATCTGGAGCTGAACCTGCAATGTCCCCGAGGTGCGTGTGTGGACAAGGAGTCTATCCACTTTGCAGTCTCAGTGTCCCAAAAAGGAGGGGTTCCCAAGCTCTAAGAACTTCTTCACCCGGAACTGCTTTCTTAAATTTTTTGAAAGATCGTCATTTTTTTACTCTTATATATTTTTATTTTTTTTATTTTTATTATTATTTTTTTTTTAATTTTTTTTTTGAGATGGAGTTTCGCTCTTGTTACCCAGGCTGGAGTGCAATGGCACAACCTCGGCTCACCGCAACCTCCGCCTCCTGGGTTCAGGCAATTCTCCTGCCTCAGCCTCCTGAGTAGCTGGGATTACAGGCACGTGCCACCATGCCCAGCTAATTTTTTGTATTTTTAGTAGAGATGGGGTTTCACCATGTTGACCAGGTTGGTCTCGATCTCTCGACCTTGTGATCCACCCACCTTGGCCCCCCAAAGTGCTGGGATTACAGGCTTGAGCCAATATTTGTATTATTTTGAATTGAATCCAGTGTTAGTGAGAATGTATCTGCAGAAAAGCTGCAAATTTGGTGAGGATGTGCAATTATTTTTGACCTGACACCTAGAGTTATAATACATCATTAGATTACTTTTACGAAGTTTTCAGCTTAAAGCTATTTCAGCTACTCAAATAGCATCTTTTTTTTTTGCTTTAATTTGTTATTTTGAAAGCATTTATTATTACAAAACAGTAAATGTGTATTTAGAAATTAGAAAACAAGAGAAAAAAATGAGAAAATTAAAATGTTGAGGTCACTGTTGTTGACACCATAGTGTACATATTCTAGGTCTTTTTTCCTTTCTCTCTCTATATTTCTAATATTCATTTTTTTTTTACTAAATTGATATTCTATTATAATGATATTTTTTTCATCAATGTTTCTCCATTATCTCCACCTTTTAATGTAATTACATTTTTATTTTATCATATACACTGTCCATTTAAAATTTTTCCAATTGTCCTGAAATGTTATTTACAGCTGGCTTGTCTTAAAACAGGACCCGATCCAGAACCACAAACTGCATCTGGTTATTATATCCTTAAATATTTATTAATCTGTCACAGTTCCCATTGTTTTCTTCAAGCTGGTAGTCACTTTTAACATCTTGATAGATTCAAGTGAAGCATACTTGCTTGGATACATCTAGGGTGATATGAACTTCATACACATCAAATCAGGAGACACATACTATGCCATGCTAAGAATGACTTAACATGAATTAAGATGATGATTGTCTAATGTTTCCAATGTAAAATTATGCTTAGTCAAATATAATTTTTCAAAAGCCAAAAACATAGTTCATACCAATAGGAAGTGAATATATGACAAAGATTTATTTAATTCATGCCTGCGGGAATAAGGAGTATGGCAACCTTGGTTCAAAGAATTGTAGGAAAAACAGAAGTATTTATAGCCACTGAAAGAAATAATGTTATGATAAGATTTCTAAGGTAGCTACAAGAAAGGTTAATGTTTTATACGATGATGAAATTGTAAACTTGGGGTTATCTTTTTTACCAGGTGACACCATTTGCATCTCTCTCAGACATGGACTCTCTGGTATGAGAAAATCATTTTTACAGCTTAACACCTGCCCTTACAGAGTTGTTAAATATCCTAATCAATAGTAAACTGTGAGTCAACATAGATGCATGGCCCTAGTGAATTAGATAATCCTGGGGTGGGCATGATGGAGGGGCTCAGTGCTTCTTTGAAAGGACATGCAGCCATTTCTATGTTTGGGGGTCTGGTTTTCTTTTCTTTCTTTCTTTTTTTGAGATGGAATCTTGCTCTGTTGCCCATGCTAGAGTACAGTGGCATGATATCAGTTTACTGCAACCTCCACCTCCCAAGTTCAAGCGATTCTCCTGCCTCAGCCTCCTGAGTAGCTGGGATTACAGGCGCCTGCCACCATGTCCAGTTAATTTTTGCATTTTTAGTAGAGATGAGGTTTCACCATTTTGGCCAGGCTGGTCTCAAATTTCTGACCTCATGATCCAGCTTCCTTGGCCTCCCAAAAGTGCTGGGATTACAGGCATGAGCCACCATGCCCGGCCAGGATCTGGTTTTCTTAACCTCTCTCCCCATCTCTCATTTGACTAGAGAGCAATGTGTGCTGTGTTACTCTGGCACACCACAGAGTACTTGTTCCTTAAATCATAAACCTAATGATTGTATCAACAGTTGATAATCTTTGCCTGAATCAATAATTTCAACAGTGTTATGGAGGGTGAACTTTCTAATTCCTTTATTTTTTAAAAACATTGTGGGCTAATATTTTTTTTCCAATAAAAAACTTGACCTCAATAAGTGTGGTGGTTGGTTATTACGTTAAGTAATAAAAATCTGAACCCCAATCCCAGATGAGAATAGGCCTGCAGTAATGAATTTTAAGAGAGCACTTTTTTACTCCAAGTATGGAGCCCACAGAAAGTGGGATAATCTTGCTTGCCATCTCCATTTGCCAAAGGGGTTCTTCTTAGTGTGCTCTTCTACTGAGGAGGGCCCCATCTCTATGTTATGGTTGCAGATTTAATTTCCAGCTCCCTAGGGACCTAATGTGACGTGGATACTTAGGGTCCAAGTTTCTGATGTTCCCGCTCCTCCTGTGGGCTGCAGCACAGACTTCCTCCCTCATTGGCCTTTGGTCCCCTTTATTTGTGGACTCTGTGGATTTTGCTTGCTTGTGAGCTATGCTATATATCCGAAAAGATGATCGATGCCTTTAATTCAGCAATTCTACTCATAAAGCTGTAGAATGTTCAGCTTATTTGATCTACAATATTTTTTTAAGTCACTTCTTAGAGTTTTCTGATTTTTTTCTGTCTTTAAGGTCTACTGAATAAAAAGTCTCTCTCTGAGTGAAGAATAGCTCAGTAGTCAGATGACTACATCCGCTCATCTTCCTTCATAAATTAGACCTGTCACATGATATTGGTCACATAATATTGCAGGTTTTTGGGGGAGAAGACTTCCTGGCCATCCTGTAACTGCAGCACGTATTTACTGAACTCTGCTCTTTGGTAGATGTTATGCTACAGCTTTGCTCTCATTGTTCTCCTTGTAAAACAGGAAAGGGTTCCTTGTCCCCCTTGCAGGGCAGTGATGCGGAAGTGGCTCACTTCTTCAGTGCTCAGCTGCCTAGACCTCTAGGGGGCATGCAGATGGGCAGGCTGTGGGGCTCTGAACCCCCAACAGCAGCTAGGGGTGAATGTTTACAGCTCCCAAAGGGTGAATGTTTACAGCTCCCAGTGGGCGTGCGCTGCTGTGTGTGCTCTTTCAGTTTTGCTGTTGACAGGCAGTTTGTGTCACCAGCTCCGTTAGACCCTCTACCTTGTTGCAAGAGCAGAGGGCTTTCTGCATCCCAAGTTCTTGCCTTGGTGTACCAGAAGAATCGGATCACACCTGGGCTTGGAGAATGAGTGCAAGGTTTTATTGAGTGGAGGTAGCTCTTAGCAGAGGGGGGAGCCAGAAAGGAGATGGCGTGGGAAGTCTTTCCCCTTGAATGAAACCATTGAGCAGCCCTCTTCTCCCACAACCCCAACCAAACTCAACGATGGTCCATGGGTCCACAGCCTGCTGGCGTGCCGGTGTCTACCAGTGCCTGTCTGTGTGCTCCTCAACCAATGTGCTCCTCAACAATGTGCTCCTCAACCATGTGCTCCTCAACCGATGTGCTCCTCAACCATGTGCTCCTCAACTGATGTGCTCCTCAACAATGTGCTCCTCAACCATGTGCTCCTCAACCGATGTGCTCCTCAACTGATGTGCTCCTCAACAATGTGTTCCTCAACCAATGTGCTCCTCAGTGATGTGCTCCTCAACAATGTGCTCCTCAACCATGTGCTCCTCAACAACATCTCCTCAACAATGTGCTCCTCAACCAATGTGCTCCTCAGTGATGTGCTCCTCAACAATGTGCTCCTCAACAGATGTGCTCCTCAACAATGTGCTCCTCAACCGATGTGCTCCTCTGAGCGTCCAGTCACTTCTGTGCTCTTCTGCTGATGTTCCCCTCTCGACATCCAGACGCTTGTGTCTTGGGGCTTCTATAGGCACAGGATGGAGGATGGAGGCATGGTGGGCCACGGTGCTCTAGGAAATGCAACATTTGGGAGTGAAGGCAGGAGTGCCTCTCCTTACCTAGGTCTGTGGACACAGGCCCAAGGGCGGAGCTCTAGCCAGGAACCCACTTTTCTCTACCCAGCACTTCCCGCCTCCCTCCCATATCACTTAGTCCTCCCAGCAATCCACGATGGCAGGTGCAAAAGTTCTTCTTTCCTGCAGGGAGAAAATGAGGCATGAGAAAGTTACTCTGCTTCCTCCGGAGCACATGTGTAATGAATGGCAGAGCGAGTCTGTCGCCAGGTCTGTCAAGCCCCACAGCTGTGCTTACATCTGCTACACCGAGACAGGCTCCCACGCAACAGGAATTGACTGGGTTTTGCCCTGCCCTCTACCCATCCTACAGGCACTCTGTCTCATTCTCAAAAACCTTCACAAGCCCTGGAGATCATGGAATGAGACTCACTGTCCAGATGAGGAAGCTGAGCTCAGAGAGATTCACTAGCTTACCTGCAGCCACATGGGTAAGAAATGGCTTGCTTCACCATCTCACCTTGCAAACCTACTTTTTACTGATAAACAGCCCCCACGTGACATGCAGGCTGCACTTGAGGTGGCGCCTTCCCTTTCTGTAGGGTGGAGTCACTTCACCTGCAGAATGTGGGTTCTGGGCTCAGGTGTGCTCCTCGCTCCTGCCTCCTGATGCTCCCAGGGGACTGTGGCAGTGCCTCTGTCTAACATGGGCCACCGTCAGAGCACCTGCAGCCCTGATGATTGCCACAGCTCCCCGGCTTTGGGCAGTGTGGAAAGGGCTCGGCATCAAGCTGTTGGAGGAATCGCTTGTGGACGAAGAGGTCCAGCCGTGGGCTGTCTTCGCTGTCTGAGTTCTGGATGCACCGAAGGGCCGGGAAGAGATTCTTTCACAGGCAAAGGCGGTTTACATGTCACATGCTCCCTTTTCCCTTGGAGTGGGGAGAACATCAGGTAGAATTAATGATGAGTGCTTGGTCTGCAGTATTGGGTTGATTTTGAAATCATGGATTTTTCAGTTCAGATAAAGACTCAAGTGATATCTAGCTCTCCTTTGGTCTGTCTGAAACTTTACATTTTTTCATCCTAGAAAATAAGATTGGAAAATGAGGTAGACCAGATGTGGAGGTGACAGGCACTGCATGAAAAGGGTATGAGCCGCAGGAAAAAGCTCACAGAAGACGTTAAAGGAAAACCCTTCGGTTTAAAGAGGCAAATCAGGAATATCAAGTGCTTTAAAAAGGTTTTCTTGCTCCAGAAACCCCCTTTACAACCACAGCGTGCCTTTTTTTTTTTTTTTTTTTTTTTTTTTTTTTTTTTGAGACGGAGTTTCACTCTTGTTACCCAGGCTGGAGTGCAATGGCACGATCTCGGCTCACCACAACCTCCGCCTCCTGGGTTCAGGCAATTCTCCTGCCTCAGCCTCCTGAGTAGCTGGGATTACAGGCACGCGCCACCATGCCCAGCTAATTTTTTGTATTTTTAGTAGAGACGGGGTTTCACCATGTTGACCAGGATGGTCTCGATCTCTCGACCTTGTGATCCACCCGCCTCGGCCTCCCAAAGTGCTGGGATTACAGGCTTGAGCCACCGCGCCCGGTCCGCACCTTTTTTTTATCTGAAGGTGGCAGGCACTGGCCTTTCTTCACAGACCTCTACTGATCCATGAGGGAGAAACTCTGATGCCATTTCGACATTGTCTCTCCTCCAAGAACGGGCAATCCTGGCAGAGGTTTGATTTTCAAGCAGCTCATGTGTGTAAGGCAGATGCTTCTTGATTCTTCGAAGGTCCTTCTAGTTATCTCTTTAAATCACTGTTTTCTTTGTCACTGTATCATGTGGAGGAAGGAAGACAGAGGGCAAAGGATGCATTGGAGTGTGAGCTGAGAGGCTGGGCATGCGGGGTGCTTCTGGTACCAGCTCAGATGATGGACAGTTTGCTTCCGCGGCTTCGGATTCCTGGGTCTGGGTCTCTCTTAGCAACCACAGCTTCCAGGTGGACCAGCAGGATGAAAAGGACTTTGATCTTGAAAACTCAAGCTTGACTTCCCACTAAAGGCAATGGCCTGCGAAAACAGGCCAAAGGATTCACTACTGTTTCTTGTTCCCAGATTTCTTTCTAAGGAGGCACTTCTGAGTGCTCCAGTTCAGCTCTGGGTTTTCCTTTTAGTAGTAAGAGCCACAGACAAAAACTCACCTGCTAACTCTCTGCAGAAAGATGAATTCGCATGGGAAGGTACAAGCAGAACATGCCCAGTGTCCTCGTCGAAGAGAACCAGTGCCCTCACATGACCACCTGGTGGTCGGTCAATTAACAGTGTTTCATGAACACCAGCAAGACAAAAAAGTAAATCCCATTACATTTTAAAAACAATGACATAAGGATTTTTACGCACTGAGGTACTGTTTGCATACAGCAGAATGCACACTTTATGGTGTATAATTTGATTAGTTTTGGTGTGCAGTCATGTAACCAGAATAGAATATTTCCATCCCTTTGCAAAGTCTCCTTATGCCGTTTGCATTGGATCAACATTCTTCTGCCCCCAGCCCCTGGCAAACACTAATCTGATTTCTGCCTCTATGGTTTTGTCTTTTTCACAAGGGCAGGCACATGGAATTATGTACAGGTATTACTTTGTGTCTGGTATCTTTTGCTTGGCACGCTGACGCTGAGAGCTCCCATGTCACTGTGTCCATGAATAGCTGTTCCCTTTCACTACAGAGTAGTACTCCACAGCAGAGAGACTGCAATTTGTTTTCCACTCCCAGTGTACGGTATTTGCAGTATTTTCAGTTTTTGTTCTTATTGTGAATAAATCTGCTTTTAGATGTTCACATACAGGACTTGCATGAGCAAGTGTGTTCATTCCTCCTGGGTAAATACCTAGAATGGCAGGCTATGTTCTATGTAGAGATGGCATCTACCTGTCCAGGGCACTGCCCAACTGTCTCCTAAAGTAGGTTTCAAGCAGGTGGCATCTGAGTGGGTCTTGTGTTATTAATCTCTGCCTTTTAACTGGAAGATTCAGACCATTTATGTTTTATGTGATTATTGACATGGCAGTGTCCTATTTGTCCTTATGGTTCTGTTTTCTCTTTTTCTGCCTTTTTTTGTACTCATCAAGCATATTTTCATAATTCCATTTTAGGTAACCTGTGAGCTCATCAGCTGTCCCATCCAGAGCTTTTGCGTTGATTGCTCAGAGGCAGAGGGTGGGTGCCTTTCCCCTCACTTGGATGCACAGATCTCTGCTTCGGATCAGGGGCTGAGGAGGGTTTCCTGCCCTCTCAGCAGCTTGCAGCTTGCAGCACCTGTTTTATGTTGCAGAAGGTGAAGGAGTTAGGCTGGGTCCCGCCATGTCCTCCAGGGTCTTTCCTGGGTCTCTTACTCTTTCATTCCCCCCTAGTGAGAACACAGCAGCTGGTGGAGACATGCGAAGAGAGCTGGCGGGTGAGACAGACTCCCCATTGTGTCTGGGGCCTGCAGGGAGTCCAAGCCAGCACCCTAGCTTAACTTCTGCCTTTAGGAACACATAAAGCCCTTGGCTGCATTCTTTATCCACTTCTAGGGCCACGGTGCTTTATTCTAGAATCATTGAGACTCTGTATTGCTTTGTTTTGTTTAATGCAAGAAGCAAGGGGCAGATGGCATCATGTTAATAGATGGATACGAAACCGGAATGACTCCATTTCTACTTGCTTTTCCATCTCCTTTATGTAAAAATGATCTTCAAACAGAAAGGACAGAGTGAACTTGAGGGAACTGAAATCTCAAATAGAACATAATATGTGACATCTGTCTGTAAGGAAGTATAAGCTGTCAGACCCAGAGATCTAGAGGACCTCAGAAATGAGATGGCCAAGGCCTTGGAGGAAACCCTGGTGCAATCTTGAGGAAATCCTGAGAAGACAGCAGAAGAAAAGAGATGGACAGATGACTGGCCTTTGAGATGGGAATAAGGGTTGCATGGAGAATGCAGATGAGTACCCACGGTCTATCTATGGACAATTTTAGTTTAGCTGTAAAAAGATGCTTTGGAAAATTCTAGAAAAGAAAGGAACATGCACTGCCTCACTTAAAAAGCCACGCCAAGGTGACCTCATTGCCTGTGGGAACTGGCTTGGGAGGTGTGAGAGCCACACTGCGTCTTAACTCCCGCCAGGCCCTCGGTCTCCCTGAAGACAAGATGGGGAAGTGCAGGTTGGAGTTAATTCACACACGTGAACTCAGGACTGGCTGGACTGTTCTAGCTGACAGGGGAATGTGGACTCTGAAGATGTCTGGTTTGTCCTGATGCTTAGTCCGGGACCTACTCTATTAAACACTGATCGTCAGTGCTCTGAATCCGGAGGCCCATCACTGTCCCCCCGAGGAGCTCACCAGTTCCTTCCCCAGGTGCGTGGGGATCCGAATGAAAGCTCACAAAGGATCAGCACTTTCGGGGAGACCCTCTTCACTGTGCTCACAGAGACCAGGACGAATTCTTGGACTCACTTACCCTAACTTCTCTCCGGCTGCTTATCATGCACAGCCAATCCCAGCATGAATGAAGCCCACAAATCTTCTCTTGGTGTTTATTGAGTGGGATGCTGGTGCCTCCTGGGGGGATTCACTTTTTACAAAATTAGGTTGACATTCTTACTTGTAGGCCTTGTTAGAAATAAAGCTCAGAGTGGTAGGGAAAAATGAGCACTCAGGATTTCTCAGCAAAGCAAATTTACTTCTGTGCAGAAGGATACCTCTCATAGGGCTGATAGCCACGAGAGCACCCTGAACAAAAGAGAGTAGAAGATTTTTTTTAAGGGAGCTTGTGATCCGCTTATTAATTATTTCAACCTGTATGACTATCTACTGTGTCTTTCTAATTTTCTTTTTTTAATTAAATTAAATTAAATTTGACTTCAGATGTATACCGTATCCAGCATTTCTCCTCATGTTATCCCTCCCCACCATACCTCCCTCCCCATGCGCAACTGTCCCCAGTGTGTGATGCTCCTCTCCCTGAGTCCACGTGTTCTCATTGTTGAACACCCACCTATGAGTGACAACATGTGCTGTTTGGTTTTCTGTTCTTGTGTCGGTTTGCTGAGAATGATGGCTTCCATATTCATCCAAGTCCCTGCAGAAGACACAAAGTCATCATTTTTATGGCTGCATAAATATGTACCATATTTTCTTTGTCCAGTCTATCAATGACGGGCATTTGGGTTGGTTCCAGGTCTTTACTATTGTACACAGGGCTGCAATAAACATATGTATGCATGTGTCTTTATAGTAGAACGATTTATAGTTCTTCGGGTATATACCCAGTAATGGGATTGCTGGGTGAAATGGAATTTCTGTTTCTAGATCCTTGAGAAATTGCCACACTGTCTTCCACAATGGTTTGACTAGTTTACACTCCTACCAACATTGTAGGAGTGTTCCTATTTCTCCACATCCTCTCCAGCATCTGTTGTCTCCAGATTTTTTAATGATCACCATTCTAACTGGCACGAGATGGTATCTCAATGTGGTTTTGATTTGCATTTCTCTAATGACCAGTGATGATGGGCATTTTTTCATATGTTTGTTGGCCTCATATATGTTTTCTTTTGAAAAGTGTCTGTTCATTTCCTTGGCCCACTTTTGAATGGGCTTGTTTGTTTCTTTTCTTGTATATCTGTTTTAGTTCTTTGTAGAGTCTGGATATTAGTCTTTTGTCAGATGGGTAGATTGAAAAAAAAATTTTCCCATTCTGTTGGTTGCTAGTTCACTCTAATGATGGTTTCTTTTGCTGTACAGAAGCTCTGAATTTTAATTAGATCCCATTTGTCTATCTTGGCTTTTGTTGCCCTTGCTTTTGGTGTTTTAGTCATGAAGTCCACATGACTCCTGCCTCTGTGTCCTTTCCCTATTGGCTGGGATTGACCACACAATTTAAACCAGACCCAATTGGCTAAACATTTAAACTTTCTTAGATAAGGTAGACGTGTGATAGGAGAGTGGGGAAGGAGGGAGGGGTGCATTTAGGTCATCGGCGGTGAACCAGAGAGCCAGCCCTTTCCCAGATAAGAAAAGGAATGTGAGCTGCTGCTGTGGCATGTCTGGGCGTATAGTAAAATAAAAAAAGAGGAAAAGGAGAAGAAAGAGAAGTGGGGGACTTGGAATGAAAGAATAAAATGATGAGCAGGCTGTCTGAAGAGAAACCTTGTTATATCTCACAGGCTGCAAGAAACTCGGAGTAAGAGGCACTGGTTTGCCTTTGGAATATAGGATAGATACTGTCATCAGAATCGGCTGCAATCTTACACCAAATTGGAATGTTTTCCCTTCATAGCATTTTAAAAACTTTTCCACAAAGTAACAGCATTACAGTTATATTTAATTGCATAATGTCAGCCTCCCTTAAAATAATGTTGAGAAGATCATACTTTAAAATAGTAATCATGGGGAAATGCCTGACTTGAGGAGTTTAGCAGTTATAAATGTCCCTCCAACATTAATTGTTCAATAGGTATCTGCTGATGTGCCTGTGACATGTAACGTGATGGGAACCTTGGAAAAAACCCAGATTTACAGGATCTCTGGTTCCCCCAAGGCACCTACCAGAGTGTGGCATTCAAAGCACGCTCATCCAGAAGCCACAATTCCCACACCAGATATTCACGTTGCCATTTTAAAATCCTGGGCTCCAGCTGCATGTGTAAGACACATATTGTGCACCCTACATACAGAATCTCAGTCTAGCTCACTCTCCCATGAAGCATTTTCACAGATGTCTGAATTCACGCTGAATTGTACAGTGTCTCATGTGTTTAATGACAGTCTGAGAATTTGGTGGTGAAAGAAGTCTCATGGCCTATTCTGGTTACTGTTAAATTGCACCAGTATTCTTTTGTGATCTGGAAATAACTCATGTCTTGCCATGATGTGATTTAAAGTGCAATGTTGTAGGGTTGCGTGGTGTGGTAAAGACGAGGTGTGCGTCCCTCCCAGCTCCAGTGAGCACTGCTTCCTTCCGCATAGCTCCGTCGGTCTCTACCACACCCGCGGATGTGTGGTGTGGGGCTGTGATGGGCCTCCCAGGAAGCAAGATTCATACCACTCCTTTCAGGAGCTCACAGTGTGTTTGTGAAGATAAGGCTTATGAAAGAGGCCATTCAGGCACCACAGGACGGGGAGTGGGGGGGTCCACTGTCAGAAGGGAACGCTACTGACAACACATTTGTAATGAGGTGAAGGATAATATTTACTAGAAATTCACCAGGGGGGCTTCTCATGAGATGACCAAAAAAAAAAAAAAATACAGTTTCCAGGGAGCTCCAAGTTTCATTCCAATGGAGTGAGACCCCAAGAGGGATCATGGAGGTTTGGGGTCTTCCAGCTGTCTTGGTAGGGGGTCTGGCACAGGAATTTGAGGCCACTCCAGGCTCAGGTGTGAGGTGTCAGCAGGAAGGAGGAAGAGACACCTGTGTGGGAAGTCCCGGGGTGGCCAGGAACAGAGTTGAGAGCGAGTTCAGAGAGTGGAAGGGTCTGGGGCCTTCAGGAGAAAAAGAGATGGGGAAGGAGGGAGAGGGGAATTGTTTAGAAGGTTTGTGGCTACAAATTGGATTCCCTTTGATGCTCTTTGAGAGCTGCTAATAAATATAGGAACTCAGTTTTTAAAATTAAGTTAAAATGTTTTAGCTTTACCGAGGCATAATTGACAAATAACACAGCATATATTTGAAGTGTACAATGTGCTGATGTGACCCATGGCAGAAAAATTGCACGGTGAACACATGGCCACAGTGAGCACATGGCCACGGTGAGTGCATGACCTCGGTAAGTGTGTGGCCACGGTGAGTGCATGACCTCGGTGAGTGTGTGGCCGCAGTGAGCACATGACACACAGCAGTCATCACCTGCAGGCATGGACCCTTCCCAGCCTCATGCTCCATGATGCTGTGTTAACTGCGTCATCCTGAACCGGAAGAGGTGCATCCATAGGAGATGGGGTTAAGGCTTCAGTCTTTGGGGGTGATTTTGCAGACAACCATCACCATCACCACCGGAAGCCCTGGTAGAAAATGAAGGTTCCGGGCCCACCTCTGAGCTCTTGAATAGGAGGCCCAGGAATGCGCATTGGCGGCAGGCTGTCCTGCTGTTTCTAGATCACTCCCGAGTCCGAAGGCTGATGCGCTTAGTGAAGGGTGAGATGAACTGAAGACACCATTCCTGCGCTCGGTGATGGCGTTCTGTTGCTCTGTCCCAGCCATGGAATCTGTGTCTGCTCTCCATGATCCCTGTGGTGCAAAAGCATCTCTCATGATAGATTCCTAGATGGACTCAGACTGACTCAAAGCTGAGCTGGTGGATGCCAGCCACGTGCTGGCAGCTGGCCAGCGCTCTCCCTCCGTTTGGTGGGAAATAGCCCTTTGGGGAACGCCAGTCCAGCCCACCTCTGTCCTGGGCTCCCAGGACAGCTGAGCGGGACAACAGGAGCCTGCCTACCACAGTCCAGGAGTGAGACTGGGATGGCCAGCCCAGAGCCAGCTGGGGAGATGGGACCCAGCACGCTTCACCCACTTTCAGTTGTCTTGTCTGTGGCTGACATGCTGAAGTCAGGCTGTCACATGTTCAACTTCAGGGTCTGACCAGCCCCGAAGGTGCCCCAGGCAAGCGTCTTGCAAACAAATCACACCACTTGGAGAAAGCTTTGTCTTGGATACGCTGCAGTTACTCTGGGCCTTTCCTGTCGGGTCACCATGCCCTGATTCATTACTGCAAGTGCAATGAAGCTTGGTTTCCTCAGAGACATTTGCAGGGAGGGAGAACAATAGGATGAAGCGTGCCAGGTCTGGGAGAGGTGAGGGGCAGGGAGAGCAACCATCAGGCTGTCGGAAGACAGCCCCAGGGCCACTGAGCCCTGCTCTGAAATAAAGCAACAGAACCTTTCATTCGTTCTGGGGAACTGAACAATGAAAATGACAACTTTCAGGGAAAGTTTTATTACAGAGTGCAGTTAAGTCTTCCATCTCATGGAACCTCAGCAGTGCTAGAGAGCTGGCATCGCCTCCCAGCCAGCAGCGTGACCTCGTCCTGGATACGGGGCCTCGGGCTCTTCCTCTCTCTGGAGCCTGATCACTGCTTCTCAGATGGTGCTCCCCAGAGCCAACGCCAGGGAGCCCCTCTCGACTACCAGGCATGGATAATATTATCCCTATGCTAGAGATGAGCACCTTAGAGACCAAAGAGGGAAGTGGCCTCACCATACACCATCCAGCCGAGCTGTCTTTGCCATGGTTCTCCAAGGAGCAGAGTAGAGAGGGTGCGGGTGTGGGTGTGTTTGCACATAAACAGCAAGGCACAGAGAGAGAGAGGTGGGCTTGAAGCCTCATGGAATCCTGGGGCTGGCAAGTCTGAAGTCTGTAGAGCAGGTGGGCAGGCTGGCAGTTCCTGTAGTCTGGAGTCTGGAGGTGGTCTGGGGACAGAATTCCTTCCACTCTGGGGAGCCGAGGACTTTTTGTCATAAGGCCTGCAGCAGATGGGATGAAGCCCCGCCACACACACTGTGGAGCGGGAGGGTCCTTCGGAATCCACTGACTTCAGTATCAGTCTCATCTGAAAAACACCTTCACAGCGACCCCTAGCCTGGGGCTTGACCAGACAATAGTGCACCGTGGCCTGGCCCCATGGACACAAACAATTAAACATTAAAGAGATGCTGAGGAAATTGAAACAAACTAGAATGACACACATTCCCAGGTACCCCTGGGATTGCCACTCAGTGGACAGTCGGCTTAGCGACGAATGGGAATGACCAGCTCTTGTGGCTTCTTGAGGGTCAGAGAACCCGGGTCAGGGATCCCAGGCGTTAGCACCCATCAGAGCTGAAAAAGCAAGCTCTTCTACTCAGGGAATGCTGTAGAGTTGTCTACGGAGGGGAAGAACAGGCAGTAGGGGTTCCAGGAACATTCTGCAGCAGCAGACGGCTGCCCTCGGCACTTCCTCCTTCTCTGCTGGTGTCTCCTGAGCCTCTGTTCTCTGGGAAGCACCCCGTGCCAGTGTTCTCCTGCAGTCTGAAGCCACCTGCTGCAGGCTGCATGCCAGGGAGCCCTGTGGGTGTCTCCCGAATCTGTGGTTTCTGGGAGGCACTCCACCCCAGCATCCTCCTAAACCTCCTGAGCCTGTGATCTCTGGGAGGTGCTCCACCCCAGCATCCTCCTGGAATCCGAAGCCTCCTGCTGTGTGCTGCCTGGCCCAGAGCCCCGCAGGTCTACATGGAAGTGCCTGGACAAGCTCACTGGTGTATTGCCTTTACTATCACACACGCATCATTATGGCCTTCAAGCAACGAGGCTCATGAGGGTATTTTAGTCACTGTGACCCATTCCTAGGGGAGAGACTTTGATTAAGGGGGCCTTTTACTGCCTCTCGGGAAATGTGAGTTTGTGCTGTGACTCTGCGTGATGTGGCCAGATCACCTCCAGGGCTCTGCGGTCCTCCTCAGAATACCCCTGGGCTTCAGCAGACCCCCTGCCCTCCAGAATTCCTCTTGTAATGTCACTGTGGATGGCGGGTGTGTCTTCATCGCTGGGTTGTAAACACTCCTCAAAGTGGATTCTAAACAAATTTCGAAGGGGAGAAAAAGCTTACCTTTACATTTCTTCCCGCATCTAGCACATGACAGGTACTTGGGCAAATGTTGAAGATACAGGTACTACATTCCTGGGAAGAACTGTGACTGTTATGGCCATTTTGGGGTCTGTTCCAGGAGACAGCACAGAACTAAGGAGGCACAATGTGCAGCTCAATTCAGTATTGATGATGACTGGCTGATCAATGAGGCAGGACTTAAACTCCCTGTGCTCCTGTGACCTAAGGAACATTCCTGCATAGCATAGAACTTGACAGAAAATTTTAAAAATTCACTGAAAGCAACGCTGCTTGCTCCTTTGGATAGAGCCGTGACAGTGTGCAGTCCGTACCAGTGTGGCGTCAGAAGCTGTCATGGGTGCATGGAGAAGAAACACGGAGTCCATATGCACAACAGAGTCCATTTCAGCCACAACAGGAATGAGCTCCTGTCCTTCCCAGCAACACAGACAAGCCTGGAGTGAAGTAACTCCGGCACAGAAAGCCCAATAGTGCGTGTTCTCATTCACACACGTGAGCTCGTAGGAACAGAGAGCAGAACCATGAATATTGAAGGCTGGGAAAGGGGGAAGGATGGAGAGAGGTTAGCTAACAGACACAAAGTTACGGCCAGATCATGACAGCTAGAGGAATAAGTTTTAGCATTTTACAGCATTGTAGGCCAAATACAGTTAACAGTGATTTATTATACATGTTCAAAAAGCTAGAGTAGAGGACTTTGAATGCTCCAAACAAAAAGAAATTATAAATGTTTGAGGTGATGGGTGTGTTAATTACCCTGATTTGATCATCATACATTGTATACACATATCAAAATATGGCCAGATACGGTGTCACACACTTGTAATCCCAGCACTTTGGGAGGTCGAGGCGGGCGGATCATCTGAGGTCAAGAGTTCGAGGCCAGCGTGGCCAATATGGTAAAACCCCGTATCTACTAAAAATATAAAAATTAGCCAGGAGGGCTGGCAGGCACCTGTAATCCCAGCTACTTGGGAGGCTGAGACAGGAGAAGCACTTGAACCCAGAGGGCAGGAGTTGTTGTGAGACAAGATCCCGTCACTGCACTCCAGCCTGGGCGACAGAGCAAGACTACATCTCAAAATAAATAAATAAATAATCCATGAATGTGTACAATTATTATGTCTCAACTAAAAAAGAAAAAAGAAATGGATGTCCTCTGAATGAGTGTGCCTTCTCCTCTCACTGAGCTCCCTTTCCTCTGAAGGTTGAGGCTTCCCGGCCACCCTGCCTCTGCTTTGGCTTCGGTAGCTGGCTGGGTTGGAACCACTTCAACAGAACACGGGTGGCGTTCGTGGTGGGTAGGTGGGAGACAGAGGGAAGGAAGGGTGATGGGGAAGAGGCTCCTGCTGATGACATGAGCATATTGAAACTTTACCTTATTTTATAAATAGATGAGTATTACAGTTGAGCCTCCAAACCTGCAGGACCCACAACCAACCTTGGATCCAAAATATTCAGAAAACAGCAATGCGACAGTAAAAATAACGCAAACAAAAGAGAGCATAGCAAACTGCTTACACAGCATCCACATCGTACTGGGTCTTACAAAATCGTCTAGGGGTGATTTAAAGTCTGTGGGAGGCTGAGCACAGATCATCCGCACACACAGCGTCATCTTGAGCCTCTGCAGATCGTGGCATTTGCAGGAGTCCTGGAGCCAGTCTCCTGTGCATACTGAAGGATGACTGTCCTTTATTTCTCATTTGCTTGTTTATCCACTCATTTACTTATTCAACTAATAAAACATCTACCATGGCCAGATGCTGTGCTATAAATACTACAAGTAGATGGGGGCCCCTGAAAGGGTATTTTAAAGTGCGTGACAGGCCACTTGCCAGGGAGTCGATGGCTTTGGACGGGAAAGCAGAGGAAGGCAAGGAGGGACTCGTAGGTGAAAAATACTTCCCGACAAGGGGAAGAGGTTCAAGAATGAGCCGCAGGGACAGTGAGGTCTTTCTCATGCAGCCCTGGGCATGGCGTGTGGGCAAGGGGACCTGTCCAGAGGACTGCAGGGGCCGAGCCACGTCTCTGAGTCCGGCTGCCCCAACCAGCGGGACCAGGCGCACTGGCTCCCATGTGAAGGAAACCATGGGCTGATTGAAGTTAAATCATTCCAGGACGAACTCTCATGCTTGGCTTTCAGTTGTGTGATGGATTCCCGCCATGCCGTAAACCACAGAAATGCATTCTCTCACGGGTCTGGGGACCAGAAGTCTGAAGCGGAGGTGGGGTCAAGGTCCGTTCCCTTTGGGGCCTCCCAGGAGAACCTGCCCCGTGCAGGGGTGGTGTCAACCCTCGGTGCTCGTGGCTTGCAGCTACATCACTCGTCTCTGCCTCCGTGTTCACGCGGCGTTCGTGTGTTTGTGCTCTTCCTCCTTTCTCAAGGACATCAGGTGCACGGGACTAAGACCCACTTCCCTCCAGCGTGACCCCATCTTAACCGACTACATCCATAACAGCACCTTCCAAAAAGGTGAAATTGGGGACACTATTCAACCAGTACCTATGTACGTGGTTTCACCCAAGCTGAAGAACACAATAGTAAACAAAGGCTCCACTTTCTGAAGATCTGACGGAGACAGGGATGAGCTGACACATGGTTGGAGAGTGGGAGGGAGTCAGAGAAAGCTCAGGTCAGGGTCTCAGGAGAAGAAAAGGCTCGCCCCTCCTCCAGGCTGAGGCCATGAGAGGAGCAGGGCAAATGCAGCCTTGCTGCTGCGGAGCACTTCTGAAAGACGGGCAGCCTGCGTCCCTCTCCCAGCTGATCTTTAGAAAGCACAGTGGGGATCTGTAAGGACACTCGAGCATGTCTCAGGAATGCCCAAGACTCTGAATGAGTGATTGTGATACCTAAACAGTCACCTCCCCAAGCTACCGACCAAACAGTTCTTCAGAGGATCCTCACTGCCCAGCACGTGGAAAACGGAGGTGGCAGATAGCCGTCCTATGGCATTGCGCCCAGGTGGGCCAGTCTTTGGTGGCCGTGCAGGATGCGCCTTGACATGAACCTGATCTTCCGCCATCACACTGTGCCCTGGGCTTGAGCAGGTCCCCTTGCTTATCACATGTGCTCACGCTAATGCCCCCTTTCCTCCAGAAAGTGATTGATGGAAAACTCAAAGCTTATTATTGCAACTGGCTGGAAAGGCTGTCTCTCACCCTGCCTCATGTTCAGCATTTGGGACTGGCTTTGGCTGAGCAAGAAATAAACTGCACAATCTTTTGTTTTCCTTCTGTTATTATAACTAATAGCTGTGACCTGTATTCCGTCACCAGCTTTATGGGGTCTATAGGAAATTGGCATTGTATTCTCCTTGTAACCCAGAGACCCTCCTTCTGACCTACAGATTAGAAGGTTAATTGAGATTTCTCTGTCCACATTCTAGTCTCCTTGTATAATGCATTCTAAATCTTTATCTCTTTTATCTGGGCAGTGCTTAATTACTTTTTGAAAGTAAAGCCTGATGGTTCAGGGTGAATTACAGGGCAAGAACGTCCCTGATAAACTCAGGGTGGCAGAAAACAGGGATGATTTATGCGGGGTGGTGTTGTGAGGTCAACCCAGCCAAATATATCTTCAGTTCCAGCCTTGTCACTACTGATTGTTTCAATTTTTCCCAAAGACTTTATGAATTGATTTCCATTGATTTTAGTTTCAACTTTGTGTATGTCACTTATTAAATCAGAAGAGGTGGTGATTTATTTAAAAAAATAAGTTGTTCAGATGAAATTAGTTGTTTTCCAAACATTAAACCATTGGAAGAATAAAAGACAGTGCAGATGTATACTGTAAAAAACGTATTTAGAGGAGAAGTTTTTTCTGTCATTTTTATTTTTGCCAATGCTGAGCATTTTTGGCACTGCCTACTGCAGGGTAGAGAAGAACAGTGGTTAGGAACACAGGTGTTGGAATCAGCCCACCCCCGCTCAAGTCCCATAACTGCACTGACTAGCTGATGGTCCTGGTCCAGTTAGTTAATTCCTGAGTCTATATTACTTTATCCATAAAAGGTCAGGTTAAATTATATAAGTTTTATGAAGCCTGGACACAACAGTATGTGAAAGCATTTACCACAGTGCCTGACACCCAGGAGGCTTACTTCAATGTGAGTGCTACTGCTGGAGATGGTGATGGTGATGATGATGATGATGATGGTGATGATGGTGATGGTGATGATGATGGTGATGGTGGTGGTGATGATGGTGATGATGATGCTGATTAGGTGATAATGACAGTGATAGTGATGATTATGATAGTGATGATGATGATGGTGAGGGTGATGATGACGGTGATGATGGTGATGGTGATGGTGGTGATGGTGATGGTGATGGTGATGGTGGTGGTGGTGATGATGGTGATGGTGATAATGATGATTGTGATGGTGATAGTGATGATGGTGATGGTGTTGATGGTGATGATGGTGATGGTGATGGTGATGATGGTGATGATGGTGATGGTGGTGATGGTGATGATGATGATGGTGATGGTGATGGTGATGGTGATGATGGTGATGGTGATCCTGGTGATGGTGATGGCGATGGTGATGATGATGATGGTGATGGTGATGATGGTGATGGTGATCCTGGTGATGGTGATGGTGATGGTGATGATGATGATGGTGATGGTGATGATGGTGATGATAGTGATGGTGATGACGATGATGGTGATGGTGATGATGGTGACAGTGATTATGGTGATGGTGATAATTGTAATGGTGATTATGGTGATGATGGTGATGATGATGATGATGGTGATGGGATGATAGTGACAGTAATAGTGATGATGATGTAATGTTGATGATGGTGATGGTGATGATGGTGATGATGGTGATGGTGATGATGGTGATGATGGCGGTGATGATGATGATGGTGATAATTGTAATGGTGATGATGGTGACGGTGATGATGGTGATGATGGTGATGGTGATGGGTGATAGTGACAGTAATAGTGATGATGATAGTGATGATGATGGTGATGATGGTGATGGTGGTGGTGACAATGATGATAGTGATGCAGGTGGTGATGTTGATGGTGGCAGTTGTGATGGTGATGGTGATGATACATTAGCATCTGTACAAGGTCTCGAGCTAGGACACTATGTTGCCATTTTTATTTACAATCTTCTATTGGCATACATTTTTTCCTTAGTTATTTAAGGAAAGAGACCACTTTAACAAGTCTGTTTTTATGGTTCCCACTCTATACAGCATGCACCTTGCATTCAATATCTGCCATTTGCTTGAGACGTTGGTGCCCCCATTATAATCCTGTTTTTCTTGGACCCCTTGTTTTTATCAATCTAATTTGCCAGAATTTCTAAAGATAATGCTAAGCTTAGGTCACTTGGGGGTGTTTGCACATATTGAGTGGCTCCAGGTAAGAGGTAGAAAAGGCGAGTCCCTTCTGAGCATTCAAACAGCCCATAATTGACCATCATTTTCTGAAGATAATCTCCTGCAGCCAAATGGTGAAAGTATTTTGATCGCTTCAGTGCCTGGGTCTCCTGTGGCAAGCACTGCCTGACTGGCTCTTCTCACTGTTGGATGACTGAGGTTCTTTTAAATGCATTCTGTTAATGGAGTGTGAAACTGTTCCATTGTGAATGTCATGTTGGTTACAGGTGGACAGGTGGATTGCTCCTGCTTCCTGAGTCCACACTGCACAGGACGTCTGGTCACACCCATGGACAGAAAGCCCCACCAATCTCTGAACATGAATGGAGTCTCTGCATCTGCGGGTTCCCACGATGGACTTGGGGTGGCAGCTGGGCATGTGTGAGCATGCATGTGAGTGTGAGTGAGCATGTGGGCGGGAGGATGTGTCTGGGGAGGGCTGTGATGTGTGAGTGCCTGGCTGTGGGAGAGTGTGTGAGTGTGTAGGTGGGAGCACATGAGTGGGTGAGGGAGGCAACCAGGAGGGAGGTGATAGGGACAGGTGACAGGGAGGAGAGGCAGATAATGGGAAGGGAACTGGCTGGGGGACAGAGGTGATGGGGAGGGAGGTGATGGGGAAGAGAGGTGACAGGGAGGACAGGTGACACGATAAGGGAGGTGACAGAGAGGAGAGAGGATGGGAAGGGAGGGGATGGGGAGGAGAGGTGATGGGGAAGGGAGGTGACAGGGTAAGGGACGGGATGGGGAGGGAGGGGACGGGGAGGAAAGGTTCAGGCTCCACAGGCTTGGTCAGTCATCTTGTCAGGGGTTGTTTGGTTTGGTGGCTCTTTGGCAGCTGTGGTTTCTTTGGGAAGTTAGGAAGAGGTGGGAAACTGCCTTCTTCAGATGTGTGTGTTCCCGCTGTGTTGAGGAAGCTGACTTCTCAGAGGACGCAGGTGCAACTCCAGGCTCACCAGAGGCCGAATGTAAGGCCTGGCCCTTGGTGACAGGGCTCCAGTGCTTCCTGGCAGAGACCCCACCCTGCACAGCCCGATGAGAAGTGATCTAAAGTGACCACCAACTCAGGGTAGGATCTGATATCACGGAGGTGCAGGTGGGCAGACAGAGAACATGGTAAGGAACCAGGCACAGTCATGAAGCTTTGATACGCTTTCCTCCAACTGCAAGATTGGGCAGGGTCTGGCAAGAAATGCTTTGAACTCCATGGGACCAAGTGCTTGGATTGAAGGGAAGGAAGCAGCTTACATGAGTTTACTCAGCATGGTTCACTTTGAGGAAGTACCTTTGTTTACCCTTCATTTAAAGAGCGCAGACCACCCCATCCGCCTCTGGCCCAGACCATGCTAAGGACCGCAGATGGCATCCTGCAGGCGTGGGGCCTGGAAGCAAGTCCAGGAGGCTCTGCGGGACCCTGGCGGCCAGTTACGTGCCCACCAAGAGAGGCGGCCACACTGAGAACCAGAGGACCTATTTTTCTCCCAGGCTGATGAAATCTCTGCGTCAGTTCCTGACTGGAGAGAAGGGAGCCCTTATCTCATGCACAAGGGCTTCCTTTCTCTGTTGGAGGGGAGTTTACGAGGAGAGAGGGGCAGAGGTCCCAAGGGAATCGTGTGTGATACACAAACCTGAAATGAAGGGCTCCCCAAGCAGCTCAGGGGCACCTGGGAGGGTCCTGGGCCCTTGTGTCTCCAGAAGCCACAGCCCCTCCCCAGCCAACCCCATGTGTAGGCAGAAAGTGGGACTGGCCAGACCCAAAGTGCATCGTGGGAGAGTTCCTTTCCTCTTATTTAGAGAGTTGCTTTTCCTGTGATTCATAGAGGTGCCCTACCGAATGTAGGCAGGCTGGTGCCAGGCATGTGCGCAGGGGTCTTTGTGACACGCAGGGCTGCTCAGTTCTCGAGAGTCTTAAGATTATGGGGAAAATAATGAAAACACGGAAATTCGTGGTCTGGAGGGAGCACACGCCCGCCATTTCCCCACACGCGAGGTCAGTGGGTATGTCCACACACTGGAGTGCCCCTGCATGCCCAGAGATCCGGCGCTTTCTTTCGGCCGCCCAGCTCATGTTTTGTGTCCTAACCAGGCTGGATCACCAGCCACAATGGCCTGCCTGTTCTAGAGCTTTCTGGAGATCCGTTGCTGTCTCAGACTAATAAATGCAAAGCTGTGCCTGCCCCACCCATATCTCCCCCATAACCCACCCAGGAGATGGAGAAGCAATCGGGATGGCCTCACGTGGTCTGTGCCGTGGTGACAGCAGGTGTCCAGAAGGACACTCAGGATTGACTCTCTGCAGGCTGCTCCCAGGCCGAGCAGGAGCCTCTGGATCTGGCAGGGAGAGACTGTGCCACCTGAGCTGGTGCTGGCACCCCCAGTGCCGCCTTGAGCTCCTGGGCTCCCGGTCAGCAGCTGCTCTCTGTCTGCTGTGGGGCAGCAAGGATGGATTAGACCCCGTCCTTGCCTCATGGAATAATGGACTCAGCCCTGAGCACCTGGGAAAATGCCCTGAGAGTAGGGAAGAGAAAGTGCAGTGGATTCAGGGTACCTCTCCTGACCCCTGACTGTGAACTGCCCCTGTGTGCCCATCCCCCGTGCCCTGCCCAATGCAACCTGGAGGATGCATTTTCCTCAGGGGATCCCTCCAGAAGGAAGCTCCACATAACTGGCACCAAGTAAAATTCAAGAATATCTGCTGGCTCGCTTGGCAGTGCTTTGAGACGGACTATTTGCTCTCTTGTCCGTGATGCTAACCTGAGCTTGGGGAGGGGTGCTTAGCACAAGGTGCCATCTTTCCATTCGATGGCTTGTAAGCCATTTCTGGAGGAAAACTCCCAGAAATCGTTTGAAGAACCAGAAACACCCCTCCCCGCTTCCCATCAGTGTGCAGTAAAGAGGAGGAGTGAGTTTGCTTTACTCTGGGGTCTGGGGGAAAAGCAGGAGACAGAGAAAGCCAGAATGTCTGGTCATCTCTTGGGGAGCACATGTGTCTACAGGTCTGAGTGACACTCATGAAGCAGAAGTGAGAAGGTTTTGTGCCAGCCGTGGCACCCGGAGGCCTCTGTGGCCTGTGTCACCTGCCGTGACTGGGCTTTCTCCCCTTCTCTGCTGTGGGAAATGAGAGCCACTCCCTCGGTGAACCAGGGTCCAGTGTGGCAGTGGCTGTGACAACTGAGGCTCGTGGAACCTGGAGGAGGAAGCCAACTCAACACAGCACTGCCCTTCCCTGTGCCAGGAAGGCTCAGCACAGACAGACAGACGCCCACAGGAATGGATGCCTCAGTCAGAATATGCACTGACGCTTAGATGAAATAAGTGCATAAGCAATGCTCGAAATTTGACTCATGTGTATTAAACAAATAATATCACAGATATGTGCTGAAACTGAAAGGCAGCACACCACAACCTTTAAAAGGGTAAAGTGCAGATTGGTCAATGTGTGTGCAATGGGGGCAGCTTGGACTCTGATACTTTGTGCAGGGGACCGCTGTCCAAGGATCAGTTATGACACATTATTTCTTAGTGATAGACAATAGCATAAAATCATCTTTATAAATGTTTACCTATTTTTTTGCTTATACATTTTTATACAATTATTATTATTAGTCTTAACAAATAAGCCTTAGCATTGCATCTCACTTGTCACTTCTGTGGGGTGCTCGTTCACGTGTTTCGGGGAGCACCATGCCCAGGAGCTGCTGGCCGGTGGAAGCCCCTGCTCTTGGGCCAGGACAGATGGGAGGCCTGGTTTTGTTCTGCCTCCTCAACAGGGGCCTCAGGGAGAAGAGTGAAGCACGCAGCACTTGCAGCCCAGAGCCAGGGGTGGGAGGGTCAGGAGCCAGCTGGGAGGGGAGGGCCATGCGGAGGGTGGATGGGCTGCAGGGGTGTCCCCAGGATGCTTGACACAGAGCTGCTGGCTGGCTTATCAACAGCAGTTCTCTCAGTCCCAAATCCAAGAGTGGCAGGGCCGGCTCCCTCGCAGGCTGTGAGGCAGGGTCTGCTCCAGGGCTCTCCCCAGGACTGTGGCCGGCTTCTCCCTGGGCCTTCTAATGTCACCTTCCCTCTGCACCCGTCTCTGCATCCAAACTCCCCCTTCTCATGAGGATGTTCATGGTATTAGATCAATGACCTCTTTTTTAACTTGATTTCCTCATTAAGGCCAGATTTTCACATACAGTCACATTCTGGGGTATCTTAGGACTCCAGCATATCTTTTTAGGGAGACAGCTCAACTCCTAACAGGGCCAACACAAGGTCGCTGGTCTCCAGCCCAGCCATTGTGGAGAGGATCTGGTGAGGGGCTCAGCCTTGCAGGGGAGGAGGGGGAAGGGGCAGAACCACCACAAGGGGCTGGGTGGGAATTTGTGTGACTGTGCCAGCCTGCGGAGATGATTGGGGTTCACGCTTGTCGTTTAGTGGGTAGAGGCCGGGGCGCTTGTCCCGCAGAGTGGGGACACCTCCTAATAGAGAAGAGTGTGTATTAGTGTGTTCTCACACTGCTGTAAAGGACTGCCTGAGACTGGATGATTTTTACAGGAAAGAGGTTTAATTGATTCACAGTTCAGCATGGCTGGGGAGGGCTCAGGAAACTTACAGTCATGATGGAAGGGGAAGCAAACACATCCTTTTTCACATGGTGGCAGGAAGAAGTGCCGAGCAAAGGGGAGAAGGCCCTTATAAAACCGTCAGATCTCATGAGAACTCGCTATCACGAGGACAGCAGCATGTGGGTAACCACTCCCGGGATTCCGTGACTGCCCACCAGCTTCCCCCCATCACACGGGATCATGGGAACTACAATGCGAGATGAGATTTGGGTGGGGACACAGCCAAGCCATATCAAGCTGCCTCTTACTTACATCCTGCACGCCTTCCCAATGTCTCCCCGGGTCCCAGGGGAGCTAGAAATTGACTTGTAATTATTTGCACTGGATTCTGACTCCATTCTGTGTAAACATAAAGAATTTTTTTGTATGGCTTAGCATACACTGAATGTTCCAGGAATGTAACTAGTATAAAGATTGAACTTAGTTTTGTCTGAGAATTTTCTGGGAATTATTTACCATCTTGGGAAATCACGCCTTGATGTCGATGGCCTTGCGGTGCTCAGGTGGCCCGTACACTGTACTCCACATGCGTAACTCTCACACTCCAAGACATGGACAGAAATAACAGTGCGTGTCTATTGACCTATCATTCCTTACTTGTAGCTCAGAGATCTGGAAAGCTTTGAAAACCCAAAGTTCTTTTCATAACCCATCTAGTGGCAAAAATCTGACCTGAACCAACAGGACACACCTAGGGTATGCAAGGCTGCAGGCAGAGCCTCTTCTGAAGAGTCCTGACTATTGAAGCTATTTGAATCACCTGCAACCAGCACACCAGCCCCATTCTGGCAGCCCAGCCTCACACGGTTGTGCAGGAAACATGCTGTGCCTGCCAGTGGGAGCTGTGCTGGGCCAGACCCCAAGACAAGCCCCAGAGCCGGTCAACCCCAGGCATGAAGTACAGGGTCACAGGGCAACTCAGGGGAGAAATGGGAAGGGGGCCCATGTGGGCTTAGGCAGGCTCCAGGTGCCACTTCACCCGGTGGTGCCGCTGTGTGGCCGTCCCCATCACTCTGACCCATGGCAGTTCAGAGCACGTGCTTCAGCGAGGTGGTAGTTGGGGGTTTGGGGCCAGGGCCGGGGGCTGCATGCCCAACCCAAGGGCAGTCTGTGCCACACTCACATGAGGCTGTTAATAGCCAATTTTCTAAAATCCTGTTTTGTGTGATTATTTACATGTTGTGCTTTGGAAACATTAATGCGTTTGATTAGAAGGCATTGCCCAGGCACTAACAGAGCTGGTCTGAATATTCTACATAAGAAGGCCATTACTAGGAAAAAGTCCTTAGAAATATGAATTCTGAAACACGTCTCCACTCAAGGGTTTCCGGTAAGATGGGAGGCCTTTCCTCTAGGGTAATCATGCTTGAGAATTTACATGCTGAATACATAAACACAGGACTTTTTTTCATTAGTTATTTTCATTATATTTTTCCTTTATGTCGTGGTAGGGGCATCTGTAGATTTGCTTGTAAAGTTCTACATGTAGCTCGGTGGTGTTTTCTGTGGACTAGATTCAGTGTGGACAGTGTCACACTGTAAATGATGGCAAGGCAGTGGCAGCAGGGAGGGGAGGTGGCCGGGGACTGATGACAGCTGCCCAGGGTGGACGCTCTCACTGTTGAATTCAGGGGCAGGCGGGTGACTGAGAACCTCTCTGCCAGTCCTGCCTGGCTCCCTGGCCCAGAGTCGGCTCAGAGACAGAGAGGGTGGGGATCTATCTAGCTGGAGAGAGTCACAATCGGTGTGCTCCGCTCTCAAAGGTTTTTGTACCATAATTATTTAAGGCTTGGTGGACATTGATGCAGGGATGAAATGACATCTCCAAGGACCCTTTCCTTGGAGATGTCCCTGGGCTCCCCATGGCTAGAAGAGCCCCAAGACGCAAATGCACCCAGGAAGGCAGCAGCCAACAGGAGGCTGGCTCCCCAGATGCCAGGGCAGAAATAAATCCTGCTGGCTCAAGTAGTCAGGCCAGAGAAAGAATCTGAATTCAAATAGAAAGGGCAAACTGTGTCCTTATCAACGTTTGTCACATCTGATAAAAGAATGCCTGGGCACTGACGAATTCACGAAACGCAGAGAAAACACTGAGAAAGCTCCGGGTATGGAAAACAGGAGAATCCAGGCAGGGGCAGCCTGGCTCTAAATGTCTAAGGCTGCAGGGCCTGATTATAGGTGGCCCTGCTGAAGGGCTGCGTCTCGTTTCTAACGCCGGGTGACGCTGGTCCCGCAGCCTCAGGCTCAGCACTGGATGTGGCTTTGGGTCCAAATGACAAGTGTTCCAAGCAAATGCTACTGTCCCTTGCAGCTTTTTAGCCCCTTTGAAGAATCTCTCAACTCATTTTGGGACCCAGATGTGTGTGTGTATAAGTGTATGTGTGTGTGTGTGTGTCCATATGTGTGTGTATGTGTGTATAAGTGTGTCTGTGTATGTGTGTGTTTGTATGTGTATAAATGTGAGTATAAGTGTGTGTGTGTAAATCTGTGTTTGAGTGTGAAAGTGTGTGTGAGTGCGTCTGCAAGTGTGTATGCATATAAGTATGTATGTGTGTGTGGGAATGTATGAGCGACACATTCCGGCCGTCCCCTCTGCTGCCTATGAAGCCGCATGGTGGGGCCTCACTGCTGTACTGGCCAGGGTTCTCCAGCACGGCAGAACCACGGGGAGAGGCAGACACAGGTTGGGAGTCACAGCTCCCACCATCCCTGTAGCTGGCCTGTCCCAGGATTTGCTGGGTGAGGCTCAGCTGGAGACCCGAAGAGGCGCGGGTGTCCTTCCAGTCTGGAGGAACAGCTTGAGACCCAGAAGAATCTGGGATTCAACTCAGTTCAAAAGCAGGAATAAAGTAGAGGCCCCACTTCGAAGGCTGTCAGGCAGGAGGAATTCCCCCCTCCTCCGGGGCGTGGGGGTTCGTGGAGCTTGTTCTGTTGAGGCTTCCGCTGTGGAACGAGCCCCCACAGCAGGGAGGACACCCGCTTTAATCAATGCCGCGAGTCAAATGCTGATCTTGCCCAAAACACCCACTAGACACACCCGGCATAATGTTTCACCATGGCCCGGTCATGACACAAAATCAACCACCGCAGCCCATCATGCAAAAAAGCTGCTGCCTCTCCTGCCCTTAGGGCCCCACCCAGGCCTCCTCCGGGGCAGCTCCACACCCCACTGGGTTTCCAGGGAGCCCTGCGTCAGCACCGGCCCTCACACTTGCTTACAGGGCTCAGATCTGTGCCTGCAGCTCGTCGGAGGCAGATCCCACATTCCCCTCCACCCTTTTCCAGCCTCCCCCACCCCTATTAGAAAACAGAAACTCTCTTGTCCCCTTCACTCCAGAGAATACATGCAGACCTGGTCAGGAGGAGTGACCTTTGCCCTGGAGGCAGCCTGAGCCAGCTGCTCTTTGAGAGGTGGGCGGCCGCACCCAAGGCCCAGTGGGGTGCAGGGGGGGGTTCCTTTAAGCTGGCTCGCAAGGCGGGAGTTAAGGGGACTTGCATGGGACATGTTGTCCTTTCCAAAATACTAAAGATGAGTAAAAACGCATGTATCTAAAGCAGTAGGGGAGGCTAGCTGGGAACCCCCGAGCTCATGGTCACAGAAGAGGGTAAGTGAGGCTGCATAATTCAACCCCAGCCTTCCTATTGCCGTTTCAAAGGAGAGCACCCTAAGGAGCTGGTTACGTTTTTTAAATGTGTGTGCATGGGACTGTGTGCATGGGAGTATGTGTGCATGAGAGTGTGTGTGCATGGAAGTATGTGTGGATGGGACTGTGTCCATGGAAGTATGTGTGCATGGAAGTGTGAGCATGGGAATGTGTGCATAGGAGTGTACGTACATGGGAGTGTGTGCATGGGAGTGTGTGTACCTGGGAGTGTATGTGCATGAAAGTTTGTGTGCATGGGTGTATGTGTGCATGTGAGTGTGCATGGTAGTGTGTGTGCATGAGAGTGTGCATGGGAGTATGTATGCATGGGAGTGTTTGTGCATTGAAGTGTGTGTGCATGGGGGTGTGTGCATAGGAGTGTTGTGCATGGATGCGGTAATGGGAGTGTGTGTGCATAGGAGTGTGTACATGGGAGTATGTGTACATGGAAGGAGTGTGTGTGCATGGAAGTGTGTGTGCATGGGAGTGTATGTGCATGAAAGTGGGTGTGCATGGGGGTGTGTGTGCGTGATAGTGTGTGCATGGGAATGTGTACATGGGAGTGTGCATAGAAGTATGTGTGCATGGGAGTATGTGCATAGGAGTGTGTGTACATGCGTGTTTGTGGTACGAGGAGTGTATGTGCATGGGAATGTGTGTGCATGGGTGTGTGTGTGCATGTGTGTGTATGCATGGGAGTGCATGTGGATTCTATTCTTTACGGAAAACACGTAGGACAAGTTATTTTTTGAAAAAGCAGACACTAGAGCTGTGCGCCCTACGCAGGATGGGATCATTTAAAGGTCACTCAATGCCTATCAGAGGTGCCTCCACCTTGACATGAGATTTGGCCAACGTGGCTTCCAAAGGCAACTACTCAGGACTCCCAGAGCTGTCCCATTTCAGGCAAGCTGCCTGTGGGGTGAAGGGCCACCTCAATGCTGCAGCCAATTAATACCTGAATTAATGTCTTTCCTCTTTATGCCTTATCAGAAAAGCAGGATTTCTAGAGGACATTATGTTTTTACAGTGAATAAAAAGCCTTTTAAATAACCCGTGCTCAGGTTTTCAGGGGTGGGCAATCTGCTCCCTTGGGGGACATTTGGAATCATCTGCTGGGGTGCGTCGATTTCCTCAATAGCTGTGGCGCTGCGGGCAGCTAAGGGACAGGCCCCAGGGAGACCACACTTCCTGCCACACAAGCCCGGGCTTGCAAATGATCTTTCCTGCCATATGCCATTGCGCTCCTGAGGAAAAACACTGATGTTCTCATTTAAAAAGACCAAGAAAAAACAAAAACCAAGGACTTGTTTTTAAAAAACCAAACCAAAGTTTTCGCATCAGGCAAGGTCCCCAAGCCTCTGGGCGGATCCTGGGACTTTAATTCCCCATTATCTGCCCTCCTGGGGGGTTTCCCTTTCCTGCTGCAGGGCTTGGTGATGCCGCCACCATCCTCCCACTGCCTGGCAGACACACCCAGAGCAAAACCTCAGCCAGATCTACCCATGACCCGGCGTCAATTGCTCAACTCGGCCAGCCCTGAGTTAATCCTGGAAAAGCCAAGGAAACTTGCTTTCTTCCCACTCCACCCGCCCAGTTGTCCTCTGGGCTGCTGTGCCTTTGTTTGAGAAGGGGCAAGGGGAGGCGGCCACCCAAAGAGGGCTGGGCGCCCAGGGAGACGGCAGAGCCGCTCAGCAAGTGCCAGGAATAAGGAGGAAGAATGAAGAGAGAAGAGGCAAAAACAAACACTCTCTTGTAAAGAAGAGGAGCTGCTGAGCTGGGCCAGCATAGTGAGTGTGTCTCTAAAGCTCGGCTCTGGAGGCCAAGGGTGTCCAGAGGACAGGAGGAAGGAGCTCTTTATCCGCGGCCTGTCTGGTCTGTCCCGTCTTGAGTCATTCTGGGGTGCATTCTGGGGTGACGAGCATTTGCTTGTGGATGTATCTGTGGAAAACTCATCTCTTGAATTTTTTAAAGCCAAAATTCAAATATTCCCTTCCAGGATCCCCATGAATCAGACCGGCTGTCGTCAGTCTGGTGTTCAGAAGAAATTAATCACCATACCGGTGAAAACACCCGCACAAGCTCAGGTTTTCCAAGGCTGATAAGGAGGGAATATGGATGCAGCCGCCTGTTTGGCTGGTCAGCAGCTATTTACTGAGCCCATCCCCTGTGCTGGCCACTCGGTTGGATGCTGGAACATCATGAGGAATAAATAACAAAGGACAAGTAAAAAGACAATTATAACATGGTGTGTGACGGGCAGATAATGCCCCCCAAAGATAGCAACACCCTAAAAATACCTGCATCTGTGATTATGTTACTTTTTATGGTAAAATGACTGCCCGTGTGATTGAGGTCAAGGTCTTGAGATGGATATCTGGGTAATCTGAGTAGGGAAAATGAATGAAAGAAACAGATGTGATGGTGGAAGCAAGGGCTGGGGTGCTGTGAGGAAGGCTCTTGAGCCAAGGAATGTGGGGAGCTTCTAGAAGCTGGAAAAAGCAAGGAAGTGTGTTCTCCCCCAGAGCATCTGGAAGGGACACAACCAGATTTGATTTCCGGCTTCGGATCTCTAGAATGGTCAGAGTATCAATTTGTTCTTTTAATCTGTACCTTTGTGGTGATTTGTTACACAGAGATAAGAAACTCATACAGTGCACAAAATATGACATGGAACCTGCTGCTAACACCATGCTTAAAGGCGAAGATCTAAACATCTCCCTGAGACCAGGACAAGGCCAATGATGGAGTTCCTTACCTTGTTATTCAAGGTAGCACTGGAAGTTGTAGCAAGGTCACTAAGGCAAGAAGAAAAGGCATACACATGAAAATTAAAGAGATAAATCAACGTCTATTACAAATGAAATAATTCTCCAAGTAGAAAATCCCAAGAAAGCTGCAAAAAACTTCTAGGAGCAGGGTCATAGATATAAGATCAACATATAAAAACAAATTATATTTGCATGTGTGAAAATAAAAGTAAAAAACACAGTATCATTTACAATGGCTCCAAAGGAAATGTATATTTAGGCAAAATCTAACAAAATGTCTACAGTATTTATATGCAGAAATTATGAGATGTTGATGAAAGAATGTCAAAAAAGACCTAAATAAATAGAAAGACTTACCATATTCATGGATTGAAAGAGATAGCATAGTAAAGATGTTGGTTCCCAATGTGAAATTTCTAGCAAAATTTCAGCAAGATTTTTTTTTATAGACATGAACAAACTTTTTCTAAAATGTATAGGAAATGACAAAGAATTTAGAATAGCTAAAATATGTTTTTGAAAAAAGAAATTACAGACATTCTGACATTGAAGCTTATTATACAGGCATGGCAATCAAAATCATGTGTTAGTGAGAAGGGATAGATTAATGCAGTGTAATGAAGAACCCCAAAATGTACCCACACCAATAATGGCCAGCTGCCTTTTTTTTTTTTTGGGGGGGGGGGATGGAGTCTTGCTCTGTCACCCAGGCTGGAGTGCAATGGCTCGATCTCAGCCCACTGCTACCTCTGCCTCCCAGGTTCAAGCAAATGTCATGCACCAGCCTCCCAAGTACCTGAGATTATAGGAATGTACCACCACACCTGGCCAAGTTTTCATTTTTAGTACTGACTGGGTTTTATCATGTTGGTCAGGCTGGTCTCAAGCTCCTGAGCTCAAGCAACCCACCTGCCTTGGCCTTCCAAAGTTTGAGATTACAAGCATGAGCCACGGCACTCGGCCACCAGCTGATTTTTGACAAAGTTGCAAAAGCAATTCAATGGGCAGGTGATGGCCTTTTGAACGGTGGTGCTGGAACAAGTGGACAGCTGTAGGAAAAATAGTGACCCTCAATGTAAACCTTATGCCTTATGCAAAAGAAAACTGAAAGTGGATCACAGATGTAAATGCTAAATGTAAAACTATAAAACTTTTAGAATAAAACATAAGGTAAAATTTACAAAACCTAGGGCTAGGCTGAGTTTCTACACTAGAAACCAAAAGAACAATTCATAAAAGGACAAATTGATAAACTAGCATCATCAAAATTAAAAACCTTTGTTCTGTGAAGAGGATGAAAAGACAAGCTACAGACTGGGAGGAAATCCTGGCAAACCTCATATCCAACAAATAGTTTGTATCCAGAATATATAAAGAGTGCTAAAAATTCAATAGTAATAAAAACAAAACAAAAAACAATCCAATTAAAAATGGGTAAAACATTTCATTAAAGAGCAAACATTTCACTAAAGAAGATAGAAATGGAAAATAAGCACATGAAAAGATATTCAATATCATTAAATATTAAGAAAGAGCAAATTAAAACTATAATGAAGGCTGAGCACAGTGGCTCATGCCTGTAATCCCAGCACTTGGGAGGCCAAGGTAGGAGAATCATTTGAGTCCAGGAGTTTGAGATCAGCCTGGCCAACATACTAAGACTGTCTTTACAAAAAATAAACTTTAAAGAAATCAGCCTGGCATAGTGGCATATACCTATAGTCCCAGCTACTCAGGAGACTGTGGTGGAAGGATCACTTCAGCTTGGAAGGTGAAGCCTATAGAGTGCTTAGAGTTGCCACTGCAGTCTAGCCTAGGTGACAGAGCAAGACCTTGTCACCAAAACCAAAAAACCAAAAACCGTCGTGAGACATCACTACAATCCTATCAGATTCCCTACAGTTTTAAATGCTGCTAGGAATGTGGAGAAATTGCATTACTCCTTATTGCTGGTAGAAAGAGAATGGTACAGCCACTCAGAAAATAGTTTGGCAGTTTGATTTTTTTTTTTAAAGAAACAAACATTTACTTAACTTACTTTAAAGAGATAACTTCTCTCCTCAAATGCCCATGCCCCTAATTGACTAGCACCCTGTGTTTATTGGAAGGCCTGAGCACCCCATGCTGAACCTGGAGGTGATGCTGAGACTGTACTGCTCCTCCTCGGGAGCCGCGGCCCTGCTGGGGAGAGCAGCATGGCGGTGGGTGTTGTTTCTGCACTGGGCCCTGTGCGGTGCACCCACTTTCACTGCCTTGTGAAATCCTGAAAATAGTGTCATGTGGCTGTGACCATTTCCCCCGACCTCACATCTAAGGAAGCTGAAGCTTGGGTTGGTGGGGCGGGGCGGGGGGTTTGTGAATCCCCTAAGCAGAAAACTGGGAACAAGGTCTGCCTCATGCTGAAATCCATGGGAACAGGCCTGTTGGCAAAATAAAATATGCAGAAGAGGCTCTGCAGAGCAAAAGCGTAAGGGGCATAGGGAAACCGAGGCACGAATTATTAATTCTGGGGTGTTTGGGGATGACTTCCCAGCAGGGTTTTGAAGAATGCATAGGAGTACCCTAGATGAACAAGAACAAAGAGCTTTCAAGGTATAGTAAGTTGTTTGAAATAATCCTCTGATGAGAAGTCATTAATTTGCAGTTTCCTCACTTTCTCCTTGCTGTAATGGTGGGAGAGTGACTCCCTTGCCAGCCCTCGACCTCTCAGAAGCGCACCTGCCAGGGAGGATATGGGTAAAACTGACACAGCTTGCTCATTAGCTGGGGCCGAGGGGCGAGAGGCAGGAAGAGTCAAGGGTACAACCTCTGGTTTCATTAGCTGGCCAATTAGTCACACATACATGTGCATATGTGCACATGCTCAGACACACATGCCACACACACACAGGACACGGATGGAGGAATATGAGCTGAGATCCAACCACGCTGTCAGGAGCTTGTGAGGCGTTAGCCAGCATGTGCAGGCGAAGGCAGAGGTCTGGCACCTGTGCCTAGGACAGACCTGAGAATCCACAGCACACAAGGGGTGGTTAAACCACAGGAGGTGATGACATCATTTTAAAAATCTGTTGGAGTAAGAATAGATGCTGAAAAAGGGAGCAGAGAGGCTTGACATTCCTCAGGGGCAGAGGAGTCAGCACCGGAGGGTGGGAGGAGAAGGAAGAACGGAGGAGGAGAGCGGGAGCACCCGTGTGGGCAGGGAGGAGCGGCGGAGGAGGACAGCAGGCGACCGGACTGCAGCGGGGGAGGAAGCAGCCTGGAGACACAGTGACCAGCCTCCTGAATGAAAAGAAAAGAAATACAATGCTTTTTCAGGGAAGACGCTCTTCCCTGCAGCTGCTCTGTGAATGCATTTGAGAACATGATCCTGTATAAATATATCTTCCTGTGCAAGAATCTTATTAATGTAAGTTGGGCAAGTTCTCTTAACTTATACACTGATACCGGGGGGGAAGATACCTATTTTTTCATCCAAAAACTAAGTGCCAAGTGCCTACTCTGTGCCAAGCCGTGTTCTAGGCCCTTAGAATGCACCAGCAAACAAAATGAACATCCCTGCCCGCACTGAGTGGCACCGGAGCAGTGGAGACAGCATCGAACTCAGGCAGGATGTCACATCCATCGATTGACTTGTACCAAGGGGAAAAGTCAGCAGGTGAGGGAGAATCCGAAGGCGTTTCGGGGATATTGTCATTTTAAATACAGGAGCACAGCCAGGAGGCTTCACACAGCAGGAATTCTTCTCACAGTCCTGGAGGCCGGCAGTCCCATTTCAAGGTGCCTGCAGGGTGGGCGCCCCGCTGCCTCCTCTAGCCCCAGTGCTCCTTGGCTCACAGCTGCTCCTCCAGCCTCTGCCCCATCCCCACGCAGCATCTTCCCTGTGTGTCTCTGTCTTCTCCTTTTCTCAGGTCCTCTTAAGTTAGGTCCCACCATAACAGCCTCATCTTAACTTGATGGCATCTGCGAAGACTCTATTTCCAAATACGCTCATATTCACAGGCTGGGGAGCTACGATGTTAACACGTCTTTACTGAGACACGATTCAATCCCCCACAGTGAAGAGACAGACTTCCAGATCATTGAGGGACAAGTAGCCCAAACAGCGGGAACAGACGCTGGAGCCCCCAGCATGACCATGGCCAGCGAGAAGGCCACTGTGGCTGGAAGAGAGGAAGGAGAGGAGGAGCTGATAGGAGATGAGGAGGTCTGAGAAGATCGGGAGGAGGAGCAGGGGCACACGTGTAGGCTTTGCTGGTGGCTGGACTTGTTGGATATCACAGACAGAGCTGGCCTCTTCAGAGCTTGACATCTACTCTGAAGCCCACTGGGGAGCGACGATACAGGTGTATTGCCCCTCACGCCCCACACCTACTGCTGAGCGTCCAGACAGATTCTGCCTGTTCTGGTCATCTTCACATCTTCTCAGCAGTGATTCCATTCTGTATTAAAGAGGCAAGGAGCACCTGTGTTCAGGTTTTGAATTATATGAAAAGTGTCATCAGAGGTAGCTTTGATGAATAGTTTGCTGTTTTTTGTTTTTGAGAGCACTCTTGTCACCCAGGCTGGAGTGCAGTGGTATGATCTGGAGTCACTGCAACCTCTGCCTCCTGGGTTCAAGCAATTCTCCTGCCTCAGCCTCCTGAGTAGCTGGGATTACAGGTGCATACCACTACATGGGGTTTCACCATGCTGGCCAGGCTGGCCTCAAACTCCTGATCTCAAGTGATCCACCCACCTCAGCCTCCCACAGTGCTAGGATTACAGGCATGAGCCACTGTGCTCAGTCAATAGTGGGTTTTTGTTTTTTTTTTTTTTAAGTACAGGCATGATGAAAACCAGTGAGATGCCATGTAGTGTTTTACAATCCCTAACACAGAAATGGTCAATTGTCTCAAATGCAGTCTTTGGGTTTAGAGAACAAATGACTACAAAGCCATGTTAATATCTAAACTTCCATGCCATTTTCGCATCCCAGTTATTAGATGATGTTATGTCTTCCAGAGCTGTGTTCAGGTTTTTTTTTTTTTTTTTTGGAAATAGTTGAGCTAATAGAGGAATTTATAAAGCAACCCACTCCTATCCATGAATCAGTGTGAAATACTGCACCCTGGTGGAAATATCTCACCTGTTCAGGATCTGCGATGACATCCCATTCCTCCTCAACCAGTATCCATGGCCTGTGTGCTCAGTTAGCAAAGAATTGGGGGTATAAAGAGTAGAAGAAAACGCGCCTTTCTCAGGTCTAATTGGTGGATGGGAAATAGAGTAGGGTGAGTCAAGTCGCCTCTGAGGATGATGAAAATGCTCAGGATGGGGAGGCAGGAAGCCCAGTGAAGAGGACAGGGTGAGCCCTAGGCAGGCACAAGGAGCGCATCTATGGGGCACAGGAGAGGAAGCAGCAGAGGTCCTCTGTGCTTGGCTCCACCCCCATGCTGGACAGGAATGAGTGGGTGAAAAGGAGCTGTGAAAAGAGTTTATAGCCGTAGAGGAGAGGACAACTCGTGGGGCCTCCATGGGGCTGCAGACGCATGTACTGGGGTTGGCGCAGGGTGGTTGTAAGAAAACCGGACTCTGTTTCTCATTCCAGTGCAAAACCACCCAACTTAGGACAGTGCCTCTCAGACTTCTGTGTACACAGTACCCACCTGGGTAACTTGTGAAAATTCTGTGACTCGGGAGTCCAGGAGTGGGTTCTGGAGTCTGCATTTTCAACAAGCACCTGGGGCTGAGAGAGGTGGCCCATAAGCCACGGAGCAGGGCTGGGAGAGAGGGTCCACAGCCACAGAGCAGGGCTGGGAGAGAGGTGGGAATTTGCACAGGCCAGTCTGTTAGCAGTGGCAAATTCATACACGTTTGCAGGAACCCCAATTCTTGCCTCCTTAAAGAAAGAATTCAACAGAGGGGCATATGGCAGAGTGAGAGGCCAAGGCAAGTTTTACAGCAGGAGTGAGAGAGTATTTAGGAAGTTTTAGAGCAGCGATGAAAGGAAAGTGCAGTTGGAAGAAAGCCAGGCAGGCAACTTGAGAGATTTACGTGCCTAGTTTGACCTTGGACTTGCCAGTGCTTGGGAGGGGCTGTGCACCGTGTTTACTGGGGTTGTGTGCACGTTCACTGAGGCATTCCTTTTTACCAGTCAAGTGTTCCTAGAAGGAAGTCATATACCAGTTAAACTTCGCCATTTTGCCTCTTAGTGCACCTGCTTGAGCCCACTTACCCAACTCCTGAGGCTTTATTGGGAAACTACTGATCACCAGCTTCAGCTGTCTATCTATTGGGAGATTGCCTTTCACTGTCGCCAGCTGTGATAAATTATTATTTTAGAGAGACAGTGTAACAACCACCCAACTATTACCTGATGGCTGCCTTGCATTCCTGATGGGCTGTCCTGCCCTACTCATATCTGCCTGACTAGCCACCCACTGTAACATTTCCCCCATCAAGAGTCCAAGACTCTGAATTTGGGAAGAAAATAGACAAAGGTCAATCTTCTGTAACTGCTTCCTCCTAACAGAGGGGTGGTGGCGGGTGGTTCTGTGGGTCTTGGCCTCTTGCTAGCTGTCAGGGCAGAGTGGCTCTGTGGGTTGATGAAAGTGGAATTCATCTAGGTCCAAGGGATGAGATTTCATCTCTGTTGTGTCCCACTGATGGGCAGACTAGGGGTTTCCTGTAGCAGCATGGCTCTTGAATATTGAGGGGACAGTATCCCTCACTCAGGACCATCTGGAGCCTGATGGCCTGAAAGCAAGAGGGGACAAATTGGGTTATTAGATTTAGGAGACATGGGCCAAAAAGGAGAAGCAGAGACGTCAAACTGAAGAAAGGGGATGAGGACAGTTTAAAAAAAATCTTAAGACTGCCAACATGTCCAGCAAGCTGGTGGCTATAGTCATGCCCATGAAGGCTTGGGTGCAGGGGGTTGCTAGCTGATTCCAATATGTGCCTAGAATCAGACTGTTGATCCAGATTTTTACACTACCCATCCGTCTGAGCTGTAGCCAGAGATCACTGGTTGGCTCACAGAAATAAGCAGGGTCAATCTGAATTGCAAACAAACAAACAAAAAAACCTCACAACAATTGATAAAATTAGAATCTAATGACAGATTTACCCAGGTCTTACCTAGCTTTAAAACAGGGAAGTTATACAGTTAAGTGTCATAGTAGCAGTTTATGAAGCACTTAATGGGTCTAATATCCTTTAAAACTGTATAGCATTTTTTCATAAATTCTCTTTCACAAATATTTTCACAACTTACACAGACCAGCTATGACTTGGGCTTTCTGACTTGTCCTAAACATCTCTCTTTTTAAACAACCAGTTATTTTACTTTAGGACAAGAGTTTACCATACAAGATCTTTTCTTAAATAAAATCTACTTTCTTTATAACCTTTCTTACCAGAAATTCATCTTTATAAACTTTTAATTAGACAAGTCACTTTCCTTCCGTTAGAAGATTAAGAGTTTTCTAATATCATTGTGTGAGCTCTGCAAAAGGGGAGAAAATGAGAAGGTTATCTGCATATGCAGAAGTTATCCCCCCTGCCCCCAATAGATTACACAGATTTTTACAAGGATTGTCTAAATAAGTGTGGGCTCTTTCTAAACTCCTGAGGTAAGACTCTGCAGGTTGAAATTATTAATTACAGATTTAGGGAGTTCTCCCAGGAGAAATAGGGCCATTAGAGGGTAATACGAATTTAGAGGTTGGATAAATATCACACAGGCATCCATCTTGGAAAGTATATTTTGGCCCAAAGGGGTGTGAATCTTTTCTTTTGGAAGAAATGGGTGCCTTTTGCCCTCATTGCCTAACAGAATTTGGAGGACAGTTGCTTAGAGAAGATTAGCACAGAGTAGACGGCTTTTAAACCCAAGAGGGAAATTTATAATTTTACTTGCTGCCTCCGGAGTCACCTTGGATTTTTCCTATTGATGACAATGTCTGACTTGGAAGCCAGCTGGGGCAGAGAGCCCCTTCAGCTGAAGGTCATCAGGAGTTGGGATTCTGTTTCGGAGCCCTTAAGTTCTCAGGGCGGTCCTGTTTCCAGGGGTTGAGCCTGTGGCCGGGGGCAAGCTGTGTGGGCTTTTTCCTGTGTATTCCATTGGAGAAGTTTGCCTTCCAGTGGCCTTGCTTCTCACACCAATGGCAGTTACCTGGGAGGGTGTTCTGGGGGCAACCTAGAGGCGGCTGGAAGCTTGGAAAGCAGCCAGTAGTTGAGCTGAGCCTGCCCCTGGGCCCACATTTCTCCTTCTCATTAAGCCCCATCCTTATTCTGCTCTGGGCTCTAAAAGACTGAGGAAGCTAATCTGAAGATTTCCTGCGTAAGGGGACTGGGTTCTAAGGCCAGCTTTTATAACTTCTCTCCCAGTTTGTTTTTAGGTCAAACAATATTTCAAAGGAAAACTAGGTTTTTGTTTGTTTTAAAGTTTTGGGGAGTAAACTTTTCCCAGTTCTTGAGGAGACATCTGAGGAGTAAGCCCGTGGAATGGAGATGTGATTGCCCATCTACGAAGAGAGAACGGGGGAAAAGGAAGGAAGAAGGAAGAGAAGGTGTCCCTCTCTCACTTCCCTGTTCTGAACAGGGTGACTCCCTTCGCTCTGAGGGTCTGGAATCAACTAACCTTACCCTATGCCTTGGTCTCATCTCATGCAATGACTCACTTGGGAATAGAGGAGATGCTGGAGCAAAAAGGGGGACCCTTCTTCATCCTTGGGGTTCCAGAATGAACTGTTCTTACTGTGGACCCCTAACCCTGCCTTCATCTCTTGCTCTAATGGTGCTCTGTTAGCCTATAACCAACCTTCATCTCTGTCCTATGGGTCTCTTGTGCCTGAGGCCTTGGGCCGGCCTCTATCCTATCTGCACGACCTCGTAGTGACTCTCACTTGGAGCATTCTCACAGCAAAATAATTATATCTTCTCAAAATTCCACTTCCCATGTTCTTTAAGTAGAAAAGAAGTCTGGTTTTCAGCAAAATGCTGCTAGAGGGCTGAACTTCTCTCCCTTTGAACATAACCTTGAAGATCCTGATGCATGCTGAGAAGGGTAAGAAGGTGATTAGAGAGATGGGGGCTGTAGGAGGGAGTGTGGGGAAGTGCGAGGAAGGCTCTTGGGAACATTCCTTTGCTTGCAAAAGCAGCAGCCCTCGGATTAGAAAGGGCAACATTTATTTGCCCTTTGTCACAAAGGAGGAACCTCTGGAGGACTCAGGGCTTGGGATAAGGACTCGCACATGGCAAAGAAAGAACTTTTCCTCCTCCCAAAGGGGTGAAACTCAAAAAAAGCAAGTAGGTGGGGTCCTCACAGGACCACAGAGTGAGGTCAGCAAACTACTTCGAAAGCCACCAGAAAACTTGGTCCAGGTGTGTAACAGGAACAAAAAGCATCTGGTAAGTCATATGGAGCTGGCAGAACCAGAGTTTTGATTGGCGTCTGTCCCGGCAGTGAGCCAGCAGCAGAGAAGGAAGTCACGTAGCATGCAGAAGGAGCTCAGAGAAGAGGCAGACTTGCCTCTGAAGCAGGCGGTCCAGCAGGTGTGCAAGGCCATTTCAGAATCCCCGCAAAGGAAACGGAAGACGAGGTGACGGGGCTTTCAGGAAAGAGCTGATGGTGGTTGAACGGCAGAAGGAACCCCAGACATTGCACAGCTGGAGGCTTTGGCCCCAATGCTCTTGTGAGCCTCTTGTCCAGGAAGGCCATTTGTGCCTCAGTTCTTCCTCGGTGCAGACTCCCAAGGGCCTTCCCACCCCTGCAAGCCACCCATCAGGGTGAGCTGAGAGATCGGCCAGGGCAGCAGAGCCACTGTGGCCAGGAGGACCTGTCCTGAGGGTTGGTTAGTAACCAGGAGAGTGGAAAGGGAGAGGGACGCTGTGTGCGGGGACTGAACACCTCCATGTAGGGATTGAAAAAGACGTAGAGGTGTCGTGCCGCGGAACGTGCCCAGGTCGCGTAGGACCAAGGTGTTTAGCAGCAGCGGATCCACATGAATCTGAAGCAACTTCAGTTTTTGCCCCCTTAGAAGAAAGAATTAAACTGAGGGGCAAAGGGCAGAGTGAGAGACAGAGGCAAGTTTCAGAGCAGGAGTGAATGCTTGTTAAGAAATCTTTAAAGCAGCAATGAAAGGAAGTAAAGTCCACTTGGAAGACGGCTAGGCGGGCGACTTGAAAGACTCAAGGGTATGGTTTGACTTTGCCTTGGGGCTCACATGTTGGCATGTTTCCGGGAGGTCACGTCCCTGCTCTCCCGATTCATCCCTTGGCTGCTGCATGCAGCCTGTGTTCCCCGGAGTTGTCCACATGCTCACTTGCGGTGTTCTTCGCTTACACCGGAGTGTTCCTAGAAGAAGATCATATATCAGTTAAACGCCACCATTTTGCCGGGTTTTTTTTCTTTCCTTTTTTTTTTTTTTTTTTTTAGGACACAGTCTTGCTCTGTTGCCCAGGCTGGAATGCAGCGGTGCAATCTCTGCTCACTAAACCTCTGCCTCCTGGGTTTGAGTGATTCTCCTGCCTCAGCCTTTGTAGCTGGGATCACAGGCATTCACCACCACCCCCAGTTAATTTTTGCATTTTTAGTAGAGATGGGGTTTCCCCATGTTTGGCAGCCTGGTCTTGAACTCCTGACTTGAGGTGATCGGCCTGCCTCCACCTCCCAAGGTGCTGGGATTACAGGCGTGAGCCTCTGCCCCCGGCTCATTTTGCCTCTTACTGCATGTCTCTGAGCCCACTCACCTGACTCCTGAGATCTTATCGGGAAGTTGCTGATCACCAGTTTTAGGTGTTTCTGCATATTGGGAGACTGCCTTTTTCTGGTATCGGCTGTGATCAATTATTATTTTAGAGAGAGTTAAGAACTGCCTGACCATCACCTGATGGTGACATTATGGTGGAGAAGGGACCCTCTCCTGCCCTGCTCATGTGTGATGCCCCCACTTAGTTCCCATGAAAAGCTGGCAACCTAATCCAACAATGTGAACTGAGCCATCCTGCCACCTGCAGCTAAACTGGGCTAAGAGCCACAGTTTCCTGACTGCCCCATGAGAAACCGCAGGGTGGGGAACGTGGTGGGGTGAAGCACTTGGGGATGCTGCTGAAACTGCCTTTCCGAAATCACGACAGTAAGAGAATCTGACATGGCTGACTCCATCTTGCTTCTACCCTCTAAGTTGAACTTGGTCATTCCTCGATGTAGACCAGGCGTCCCCAAACTACAGCCCGCGGGCCACATGCGGCCCCCTGAGGCCATTTATCTGCCCTCCCCCCTGACCCCCACCGCACTTCAGGAAGGGGCACCTCTTTCATTGGTGGTCAGTGAGAGGAGCACAGTATGTGGCAGCCCTCCAATGGTCTGAGGGACAATGAACTGGCCCCCTGTGTAAAAAGTTTGGGGATGCCTGATGTAGACCAAACTGACTTTGGGAGAAATTTAGTTTATAGTTTAACCTTAAAGAAAGGACGAGGCCGGGCGCGGTGGCTCAAGCCTGTAATCCCAGCTCTTTGGGAGGCCGAGGCAGGCGGATCACGAGGTCGAGAGATCGAGACCATCCAGGTCAACATGGTGAAACCCCGTCTCTACTAAAAATACAAAAAATTAACTGGGCATGGTGGCGCGTGCCTGTAATCCCAGCTACTCAGGAGGCTGAGGCAGGAGAATTGCCTGAACCCAGGAGGCGGAGGTTGTGGTGAGCCGAGATGGCGCCATTGCACTCCAGCCTGGGCAACAAGAGCGAAACTCCGTCTCAAAAAAAAAAAAAGAAAAGAAAAAGAAAGGACAATAATAGCCCTTCCCCAAACAAAACCACCTTTGTGAAGCCAATGAAAGCCTACAAGGTTAGGATGCTAAGTGGGGCCTGAACTCTGCTAAGACGCAGGCATGATTAGATGATAACCAGCCATTGCTCTGAAGTCACAAGATGTGTAACCTCCTCAAGCAGCACCACTGGAATAACACCCGGAAGTCACACCATTCTTGTAGAACCTAAGGCTGGCCTTTTGAGATGACTTCAGATTTTTGCAATTCTGCCGACCTGCCAACTCCACTTGGACTGGTGACTCTTGACTCAGCTGTGGCCCTGCCCAGAGTTGGGTGCAGTGCAGCAGGACCATTGTCCACCCCTTCTGATGGCAGCCCCAACCAGCCAGCAGCACCCATTCCCTAGCCCCCTGTCCACCAAACTATCCTTGAAAACCCCTCGTCCCAAGCCTATGGGGAGCCTGACATGAGTGACGGGAACTCCAGCCTCCCGCATGCCCAGCCTCATGCCAATCACATGCTTTTTTTTTTTTGTAGTCTTACTCTGTGACCCAGGCTGGAGTGCAGTGGTGCCATCTTGGCTTACCACAGTCTCTGCCTCTTGGGCTCAAGTGATTCTCCTGCCTCAGTCTCCCAAGTAGCTGGGATTACAGGTGTACACAACTACTGCCCTGCTAATTTTTGCATTTTTACTAGAGACAGAATTTCACCATGTTGGCTAGGCTGGTCTTGAACTCCTGATCTCAGGTGACCTGCCCGCCTCGGCCACCCAAAGTGCTGGGCTTACAGGTGTGAGCCACCGTGCCCTGCCTCTTACTATTTTCTGTAAAATTACATTTAGTTTTATTCTGCTCAGTAAATGGGGCTTATATAATTTATGTGTTTTAAAGGTTGCTTGGTTTTTGTGTCCCATTATGTAACTAATTAAATCATTTGTTTACATTTATAATATATGTATTTGTTTTCTTTGTAGTATGTAAAGTTTAATATCTCTGAAATTAAACTTTTAACTTTTTATTGTTAGGCTCTGTATTTTATTATTCTAAAGTCAATGAATAGTTTAGAAAATAATTTTATATATATATATATATATATATATATATATATATATATATTTATTTATTTATTTATTTTGAGGTCTTTTTTTGAGATGGAGTCTCGCTCTGTCTCCCAGGCTGTAGTACAGTGGCATGATCTCAGCTCACTGCAACCTCTGCCTCCCAGGTTCAAGTGACTCTCCCATCTCCACCTCCTGAGTAGCTGGAATTACAGGTGCATGCAACCATGCCTGGCTAATTTTTGTATTTTTAGTAGAGATGGTGTTTTGCCATGCTGGCCAAGTTGGTCTAGAACTCCTGACTTCAGGTGATTCGCCTGCTTTGGCCTCCCGAAGTGCTGGAATTACAGGTGAGCCACACGCTAGGCCAATTAAATGCTTTCTTTACCGCAGTGCTGTGGTCTCGGTGAACTGGTTTTGTCTGTGCAGGACACAGAAAGAACCCGACGGGTGATCAGACTGCGTAATTCCTTCTCATGCTAACAGCCAATCCTTAGAATCCCTTAGAGGATCTTCGTATTTGGAATAAGTCTCCATACCATACTCAGCAACTACCTTCCAAGAAATCTAAATATGAGAGCTATTTCCTTTCAGAGTTAATATGCAGGCGAAGCAGTCTCAGCACTTCAGAGCCAATAAACATTGACATTTTGTTTTTTAAAGACCTTAAAATTCACACTTTTCTTTTACATTCAAAAACTTTCTAACACTTATCAGATGAAGGCCCTGAGGACATTGAGGACTAAACTCTGATTTTTTATGTTGTCTAAATTCTTATCTAAGAGGTCTGGGGAGTCCTGCCCTGCAAATCATACACTCTCATCAGATGGGTTTCATTTAGCCTTCTATCTCGTGACCGACTTTCCAAACTGACTCTGGCATCACATGATTGGAAAAAGGAAGAAAATCAAAATATTTCACTCCAAAACATGTTTCTTTGCCATATTTTGAAAAGCCCTGCAAAGCTGTTCTTTATGGGGGAAAATTTTCATCTGTAAAGAATCTCTATTAACACAGCCAGACCTTTTTCTTCCAGACCCTCCCAATCCTAATGAGATTAACTAAGATCTGAATGGGAAACCTTTGTCATCTGTTGTCTCTAAGGGCAGCCACTATAAAACTGCAAAAGAACTTTGGTCTCCACAATCTTTATCTTAACCAGAACATTCCCTTTCTATCAATCCTAGGTCTTTAGACAAACTCAACATGTAGTCAACTGGAAAATGTTTACATTCACTGGCAACCTGGAAGCCCCACTTTCAGTTATCCCACCTTTCTGGAACAAACCAATGTATTTCTTAAACATATTTGATTGACGTCTCATGTCTCTCTAAAACGTATAAAACCAAGCTGCACCCCACCACCTTTGGCAGATGCTCTCAGGACTTCCTGAGGGTGGTTTCACAAGGGCCATGGTCACTCATATTTGGCTCAGAATAAATCTCTTCCAATATTTTACAGAGTTCGGCTCTTCATTGACAACACACTCTGGAAGGCAGTACCCCCTTGCCAAACTAGCTGAAAGCCAACTAGAAAGGAAGGGAACCCCTGGGAGGAAACAGTCCCCAGTCTGTGGGCTCCCTGACTCTCCCTCCTGGGGACATCCTTCCCCCAAACCTTCCGGGCTCACTGCTGGCTAGGTAGGCAGTGCTGGCTTGTTAGTGGGTACACCTGGGGCCAAATCTGCTTAGACTTAGAGGTGACTCCATTGCTTTGAGTTGGGTGGCTTGGAGAAGGGGACTGAGCTCCTCTGAACCTCACTGTTCTCATCTGGAAAATGGGAATAATAACATTTCATACTGAAAGAAAGGAACTCACCTGGAGTTACAGGAAGGAAGTTGCATCCTTGAGTCGAGACTGAACGTCCAAGGCTTTAAGCATCCTTGAGTTGATGGCCACAGCCACACTGAGCTCTGGGTGATAAATGAAGCTGTCAGTGAGTTACTGGAATGTCACACTGAGCTTGTGTGTCTTTAAGGTTTCCTCAGTGGAACGAAGAAAAAATCAATCAAAAGGAGGTCCTCACCGAGGAGTTCAAATATCTCCATAAGGCAGTGATATGTTTTGAGAAGTTTTCAAAATTGGAACTCAAAGGACAAGGCAATCATGTCAAGAGGATTTGCCCAAGGTAATTTATTGAGGAAAAAGTGTATGCGTTTAACTTCCTGGGAAATATGTTTTGAGTAAACAGAGTAGACTAAATCGTCCATTTCCAAAATTATCTACTTGAATGTTACAAGGAATGAAAAACGGCCATGGACTCAATGCTTCATTGAAATTTGTTCTTGCCAATGTCAGAGGCAAGAATCGGAGTGACTCCATCTTGAATAGGGGCTGGGTAAAATGGGGCTGTTGGGCTGCAATCCAAGGAGGTTAGGCATTCTTAGTCACAGGATGAGACAGGAGGTCAGCACAAGATACAGGCCACAAAGACCCTTTGGAGAAAACAGGATGCATAAAGAAGTTGGCCCAAAACCCACCAAAACCAAGATGGAGATGAAAGTGACTTCTGGTCATCCTCACTGCTCCTTATGTGCTAATTATAAGACATTAGCTTGCTAAAAGTGCCGTCTCCCACCAGCACCATCACAGTTTTCAGATGCCCTTGCAATGTCCAGAATTATCCAATGTGGTCTGAAAAAGGCAGGAACTCTCAGTCAGGGAAATCCCTGACCCTTTCCTGGAAAACTCATGAAAACTCCACCCCTTGGCCGGGTGCAATGGCCCAGGCCTGTAATTCCAGCACTTTTCGAGGCCAAGGAGGAAGGATCACCTGAGGTCAGGAGTTCGAGATCAGCCCAGCTAACATGGTGAAACCATCTCTAATAAAAATACAAAAATTAGCCAGGTGTGGTGGCAGGCACCTGTAATTTCAACTACTCAGGAGGCTGAGACAGGAGAATTGCTTGTACCTGGGAGGTGGAGGTTGCAGCGAGCCAAGTCTGTGCCTTCACACGGCAGCCTGGGTGACAAGAGCAAAACTCCATCTCAAAAAAAAAAAAAAAAGAAAAATCTACCCCTTGTTTAGCACATAATCAAGTTGTAACTCTAAGTATCCTCAGGTGAGCAGCTCAGGCCATTGCTGTCTATGGAGTAGCTGTTCTTTTATTTCCTATTTTCTTAATAAACTTGCCTTTACTTTACTCTATGGACTCACCCTGAACTCTTTCTTGTGTGGTCCCAGAGCCCTCTCTTGGGGTCTGGATTGGGACCCCTTTCTACTAACACCAGCTCATGAGGTTAAGTGTCTAATCTAATAGATTTACATTTTGGGCACTTGATTTGTAAGGAACACACACAGTTCACAAATGACTATTTTTACAGGACTTGGATCATGAGCTGCGATTATACATGCTCCTGGAGATGTATGACTTTTGTAGCTTTTTCTACTGTCCTGTTATCTATCGGTCCTGGCTATGGTTTTTATGGAAAAAGCGTAGTCCGGTGAGCCAGGTGCAACTGTCACGCTACTCCTGCGGAAACGCGCAGCTCTAGATCTTTTGCTTTGTAACCAGGATTCACTAACAAGTCGCAGGGGAAGTGAAGCCGGCCTGGAGAAAACAAGGCCAGAGGTTTCTCCTTTCCGACGGCTTTTTTTTTTTCTTCTGAAGTCTGGAAACCAGGGAGGAGTAGAATACGCAGAAAATGTTCAAAGAGCTTCACCGTTTCTTTCCTCGAAGGCAGGGAAAGCCCAGAGTCCTGGGAAGAAATAAAGAACTTGAAACTTGTCAAGCAGAAATAGAAACAGGAAGCCCAGAGCAGCGGACCGCCTTGCCCAGGTGTGAGAGGGGCTGCGCGCACAGCTCTGGGAAGGCCCTGCTGACGGTGGCCCTTGCCAGGGGCTCCCCAGTCTGCCCACTGCGCAGCGCCTCCCCCGCGCAGCGCCACTGCTTTTCCGAGGACGACGGAAGGCAGGTCTCCTGCCCGCGGGGGACTGGGCCTGCAGAGCCTTCACTTCCTAGCCGGATCGGATCTGGTCTTTCAGTATTCTGCCGGGTGGGAGGCTTCTGGCAGAAACAGAAGCTTTGATCTATTATTTACAAAAAGCATCAGAAAAAAGTCCGTCATTTGCAGATGCCTGAAAAACAGCTTCTCTTAGGCGCTTCCTCCCTCCTGGAACTGGCCCAAGGGGCGCGTGGTCGGGCGGGAGGCCTCTCTGACCGGGCCTTCCTCCTCTCGGGCTTGCCCGGAGCGCACTGGGGCGCACGTGCGCCTGCCCACCTCGGAACAATCGCCAGCAGACGTCTCTGCTTCTCTGGTGCAGACGGTGTTCTGGGTGCAGCTCCAGTCCGGTCTCAGGGTCAGGATTAGAAATTCCTGCCTCGGCCTTTTGCTGTTTCTTTTCGGGGGTTGAAGCCATCTTGGTGAAGCCGTGTTGGAATAGGAGGCAGTAAAAGTGATTATATTTCAGTTTGTGGCGCATCTTATATTCTTCCATTAAAAAGGAACCACGGAAGGTCCTTCGTGAAAGCGTGAGCCTCACATTTGCACGGTGGCAAAGAGCACACATCACAGAGGATTATAAAGCCATATTTTGCTCCCTAAAGAAATTTTCTTTCTTGCCAAAGAAAGTACTCAATATGGTTCAGAAAACAGACCTTAAGTATTCAAAGGGCGCCTCAGAAGGAAATCTTCCTTTTTAGGATCCTCTAACAATGAGCCAGTCAGACTCTCTGCTGTGATTCTCTCTTTGAGCAACAAGCCACACCCTTCAGGCCAACTGAATAACTGATTCAGGCATGTTAGGCACATTAACTCATGGACCAAAACACTGCCTCAACTGCTGAACATTAGGGCATTTATCTCAATCTATGGGTCAGTATCTATCTATCCATTCATCCATCCATCCCTCCCTCCCTCTATTTGTCCATCCATCTGTCCATGCATCTGTCTGTCCGTCTGTCCATCTGTCCATCCATCATCCATTTATACATCTGTCCATTTGTCTGTCCATCCAACCATCCATTCATCCATCCATCCATCCATCCACTCATCTGGCCATTCATCTGTCTGTCCCCTGTCCATCTGTCTGTTCATCCATCCATCTATCCATCTATCCATCCACCCATCCATCTACCCATCCATCCAAACATTGATTATCTGCCTTGTTCCAATAAAAAAACAAGTCTGGCTACTACTGATATTACTAGCATTATTCAGAGACTCATGATTAAGAAAAGAGAGTAGAATAGAGGATCAAATGGGAAACAAAGAAACAAAAAAAGGAAGGTCTGGGTGTGGCGGCTCCGGCCTGTGATCCCAGCACTCAGGATGCTGAGTCAGGAGGACCACTGGAGCTGGGGGTCTGAGACCAGCCTGGGCAACAAAGTCAGACGCTGTCTCTACAAAAAAAAAAAAAAAAGAATTTACTGGTATAGTGGTGCATACTTGTGGTCCCAACTACTTGGGAGGCTGAGGTGGGAGGATCACTTGAGCCCAGGAGTTTGAGGCTGAAGTGAGCTATGATTGTACCTCTATAATCCAGCCTGGGTGAAAGAGTGAGACCCAATCTCTATTTTAAAAAATGGAAGAAGGAATATAGAGAAATGGGGAATGAAAGAGAAATGAACTTACTCTAGTTGGTTTTATTAGAAATATTCCATTAATTGAATAGCACTAAAAACAGACAAGGAAAGATCACATTGTCTAAAAGATGGTTCTTCATATTTGAAAAATGAATCTAACTGACGCTTCCCCACAATAATACAGCAGATGACTACATTAAGCTGAGGGGAATCAGCACTGGCATGGACCCTTGGAAAGGGGCGTGCAGAACACCCCACACCGCAGTACCCCAGCTAGCAGGACTCCCCAGCGCGCATCGGACATGAGCTGCTTCTTCTTACCCGGCACCGGTTTCCCCACCTTTTCATTAAATCATTCTGACTTTCTTCAGGGTCGTCAGGGTCGGTTTGGGAAGTTTGGGAGGGGAGGGCTGCAGACCTGATGGGGCTAGCCAGCAAATATATTCCATCCCCCTGGACACAGCGCTGGGCTCAGAAATGTTCATGTGACTGGAGTAGATTCCACTGGCGTTTGCCCTGGGACTTGTCCTGGAGCAGCCAGGAAAGTGTGAGCTGCCTCTCCACGTTTGAAGCGGAGGATCTAGGAGACCAGAGCTCCACTGCTGTTTAAACGACCACAACCCTCACAACTCAGACAAGGCATGGGCAAGCCATGCTGTCCCTCATCTCAGAGCTTCTGAAGGAGAGAGACCTGCTCAAGAAGACAGCAACACACACTCAGAAGACGCATGCGAACAAAATCTGGGCCTGAAGACGTCGGCAGAGCTGTCGGATCCCAATCCATCCAGACTTCAGTTATGGGAACAAGAAATTCCGCTCTTGGCTGGGCACAGTGGCTCACACCTGTGATCCTGGAGGCTAAGGTGGGAGGATCCCTTGAGTCCAGGAATTCAAGACCAACCTGGACAGCATAGTCAGATCCCGTCTCCACAACAAATAAACAAAATTCGCTAGGTGTGGTGGTACATACCTGTAGCCCCAGCTCTGAAGGCTGAGGTGGGAGGATCACTGGGGCCTGGGAGGCTGAGGCTGCAGTGAGCAGTGATTGCACTACTGGATGCCAACCTGGGTGGCAGAGTGAGACCCTGTCTCAAGAAAAAAACAAAAAAGGATGAAAGAAAAGAAAATAAGAAATTCTACTCTTCGCCAAGGTCAGTTTAAATTGGGAGTCAGCTTCCAGCAAAACGCAGTCCTGGTTGGTGCAGACAGCAAAGGATCTCCTCCCCTTTGGCGGCTGTGTTCTCCCCCTCACCCCCCAGCAGGGGCAAGAAAGAAAAGGATGGCTTCAGCCACCTGCCCTGCGACATCAACCCTCAGGGGTTACACCAAGAACTGCCAGATGTCTCCAGAGAAGAGGCTGCCAATGGCCCCACCACTGGTGGGGTGCCTGGAACAGGCGTCTGCCCACTGGAGGAACCTGACCACATCACTCCGCAGGGGGTTCTTTGCCACCAGAGGTGTGTGCTGAGTGTTTGGTGACACTTGGTATTTTATAGCTAAGTATAGTTCCATCCGCTTAAGGTAAAAATGCCAGAGGTTAAAAAAAAATCACAAATGTAGGTCAATGTGATTTTTGGCCACCGTTGTTAATGTAACTTCTGGAAGTCCTGAACTACTCGACACACTGGAAGCTTCACCTCGGCGGAAGTGATTCTTCCAGTGAGCTCTGGAGTCAATGAGCAAGGGCAAGAAGCAGCCCCAGCCCCCAAAAGCAGCAGAAGCATTTGTTTCATTCTGGGAGGCAGAAATCGTGGATTATGATCTTAGTTATGATGGATTAAACAGCAATAAAGTATAAATTTTAATACATAGTAGAAATGCCATTTTTCACTCTTTTTATTTCACAAACTCTGAAAAATGTCTTCCTGGAATCTCCTGGAACTTTTTGAAACATAACACCAACATTTTCAGAGCATTTTTCATGGTGCCAGGTGTTATGTCAGCTACTTAGGATTCAAATAAACATCTTGCTACTCTATTGAACTTCAAGGGCATAATAGCTTAGCAGAAGGTGGGCGGGTGGAGAAGAAATGGACAGCAAAGGCTTAGCTGGGGTGAAGTGATAAAAGCCAGAACACAGATAAGGGCCTCAGAGCAGGGAGCGGATCGAGAGGCTCTCCAGAGCCCTGAGCAAATCCGCGGGAGGCACAGGAGCACAGGCAGGCTTCCAGGAAGACAGTTGCCTTGCAGTGTGGACAGTTGTCAGGGTAAAGGAAATTTGATCCTGAGGAAGCTGGCCCCGGTTTTAGCATTTCAATACTGCTGGGTATCTTGTCAGCGTGATACCACCTGCAGGTGTCCTGTGGTCCCAGCAATGGCAGGTTTCAGCCAGGCCTTCCGGGCTTCGGTGACCCTCAGAATTTGGTAGTCTGGGCAGCGAAGTGGCCTTCATTCTGACTGGCCACTGCCCATGTGGGACTGCATGCTAAATACATAGGCTATCAACCCAAATCCTGGACTGGTGATCGTTTCATGGAGGAATACCATGATGCTAAACCCTGCTTTAAAATGCTTAAATCAAACCAAGAAATACATTTTTAGAAAGCAAGCTTCTGTACCTCCAAAACCCTCAAGAGGAGGAAGACAAGGATAACAGACAAAGCAAAGCTTCTGTTTTGGGAATAATTCTTTTACATGGTTCCAGATCCTTCTAAAAAAGTGCAATGTCAGCATGACTGTCATCCTACAGTCGAATCTATACATGTTGAAACTTCAGCTCTACTAAAAATGCAAAATAAGCCGGGTGTGGTGGTGAGCACCTGTAATCCCAGCTACTTGGGAAACTGAGGCAGGAGAATTCCTTGAACCTGGGAGACAGAGGCTGCAGTGAGCTGAGAAAGTACCACTGCACTCCAGCCTAGTGACAGAGCAAGACTCCATCTCCAAAAAAAAAAAAAGAAAGAAAAATAAAGATAAATCATAAATGCCTGATTTGAGCATATTGGAAGAGCTTTCTCCACACACGTGAAAACTGAATCAAACACATGCTTCTGTTACAAAAATATCATCATAGACGCACTTTGATTTTTAAGATCACACTGTTAAGAAATACATAACAGGCCGGGTGCGGTGGCTCAAGCCTGTAATCCCAGCACTTTGGGAGGCCAAGGCAGGTGGATCACGAGGTCGAGAGATCGAGACCATCCTTGTCAACATGGTGAAACCCCATCTCTACTAAAAATACAAAAAATTAGCTGGGCATGGTGGCACGTTCCTGTAATCTCAGCTACTCAGGAGGCTGAGGCAGGAGAATTGCATGAACCCAGGAGGCGGAGGTTGTGGTGAGCCGAGATCGTGCCATTGCACTCCAGCCTGGATAACAAGAGCGAAACTCCATTTCAAAAAAAAAAAAAGAAATACATAACAATATTTCAATTTTATTTGTCATTAATAATTTGTTGTCCATTTTTCGTGTAGCATTTAGCACATTTAAAAAATGTCTATTCTTAGGTAGTTATAAAGAATATGTACTTCATATTTCTACTTTCACAAATATACATTTTTTATTTCTATCACATTTACAAATGTTGCATTTGAAAGGTTTAGGATATTTTTTAAAGAATTCATGGATTCTGGGCAGGGCAGGGTAGCTTACGCCTGTAATTCCAGCACTTTGAGAGGCTGAGGCAGGCAGATCACAAGGCCAGGAGATGGAGACTATCCTGGCTAACACGGTGAAACCCCGTCTCTACTAAAAATACAAAAAATTAGCTGGGTGTGGTGGCGCGTGCCTGTAGTCACAGCTACTCGGGAGGCTGAGGCAGGAGAATCTCTTGAACCTGGGAGGTGGAGGTTGCAGTGACCTGAGATCACGCTACTGCACTCCAAGCTGGGTGACAGAGTGAGACTTCGTTTCCAAAAAAAAAAAAAAAAAAAAAAAAGGAATGCATGGATGCTGAGCACTGATTTTGAAATGCCAATGTGAGCAGTGGATTGGAGCCTGCTCTGAGGGAGGTACAGGTGCTCCGAGTTCTCTGCTCGACCTGGCAGGACAGGGTCTCCCGGTGCAGAGGGAAGCCCTGGGCCTCGCCTCTGAGCAGCGTTCTCCTCCCAGGCTGTGGGACTGAGGTGAACCAGCTCCGCAGATACAGTCCTGAAGTCGGCTGCAGGCTGAGAACACCTGCATTCTGGACCTGCTGCAACCGCCTCCCGAGGATGCTGGCAGCTGTACAGGCACGTCCCTCCCTGCCTGCCTGGGACGCTGGCATGGAGCTCCGGGTAGAAAGAGTGGGCCCAGGACGCTTCCACTGGTGCCCAGAGGGGCTGCCTTTTCATGCAATGGGCCACTGCGCCTGCCCTCCTGGCTCAGCCGTCTTCCCGGTGATGGCCTTTCCTTCCCTCCTGGGCTGTCCTTGGGTCTGTAGAACAAGGGCCCTGCCCTTCCTGAGCTGTGGCTGAGGCTGCCTCTCCTCAACCTCACTCTGCAGGGAGAGCCAAAGCACTGTGAAGGGAACATCGTTGTGCAAGGGCTCAGCCTCACCATCGCACAGTGGAAGGATCTGCATCTCAAGAAGAAATTCCCAGGAGAAAGCCTCCCGCCCTAGAGGAGTGGCCACGGGCATCTCAGGGCACCAGGAATGCAGTGAGGTGGCTCCTGCCGATGGGGCCCGCGTGGCTGATGCCACAAGTCACCGCAGACGATAGCCCTGGTGCGACTGCTGGCGTGTCCAGCCCTCGTGGTGCGGGGAGGGGATACACTGAAGCCATACGGCTCCTTTCATGTTTTTTCCAATCAAAATAACTTCCCAGACGAAACCGTAGAGTCCTCCCATTTTACTGTTCTCATGTGTAAAGTCGACAATGCAGGAAATAAACTTATCAGAATCCATTAAATGTCTTCCTGCACTTCTAAATATCACTGATGGGAAAAGACGCATTGATTCAGTCCCGCTTCTCAGCAGGTGGAAGTCCCAGGGCAGAGACAACGTAGGGCTAGGAGACGGGGTCACCAGGAAAGTCGGAGCTTTGCCTTGCCCAAAGCCTGGGGCCATTCTTGAAAGACGGAAATTGTCAGGACTGGCCCATTCCAAAAGGGGTGGAAACACCCACAGCTGTTTAGGTTGTAGGGCTGGACACCAGGAGGCCCAGCAGCTCCGCTCATGCCCAGAAAAGGAAGGAAGGGGGAGACCAAGTGGCTGTGTTCGGACCCCAGGGGCTATCACCGTCCTGCCTTCATTCACAGCTTCCTTTCCTAGCAGACCCGAAAATAGGTGTCGATCAACTCTCAACTTACTGAAAGTAAAAGGACAGCAATTCTCCTAAGCAGCACCGGGCACATAACGGGGCATACACCAAGAGTGGGTTGCTCGAGCCTACCAGGTCCAGCTGTACCTTGGCCAAGCTGCCACCTGGGGCAGGTCCTTAACTCACCCATTTAGCATCTCCCT